>NC_140178.1:109369019-109794466 GCF_963971535.1 Notolepis coatsorum | reverse complement strand
AGAAAGAGGAGAGAGATAGAGACAGAGAGAGAGAAATTGAAAGAGAGAGAGATAGAGGGAGAGAGAGAGAAGAGAGAGAGCATCGTCATTTTAGCACCATGACCACTTTGAATGGACAACGTGGACGTATTGTCATGTTATCTTGAGGCACTGTGACACCATGAACACACACACACCACAACACACAGACACACACACACACACACACCTATAAACAATGCAAATACACATATATTGCCATGAATCAGGGAACACAATGCACACATGTAAAATGACTGTAATGTAATTATCATAATTATTGTATGATGATGTAAAGAATGTCACTATTAAGTATGTGCTCATAACGTACTTTTGGTAATGATGATGTAATGACCACTTTTAAGTAGAAAAGCCTAACAGGGACAGGGTTGCAAATGAACCTTGGCTAGAAATCCTACATGCAATGCATCTGCATCTTGTTATTGTAACCCGCTGCAATGTTGTCCTTTGCATTGTCCCTGACAAATAAACTAATAAATAAATAAATGACCTCGGGTCCAAAAACGTGACCGACTTCATTCCTTCGAACTTGCTGGACGAGCCACTCCCACGTACACGACTGGCTTTAAACGATGGTGCCCAGGGACCCACCCAACCCCACCCCCACCTACGATGAGCGGTGAAGGCCGAGGCTCCCAAAGTAAACCAAAAGTTCTGTTTTGCATTTTATTCTCCATGAGAAAACGTCACGTTTCAATATGCGAGTTGTGTAAACTCACTTAATTTGCATTATGGATAATGAAGCAAATGAATTCCCCTTTAAAGGTTGCGGCTCCATGCTTTAATATTAGTGCTGCGTCTGATCTGGGGAATTAATCCAAAAACATATGGTTATCCTAAAACCATAGTTATATGAGTATAGCGAGCGCTCTGCGCTCAAGTGGAACACATCCCATAGCCAGTCTAATACTGAATACATTTCTTCACATGTACACACCCATCCGCCATGGCCATACTAACAGCTCCTTCCCAAGTCTTTCACCACCGAAGGCGAAGACCACGGGGTCCTCAGTGAGTCCAGCGCACTCATGTTATATATCGTATTAGCTTACGCTCTGTGCTCAAGTGGAACACAGGAGCTGAGCAGAGCGGAAGCTCGACTAATGTACCCGCTGAGGCCCCCCACAACCATCAGAACCGGGGAGGACCCGAGCCCCCGGACCCCCCTAGTGGAGGACGGGAGGGAATCGGATCCGACTGTGCGAAGAGGGTTTAGAACCTCAACGCACAGGGTGAGCAGACCATGGGGCTTTCCTTCCCACAGAAGAACCCACGACTACACAGGTGCGCAACCCACATGCCACTAGGGAACGAACGGGGGAAAAAAATCTGTTACAACCCCTAATATCACGGGGTCAAGGTCAAGAACCCAACCCCGTGGCAAGGCCGTAGCAGCGGAGCACGAAGGAGGACCCAGCCCCAGGAAGGGTCAGGACCCCCCGGAAAAAGGGGGCCTGGTGAGGCCAATGACGCTGCAGCATCGAGACCCCACCAGGCGGTCACTAGTGACACCACCACATCGCCAGCGTATCGGACAGGGCCCATCCAAGAGCAGGCCCTTCCCCCCTACAGCATGCCGCCCTGAAGCCCTCAAGAGGCTAGACCCCCACAGGGGGACCAGGCAGCGCGCCGGGGAGACAACCCCCAAAGAGGTTGATCCCTCAATCCAGGCAACAGGCCAGAAGGACTCGACCTGTGCCTGGAGCACTGCGGACTAGACAGGCGCCTAAGGGGTCTGCTGAGAACAGCACCCCGGCGGAAGGGGCGTTCGGAATGCTGTGCACCATGTCGCAGCCTCCACAAAAAAAAACCACCCTCCAGAGGGGCCGAGGCAGAGAAGGCTGACATGATTGGCAGACGTCATGAAAGGTGCAGGGGCACACTCGCAGGCAGACAGGGTCAAGCCCGGCCTAACCCGAGAGTCGACTCCGCTACCAACACACCTGGAAACCAACCACCACCTAACAGGAAGCGGTTGTTCCTATAACCCCCCGAAGAAAAAACTCCAAAACACAACTGCGGGTATACACCGGCTATACAGCAGTACGAGTGTCTCAGTTCTCAAGAAGGGGTTAACCCAGGCCAACAGGTCGACGAGAACGAGTCCGGACCTGGGCCCGGCGGACCGGGACGTATACAGGGATGCCAGAGGGGCACGAAACCCACCTCGACAGCCCCCTCCCAGCCCTGCCAAGCAGGAGAAGAGAGGGGCGAAAAAAAGAATGGAGAAGGACCAGGCTCCTTTAGCACAGCGCAAGGTACAACACAATATGGACCAAGCAATAGTGAAGGATAACACGCAGTGATATAACCATGAACACCTCCATAACATCAACCCCTGCAACGCCCGGGCCAACCCGGCATTTCCCCCCCGAAAATAGCACAAGTCCTTCAGGGTACCAGAACAGCAGATCTGCGCCCCGGCGGACAACGGGTTAACTGACCTGGTCCGGCGCGACCAGAACCAGACCTGTGTCCTAATCACGCCACCATCCCCAGTCCTAAGAGGGGGGTAGGTACGCGTGTCGATCTAAAACGATCTTGATGTGGCATAATTGCAAAACGTGTTTAGTCCCTTGTTTGAGCCGAATCTGGGTTTAACATGATTTGTGGAGCTCCCTCTGGTGTTGTGATCGTGGTATTCACTGACCTTTGGGAAGTATTTTGACATGTACATGGGTACCTTGGTCGTGTAGTGTATCTTGTAGACCAGGCCCATTGCAAGTTGCTGTACTCTGTCGTCTACTCTAAGCCATCCTAGGTTGTCAAAGTGGGCAGGGGTGAGGTGGGTTCTAGGAGTCAGGTCAAGCAGTAGTCTGACTAGTTTGTTTTGAGATGTTTGTAATTAGTTTTTTAGTGCCTTTGAGGTGCTTTGGTACCATGAGGTGCAAGCATAGTCGTAGCACCCTTGAATGAGTGCTCCTGCCAGAGTCTTCAGGGTATTCTTGTTTACCAGAGAGGAGATCCGGTACAAGAATCGAGTTCATTGGTTGACTTTTTTTATTACATTGGATGCGATTTTGTCACAGGAAAGATTAGCCTCTAGGATGGAACCCAGGTAGGTAATTTCGTCTTTCCTTGTGACAATATTGTCACCCACTGTAACTGAGAAGCCGTCAGTCTTGCTGAGTTTGTTATTTGAACCGAAGAGAATGGACTCTGTTTTGCCCAGGTGTAATGATAGTTTGTTGTCGGCGAGCCATATGCAGATTTTGCCTAGTTCCGAGCTGAGGGTTTTTTCAACCTGTAACTTGTTCTTGTCAGAGACCAGCAGGGCTGAGTCGTCCGCAAACAGGAACAAGTTGCAGTCACAAGCTGACGACATGTCATTTGCATAAATTAGGAACAGTAGCGGTCCTAGTATGCTTCCTTGTGGAAAACCACAGCTCACTGTAAGGGGGGGGGGGGGGTAGGGTACCGTTTACCTCCACCATCTGCTCTCTCCCCTCCAGGTAGGATTGCATCCAGCTCACTGATAAACTCAAAAAAACCAATTGCTTTTAGCTTGTCAATCAGAATGGTGTGATTGACAGTGTCGAAGGCCTTTTGTAGGTCCAGCATGACCATCAGTGGCGGCTTTAGCCCCGGATGTTTTTCTCCTAGCCCCGGATCTAAAAAAATAATAATAATAATTGTTTACATTTTTTTTTTTTTTTTACTTTTTTTTTTTTTTTTAGATGTCAGCATCCCCATTGTCTGTGCTGAATGTTTGTTAGTGTATTTTTTGTTGGTTTTTAGTACTTTTAAACATTTTTAGTAAGTAGTTTTCATTTGATCCTATAATTCTTTCATTCACCGATTTGTGGACTTTTTTTTTAGTGTCCTGCCTTATAAATCAAATGCATTATTATTATTATTATTATTATTATTATTATTATTATTATTATTATTATTATTATTATTATTATTATTATTATTATTATTATTATTATTATTATTATTATTATTATTATTATTATTATTATTATTATTATCATGCAGGCAGTGGTGCAGTCGTAATATGGGAACTGGTTACACGCCACATGCACGCGCGCTCCCGCGCACGCGCATACATGTTCCCTCAGTTGCGCACAGAACACATGATTATTATGCATAACAATGGAGATCAAGCAGCCCCCCACCCACCTTCTGGTAGGTTCCTATTATTATGCAAAGTCTAGGTGAGAAGTGCCGGCCGCCGGCCGGGTAGCTTTCTACAACGGCCGGGTACTTATCATTGCGCGCACTTCTGCCCTGAGTGACCTACTAATAACACGCCGTGTAACCGCGCGTGTGCACGACTGCGCCCCTGCATGCAGGAGGGAAAAGACACTTTGGATAGTAGGGACTGCATCTCTGCCTGTCCTGACCAGGAAACACTTTGCAACTGTGATCTCCTCTGGCAGTAGTTGGATATTGTAATGTGTGGCGAGGGGTTGCAGCAATTCCACTGAGAGAAACTGGTCTGAGGCTGGATAACATGCCTGTATGCCTCTCATAAGTTGTTATCCAACTCATGAGAACCTGCTCTCAAGTTCTTGCAGCATTCTGTCGACGACTGGATAGAACAGTCTCTGTCTCAGCTGATCTCCTGAGCTGAGGTCTGAGCTTGTGCCACAAGATGACTCAACTACATACTCGTCCATCCTTTTCTGCTTCCTCCTTTGGCTGGTAGTATGTTCCTCAATCCAAAGGCCATTACATATGGCCTTTGTCCTGTCATACATGTCCACTGCCATCTCTGAGGTGCGATAACCTTTGAGTGTGTCCTGCACTGTGCTTTTAAATAGTACAGATATTGAAGATGTGCACTTTAACACACCTGGAGCCATCCATACCCATGTCCAGTGTCCTATAATAAGCTTTAATCGAACCTCGGATAGTCCGGTTGGTTTGGGGTGGTGTGAAAGCTCATTCACTCTTGCAAGTGAACCCTGCTGCGGTTCATTTGAGATGTGAATGCAAAGCGGACCAAAGGCAGGAAAAGACCCAAAAATCTAATATTTTTTTTATGAGAAGACTGAAACATATATGTATATAATGAAACACAATCGTTTTTTTTGATTGCCTAAGCATGATTTTGAAAACGGGGCCCGGTGTTTCAAAACACACAATTAGCACAACCACACACACAATTATCAGAACACATCAGATCCTTTGCTAAATTAAACACTTGTCAAAACCATACACTAATTTTGTTACCATATGAAACACACGTTTCATATGACTTCATTCTGTTTGAACCAGTTACACACACTGCTGTGCTTAACCTAAAACACATTTAGCAATTATACTTCTCAGTGATTAGAGTACTGTAAGTGAAGTACGCAGAGAATGTGCAAATATACAATAAATTCACCAAACACTACACAAGACCAATGCTGTAGACTGATGAAAATATAATTTATTTATCTACATATACCCAAATCAATGATGCAGACTGATGAAAAAAATAACATTTTCTCTCCATATACCCAAATCAATGATGCAGACTGATGAAAATACAAATGTTCTCTCCATATAACCAAATCAGTCAACATATCAACATGGAGAATCACAACAAAACATGTCCCAGTTTTCATGCTACTATGTGCATAACACTGTAAGCTCAGCAAATATCAGACAAACATAAAATACTGTATCCAGTACAGGTTGAAATTACAGTAACACAATTTTTTTTTTGAAAAAATGTAAACAGAAAATACTAGACATTATCTCTTTGCCTAGCTGGATCTGGCAAGATAATTTTTTGTTGTGATTCTCCATGTTGACATGTTGACTGATTTGGGAAAATGGGAGAAAATGTATATTTTCATCAGTCTGCATCATTGGTTGTCTTGTGTAGTGTTTGGTGAATGTATTGTATATTTTCACGTTCTCTGTGTACAGTACTTTCACTCTCCTTCCATTTTGGTTGAAGACAGGTGAACTCACCTGCTGCATTTTTATAGTGCTTAAACCTGATTGTGTATCTACAATTAAGCAATGGTGTGTTTGTGCATCTGATGGCTGTGTTTAACCAATTGGCTCATATGTGTGGTAATTTGACATTCTGTGTCTAATGTAATGCAAGTGTGTTTAGTGTTTTGCAAATCACTGTGTGTATTGTTTTGCAAAAAGTGTGAGTGTAGGAAAGCCTGCTAATAAGACTACTTTGTTCTGTAATAGCCCTTCATATGTTGTTGTTGACAGGAAAGGGTAATTGATTCATGCCTGTGTAATCGTTCAGTGTGATGTGCCCCGATCAAGTGTTGCACTCTAGTCTTCTGATAACGTTACTGACCATTAAGAGTTCTCTCCCTTTAAGTGAGCAAGCCGGTCTCCGTGTTACTGCCTGACGACTACTTCGTTCTGTACCTGCCCTTTAAGAGTCCCTCCCCTTTAACGTGCACGAGCTATTCTCTGTGTTGCTGCCTGATGGTCGGCTGCTGTAGCAGTAATGTCCGTCCCTTTGGGATAACGTGTGCGTCAATGAACGTGAGTACATTACCTGTGCTTAGTTCTGCCTAATCCATTCATTCAGCTTACTCTACCTTTATAGTGTGTCTCCGCTGTTCTATTCCTGTCGACGTCATTCCCTCTGTTATTGAAACACCGCGCCGTTAGCTTAGCTACACGTTAGCCAACATACGTTGCCTGCAAGAGATGCTGCGTGGTTAGCTTAGCCGCACGTGAGCTAGCTTAGGCTATATAACTCACTCACTACTTCTAGTGAATAGAATGTATCTTTACACCTGGTTTACAGTCCACCTACCTATACTGTTTACATGCACTGCATGAGTAATTCCCCTGCATAGGTTATGTAGGTTATATATATAATAACTCCGGTTAAGTGAATGTCTTGGTTAATAGTTGCACTGTATTGCTATGAATATCATTGTAGCTATAGACCACATGTTTATGACCTTATGTTTATGTACGCCACTACTGTGTTTACTAATGTATACTGTATTGTATCACTACTGTGTTATTAATGTATACTGTATTGTATTCCTCTGTAGACAACCACACACAAGGAAATATCCCAACCACACACACCTTTCTGTTCCCAATAAAAGACAATACCTGCAGCACGCCTCTGTGACTCTCTAATAGGAGTTAAAACGCCATAGTGTCCGCCAGCTCTATTAAACGCAACCCGTGGAGGCCCTAGCCCTCCGTTTCATGGTCCTTCGAAGCCGGATAGAGCTCCTCCAAGACGCTATGGCAGACCAGGACACCACAGAGACCACCGCTCACCCGCAGAGAGAGCGCCACCTACCAAGCCACCTACGTGACCTCAGGGTGGGTCATGAACCTGAACTCAGTACTCGGATCAGTCAGTACTCGGATCAGTCAGTACTCGGATCAGTCAGTACTCGGATCAGCCAGTACTCGGATCAGTCAGTACTCGGATCAGTCAGTACTCGGATCAGTCAGTACTCAGATCAGTCAATTCCTAGACCCACCATAAGGTCAGATGTCGGCTCCCATCGTTCATACCCGGCGAGTACCACAAGGGCCCCGTATGAAGGTAGTAGGTCCTCACGTCTGTCAATTCCTAGACCCACCATAAGGTCAGGTGTTGGCTCCCATCGTTCATCTGGGAGTGTACACCGACAACACGCTCTCTCACCAGCCCAGGAAGCAATCCTCCAGGAGTACATCCACTCCATGGAGCTTGAGGAGCTACAGCGCCAGGTACAAGAAGACTACGACGCCAACCTGGAGTGTAAACGTTTACAACGCATAGAGCAGGAAGCACAAGACGCACGGGAAGCTATCGTTAAACGCCTGGACCGGCAGAGGCGGCTTAAGAAGAAGGAGAAGGAACTTCAAGTAGCCAAACTGGTCACCTCACTTCAAGAGTCAAAGACGAGGGCTCTTGTACGTGCAGCAACATCTGAGCCGACCTATCCACCACCTGGACAACAGCACCACGTAGTGGCACCTGTGCCTCTAGCCCTTCCTACCGTACCACAGCACATGCATCCCCTGCCGGCTAATCCAGCCGCCATCACTCCAGTGATACACCACCCAGCACAGGCGACGCCTTGCCCTGCCGCTCCCCCTGTGTCGCCAACCCAGCTCCCAACATGCCTGGTTCACTTGAGCAACCTACAATCTCACACAGGGCCCCCTGTAGCTACTCACAGTACCCAGAGTCCTACCTATGGTGCGACCATCCCTAGTACTCAACTCAGTACCCAACCTAGTACTCAACTCAGTACCCAACCTAGTACTCAACTCAGTACCCAACCTAGTACTCAACCCAGTACTCAACTCAGTACTCAACTCAGTACCCAACCTAGTACTCAACTCAGTACCCAACCTAGTACTCAACTCAGTACCCAACCTAGTACTCAACTCAGTACCCAACCTAGTACTCAACCCAGTACTCAACTCAGTACTCAACTCAGTACCCAACCTAGTACTCAACTCAGTACCCAACCTAGTACTCAACTCAGTACCCAACCTAGTACTCAACCCAGTACTCAACTCAGTACTCAACTCAGTACCCAACCTAGTACTCAACTCAGTACCCAACCTAGTACTCAACTCAGTACCCAACCTAGTACTCAACCCAGTACTCAACTCAGTACTCAACTCAGTACCCAACCTAGTACTCAACTCAGTACCCAACCTAGTACTCAACTCAGTACCCAACCTAGTACTCAACCCAGTACTCAACTCAGTACTCAACTCAGTACCCAACCTAGTACTCAACTCAGTACCCAACCTAGTACTCAACCTAGTACTCAACCTAGTACTCAACCTAGTACTCAGCCTAGTACTCAACCTAGTACTCAACCTAGCACCCAGCCTAGTACTCAACCTAGTACTCAGCCTAGCACCCAGCCTAGTACTCAGCCCAGTACTCAACCTAGTACTCAACCTAGTACTCAACCCAGTACTCAGCCTAGTACTCAGCCTAGTACTCAACCTAGCACCCAGCCTAGTACCCAGCCCAGTACTCAACCTAGTACTCAACCTAGTACTCAACCCAGTACTCAGCCTAGTACTCAACCTAGCACCCAGCCTAGTACTCAACCTAGTACTCAGCCTAGCACCCAGCCTAGTACTCAGCCTAGTACTCAGCCCAGTACTCAGCCTAGTACTCAACCTAGTACTCAACCTAGTACTCAACCTAGTACTCAGCCTAGTACTCAACCTAGCACCCAGCCTAGTACTCAGCCCAGTACTCAACCTAGTACTCAACCTAGTACTCAACCTAGTACTCGACCTAGTACTCAGCCTAGCACCCAGCCCAGTACTCAACCTAGTACTCAACCTAGTACTCAACCCAGTACTCAACCTAGTACTCAACCTAGTACTCAGCCTAGCACCCAGCCCAGTACTCAACCTAGTACTCAACCTAGTACTCAACCCAGTACTCAGCCTAGTACTCAACCTAGTACTCAGCCTAGTACTCAGCCTAGTACTCAACCTAGTACTCAACCTAGGACCTCTCCCAGTCCTCCGCTCCCTGCCTTTGAAGACCTCTCTTCATGGAAAGATCTCGTCCAAGCAACAGTCGGGTCCCTTCACGGTGCGGCTGATGCCCAGACCACTGATCAGCCTTATGAAGCGGCCGACTTCCTCAACGCTGAGAAGGTCCTCCTTAAACAAACCCAGCTGGACTCATTCCCAGAGGAGATCAAGGCCCTCAAGTCTGACCGACCTCTTCCCCCAGACAGTCGTTTCGCCACTCTATCTCCAGAGTACGACAAGGCTACCTGTCTCCTCAGAGTAGGCGGTAGGCCGCACGGGGCCGAGAACTTGGAGATGGATGACATTCACCCAATCGTCTTGGATCCACATCACCCCCTGACAAAGCTGATCATCCAAGATTATGCCTGAGAGGGTACTCGTTGATCTTCGATCCCGACTCTGGGTCCTACATGGAAGAGGAGCAATCCGCAAGCATCAGCACACCTGCCGAGAACGTCACGCCAGGCGAGCAAAGCCTGACATGCCTAAAATGGCCGCCCTTCCGCCCTGCCGCCCGCGTCTCTACAAGCCCCCATTCTATTCCACCAGAGTAGACTATTTTGGGCCATTTCACACCAAGATAGGGCTCCGGAGAGGCAGAAGTGGAGGAAGGACGGCAAGAAAGCCGCTCGGCCAGGTGGCCCTCATCGTTGACCCGCGGCTTCCTCTGGCACTCTGGCAGCCAGGGAAGGTCACGTACCCTGGAACTGACGGGCGCACCCGCACCGCAGCTGTCCAGGTGAAGGACAGAATATACCTGCGCCCTGTGTCCCGGCCGGTGCAGCTCCCGAGTCTCCCGGATACAGAGGACCACTGAGACTTTCCTGTTTAGTTCAAAAGGTCTAAGTAGACTTTTGGGTGCGGCTGTGTAGGAAAGCCTGCTAATAAGACTACTTTGTTCTGTAATAGCCCTTCATATGTTGTTGTTGACAGGAAAGGGTAATTGATTCATGCCTGTGTAATCGTTCAGTGTGATGTGCCCCGATCAAGTGTTGCACTCTAGTCTTCTGATAACGTTACTGACCATTAAGAGTTCTCTCCCTTTAAGTGAGCAAGCCGGTCTCCGTGTTACTGCCTGACGACTACTTCGTTCTGTACCTGCCCTTTAAGAGTCCCTCCCCTTTAACGTGCACGAGCTATTCTCTGTGTTGCTGCCTGATGGTCGGCTGCTGTAGCAGTAATGTCCGTCCCTTTGGGATAACGTGTGCGTCAATGAACGTGAGTACATTACCTGTGCTTAGTTCTGCCTAATCCATTCATTCAGCTTACTCTACCTTTATAGTGTGTCTCCGCTGTTCTATTCCTGTCGACGTCATTCCCTCTGTTATTGAAACACCGCGCCGTTAGCTTAGCTACACGTTAGCCAACATACGTTGCCTGCAAGAGATGCTGCGTGGTTAGCTTAGCCGCACGTGAGCTAGCTTAGGCTATATAACTCACTCACTACTTCTAGTGAATAGAATGTATCTTTACACCTGGTTTACAGTCCACCTACCTATACTGTTTACATGCACTGCATGAGTAATTCCCCTGCATAGGTTATGTAGGTTATATATATAATAACTCCGGTTAAGTGAATGTCTTGGTTAATAGTTGCACTGTATTGCTATGAATATCATTGTAGCTATAGACCACATGTTTATGACCTTATGTTTATGTACGCCACTACTGTGTTTACTAATGTATACTGTATTGTATCACTACTGTGTTATTAATGTATACTGTATTGTATTCCTCTGTAGACAACCACACACAAGGAAATATCCCAACCACACACACCTTTCTGTTCCCAATAAAAGACAATACCTGCAGCACGCCTCTGTGACTCTCTAATAGGAGTTAAAACGCCATAGTGTCCGCCAGCTCTATTAAACGCAACCCGTGGAGGCCCTAGCCCTCCGTTTCAGTGAGGCTGACTTTGTGCTTATAGGGGTGCAAATCTGGGCCTATATTTTGCTCCTTGAGTGTAAGGTTTTGATAATTGTGTAATACTTTTGATTTGAGTGTTTATGCAATTGAAGAAAACTGTAAAGACTAGAGATGAACTGTTTATTTATTTTGTACATAGGCTGTGCATATGTTTGTTTGTTTGTTTGTTTATTTGCTTATGTGTATGATTCTTAACTGTGTTTTTATTTTGTTATATGTGTATGTATGTACAGTATATGTATATATATTATAATATAATTACATATAACTACATATAATTACTCTAAAATTGCGTATATCTGTGTTTAAAAAGAAAAAAGAAGCCCCCAATGTTTTCTAACCCTAAAAACGCCCCTATTTGCCTGCGTCCACCTCTTGTTTGATGTGGTCGTTCAAATAGAGAAGGCATGTGTCAGTGGAGTGGGATGTTCTGAAGCCAGATTGGAATTCGTAGATTAGTCCATAACAACCGACCTGTCTCCCTGCAGCCTGCCCCCGGTGTTTGAGACCCGCCGCCCGGGGCCCGGCAGCAGCAGCAGCAGCAGCAGCATCAGCGGCGCGCCGGGACTGGAAGGCCCGCAGCAGGACGTGGTTCCCGGCAGAGCTCTCCCCCGCTGCCCCCTGCTCGCAGCCCGGCAGCAGAACCAGCCTCAGCTCCTCTGGTAACAATTTGAGGGGAGAAAAAAAATAAGAGCGAGCGACTGTCCTCCATAAACAAGTTGTTTGGTGACTTTTTATGACGTATTTACGGATAATAACTGTTAACAGCTAAATAAAAAGGAACAGCTGTTGTCAACCCTCTCCCACCCGGACATTAATCATCACAACAAGTTGTCTCGCCACTAGTAGCCTAATTACCCCGATACACCGCAAACATTATGATCGAACCTGTTATTATAATATAATATCGCCCATGATGATAAAAGAAAACCACGGGTTCGATCTTAATGTTTGCGGTATTGGCGTAATTAAGCTACCAGCGGCGAACATGTACAATAATGATAAATGACTGGACAAGATAATAATGTAGTAACCTAATTGCGCCCATGCCGCAAACATTAAGATCGAACCTATGGCTTTCTTTTATCATGGGCGCTCATATTTACTTGCATATAAAATACGATCTGACAAACTCTAAAAGACACCACGGCCCATCCGAGCTAACGGTACATCGGCTCTGTGAGGAGAACGCGCACATTGAGAGACAATGCGGATGCTGCTAACGTTAAGACTTCACTAGATTGTTGTTGATGCTTATTAATAATAAGTAATAACGTTACCTGTCCGCGGAGTCACCGAGGAGGACATCATCATGTCTTCACTTTGGCCGTAGTGTCTAGTCTGGAATTGTTATGTATTGAGATGAACACGTCCTCGTTCCTGGAGCCTGAGTCATAATAACATAACGTCTCTGAGTCGAATCACCACCAGGCCTCTACTGTCTGCCCTGCTGTGTTGATCTCCAGGCTGGACAGAGCAGGGTGTGTCCCATTATCCTGAACACCATCCCTCCCCACAAGGCATTTCTCTCATTGTTTTTCTTTCTAAAGCAAACACTGTCACAGAACTCTATACTCAATTTATACCCGCCTGCAGCTTTAATAATAATAATAATAATAATAATACATTTTTTATAGCATTGATTGATTGATTGAAATTGTTATTAACAGATTGCAGAATGGGTACAATACAGTACAGCTCAATACACACAATTGCAGACCAGAGAAAGACTTTCGTATTGTTTACATCAGGGTCCCCCATTTTCAATTCATCATAACATATATGACATACATGACATACAGATAGACAGTACTGCTACATCTATACATTTATGACATACCAGATTTACAAATACAGTCGTTTTTATAGCACCTTTCAAGAAACCCAAGGTGACTCGCTTCACAATCAAGAGGGCTAGGGAAAATGGGCAATAGGGGGCAGGTAGAGGGATAATGAAATCTAAATCTAATCTAAACTAAGATTCAAGAGGGTTTATTTGTCACATACATACCAGGGCATACAGTGAAATGCGGGTGGCCATGCCCACTTTGATTGTGCAATAATACTAAATAATAAAAGACATAATAAACAGGTAATAAAATAGACATAAAATAGGCATGATAAAATAGACATGCTAAAGTCCTGAGATAGTGCAATACAATGTTACTTATGTTAGCTATACGGATTAAGGCACTGGGTCCTATGTACACTATACATAGTGAGAAAAGCCTTGGTGAAACGGTGAGGGAGGCCCAGATCGGAGGATCGTAGGTTCCGGGATGGAGTGTGCTGGTGGATATCAGACAGGTATCGGGGGGCGAGGGCATGGAGGGACTTGTAGGTGAGGAGCAGGAGAAGAAATGACGTAAACTCCATGATAAAAACTGCAAAAAAAAATGTCATCAATGACAAAACTGAGGAAAACAAAAATAAACCACGTGAACTTTGGAAATTACTCAATAATCAACTAGGCTGCAGTAAAAAACTTAAAACCAGGTTCTCAAACATAAACATAAAGACGGACAACACGCTCATCACAGACAAACTGGATGTAGCCAATTACTTAAACACTTTCTTCACAAACATAGCCACAACACTGGTAAACAAACTACCCTCCTACTCAGGGCTTTATGGGGTAGAACACATAGTAGCTTACTACAAGAACCTAGGCGTCCACAAAGACGATTTCAAACTGGAAATGGTAACTACAGATGAGGTACTCAATAAACTGAGCGCCCTCCAACCAAACAAGGCCACTGGCCATGACAACACCTGGGTTCCATCCTAGAGGCTAATCTCTCCTGTGACAAAATGGCATCCAATGTAATAAAAAAAGTCAACCAACGAACTCGATTCTTGTACCGGATCTCCTCTCTGGTAAACAAGAATACCCTGAAGTCTCTGGCAGGAGCACTCATTCAGGGGTACTACGACTATGCTTGCACCTCATGGTACCAAAGCACCTCAAAGGCGCTAAAAACAAAATTACAAACATCTCAAAACAAACTGGTCAGACTACTGCTTGACCTTACTCCTAGAACCCACCTCACCCCTGCCCACTTTGACAACCTAGGATGGCTTAGAGTAGACGACAGAGTACAGCAACTTGCAATGGGCCTGGTCTACAAGATACACTACACGACCAAGGTACCCATGTACATGTCAAAATACTTCCCAAAGGTCAGTGAATACCACGATCACAACACCAGAGGGAGCTCCACAAATCATGTTAAACCCAGATTCGGCTCAAATAAGGGACTAAACACGTTTCGCAATTATGCCACATCAATGTGGAACGCCCTACCCAAAGCTGTAAAGGAATGTGGATCACTACCCACTTTCAAAACCTCTCTCAAGGGACACCTACGGGAGACTGCAATTCAACACTGGCCCCTGTAAATATCCTAACCCAACCCCCTCCAATGTACAGTCATTTACCTAGTATGGTTTTGTCAATAGTCCAATGTACAATTTTGTTTGTTTGTACAGTGTCTCCCCCCCCCCCCCCCCTCAATGTACAGTTTTGCTTGTATATACAGTGTGCCCCCCCCCCCAACCACCTCCAATGTAGATTACCCAGTATGGTTGTCAATATCCCAGTGTACCCAACCCCCCCCCACCCAACCTCCTCCAATGTACAGTTTCTACGTCAAATGTATATACTCCCTTTTCCTGACTCCTTCTGTATCACAAACAGTACTGTATTTGCAAATCTGGTATGTCATAAATGTATAGATGTAGCAGTACTGACTATCTGTATGTCATGTATGTCATATATGTCCTGATGAATTGAAAATGGGGGACCCTGATGTAAACAAGACGAAAGTCTTTCTCTGGTCTGCATCCCCTTAACAATTGTGTGTATTGAGCTGTACTGTATTGTACCCATTCTGCAATCTGTTAATAAAGTTTTCAATCAATCAATCAATCAATCAAAACATCCCCTCCAAATTCCTCAGAGACTCAGCAGCCGCCATCACCCCAGTCATCACACACATAATAAACCTCTCCATAAAACAGGGACACGTCCCCAATGACTTCAAAATAGCGAGAGTAACACCCCTGCACAAAAAGGGCAGCAAATTAGACCCAGGCAACTACCGCCCTGTTTTTATCCTTACATCCATCTCGAAAGTCATGGAAGAAATAGTATACGAACAGGTCGAAAAGTACCTCGCGGAAAAAAATCTAATCTACGAATTCCAATCTGGCTTCAGAACATCCCACTCCACTGACACATGCCTTCTCTATTTGAACGACCACATCAAGCAAGAGGTGGACGCGGGCAAATACTGCGGCATGGTCATGCTAGACCTACAAAAGGCCTTCGACACTGTCAATCACACCATTCTGATTGACAAGCTAAAAGCAATTGGTTTTGATAGTTTATCAGTGAGCTGGATACAATCCTACCTGGAGGGGAGAGAACAGATGGTGGAGGTAACAGTACCCTATCCCCCCCCCCCCTCACAGTGAACTGTGGTGTTCCACAAGGAAGCATACTAGGACCACTACTGTTCCTAATTTATGCAAATGACATGTCGTCAGCTTGTGACTGCAACTTGTTCCTGTTTGCGGACGACTCAGCCCTGCTGGTCTCTGACAAGAACAAGTTACAGGTTGAAAAAAACCCTCAGCTCGGAACTAGGCAAAATCTGCATATGGCTCGCCGACAACAAACTATCATTACACATGGGCAAAACAGAGTCCATTCTCTTCGGTTCAAATAACAAACTCAGCAAGACCGACAGCTTCTCAGTTACAGTGGGTGACAATATTGTCACAAGGAAAGATGAAATTACCTACCTGGGTTCCATCCTAGAGGCTAATCTTTCCTGTGACAAAATGGCATCCAATGTAATAAAAAAGGTCAACCAACAAACTCGATTCTTGTACCGGATCTCCTCTCTGGTAAACAAGAATGAATGAATGAATGAATGAATGAATGAATGAATGAATGAATGAATGAATGAATGAATGAATGAATGAATGAATGAATGAATGAATGAATGAAAGCTTTATTTAACAGATTGCAGAATGGGTACAATACAGTACGGCTCTATACATACAATTGTTAAGGGGATGCAGACCTGAGAAAGACGTTTGTCTTGTTTCCATCAGGGTCCCCCATTTTCAATTCATATACCCTGAAGACTCTGGCAGGAGCACTCATTCAAGGGTACTACGACTATGCTTGCACCTCATGGTACCAAAGCACCTCAAAGGCACTAAAAACCAAATTACAAACATCTCAAAACAAACTAGACAGACTACTGCTTGACCTGACTCCTAGAACCCACCTCACCCCTGCACACTTTGCCAACCTAGGATGGCTTAGAGTAGACGACAGAGTACAGCAACTTGCAATGGGCCTGGTCTACAAGATACACTACACGACCAAGGTACCCATGTACATGTCAAAATACTTCCCAAAGGTCAGTGAATACCACGATCACAACACCAGAGGGAGCTCCACAAATCATGTAAAACCCAGATTCGGCTCAAACAAGGGACTAAACACGTTTCGCAATTATGCCACATCAATGTGGAACGCCCTACCCAAAGCTGTAAAGGAATGTGAATCACTACCCACCTTCAAAAACACTCTCAAAGAACACCTACGGGAGACTACAATTCGAAACTGGCCCCTACAAATGTCCTAACCCAGTTGTACAATAAAGACCAAGCATGGCTTTGTCAGTATTCCAATGTACAGTGCCCCCCCCCCCTACCTCCAATGTACAGCCCCACCCCACCTACCCAACCTCCCCCAATGTACAGTTTCTATGTCAAATGTATGTCAGTATTCCAATGTACAGTGTGTCCCCCCCTACCCAACCCCCCCCCCACCTCCAATGTACAGCCCCACCCCACCTACCCAACCTCCTCCAATGCACAGTTTCTATGTCAAATGTATATACACTCTTTTTCTGGATTTTTTTTTAGTATCACAAACAGTACTGTATTTGCAAATCTGGTATGTCATAAATGTATAGATGTAGCAGTACTGTCTATCTGTATGTCGTGTGTGTCATATGATGAATTGAAAATGGGGGACCCTGATGGAAACAAGACAAAGTCTTTCTCAGGTCTGCATCCTCTTAACAATTGTATGTATTGAGCTGTACTGTACTGTACCCTTTCTGCAATCTGTTAATAAACGTTTCAATCAATCAATCAATCAGTTTGAAAGAGATGCAGAACTTGACTGGGAGCCAGTGGAGGTGGATGAGGGTGGGGGTGATGTGCTGCCAGGGCTTGGTGTGGGTGAGAACCCTGGCAGCTGAGTTCTGTACATACTGGAGCCTGTCCAAGGCTTTGCTGGGTACCCCGAACAGGACTCCGTTGCAGTAGTCCAACCGGGAGGTGATAAATGAGTGGACCAGGGTCAGCCACAGAATCTGAGTGATGTTCGGAGGGGAAGGGGAGCATGTAAATGGTGAAAAGTAGGGGACCCAGCACGGAGCCTTGGGGGACACCGTGGTTGACTGGAGCGGGGGGGAGGATGAGCCGCTGATGCTGACAAACTGAGACCTGTTTGAGAGATAAGAGTGAAACCATGACAGAGCTGTACCGGTGATGCCAAGGTTGTCGGAGAGGCATTTGAGGAGGACTGAGTGAGAAACTCTCAAACGCTGCGGAAAGGTCAAGAAGGCTAATGTGTCCAGAGTCTGCAGCAAGGAGGTCATTTGTGATCTTGATGAGGGCGGTCTCTGTGCTGGGTAGGTTGACTGAAGGGGTTGGACAAATGTCGGTGAAGCTGGGCGGCAACTGCTCTTTCCAAGGTTTTACTTAGGAAAGGAAGGTTGGAAATCGGTAGTTGTTCAGCACCTCGGGGTCCAGACCAGGCTTCTTAAGGATGAGAGTAGTGAGGGTGAGAAGGCAGGCCTTGACCAGCACTGTGTGAATATTTTCTTCAGCTAGTTAGATAGTAAATTATATTGACCAAATTGTTTACACTGCCTGTGTTGTTTTTTACTACCTGTACCCCCCCCCCCCCCCCCCTCGCTGCTATGATGCCTGAATTTCCCCAAGGGGATCAATAAAGGAATATCTTATCTTACAACTGTCTTACACTGTAATCACATAATCTTAACTAACTACCTCAAACTAGTCTTATAATAGGGCTGGGCGATATGGAAAATAATCATATCGCGATAACGATATGATAATTTTATTTTATTTCTCGATATCGATAATTATCGAATTGTTAT
This sequence comes from Notolepis coatsorum, assembly GCF_963971535.1. Lineage (NCBI taxonomy): Eukaryota > Metazoa > Chordata > Actinopteri > Aulopiformes > Paralepididae > Notolepis > Notolepis coatsorum. The sequence goes on along the minus strand of NC_140178.1, from coordinate 109,775,834 downwards.
AAGTATAAAAAAAAATTATTTTGCAGCAATTCTTTGTTATTGCCGCCATATTTAGTGTTACATCCCGTCACACTCCAGTTCTCAGGCTGCAGCTGGTTTAAAAGCTAAAGTAAACCGGCTTCTCTGCTGGCTGTGGCTCCGTCCAGAGGAGTTGAACAGTTCTGGCTCTGCTAGTTTATTTTCGATCTTTTGGCGCTTTTTTGGTGGACAAACCACCGCACATGTGCACCGTGACTCGTGACTGGAGTCTAGTTCTGCTAGCACACATAGCCTACTGTGTACAGACGGTTTCAAAATGTATTTTAAATTAGAAAGCAAACAAAATAAATGGACAAGAGAAAAAGAAATCTGAATTTGGTCAGTATTGTCATTTGGACAAGCAAAGCCATTACTTTAAGTTGCAGGCAAGAAAGACAAGTCTGTCCACTGTCTCTGGTTTTAAAACTGCCCTGTTGCAGGTAAAAAAGAAATAATAATAAAAAAAAAAAAACGATTTTTCGATTTTTTTTAAATTTCGATATTCGATATCGATTATTAAAATATATCGCAATATTTATCGTTATCGTTATATCGCCCAGCCCAGCATGTACAATAGTGCTGTATACGCAGTAATGACGAGGTCATTGTCGCAAAATCATTGACAGACACTGTGTTCTAAACGCAGTGAAGGTCAATTATTTTGCGACAATGACCGAGTATAGCTATACATTATCCCGCTTATTACAGGGCTAACTTACTAACAATATACTAATTCATTTTACACAATCGACAAGACGAGATCAAATGCAGACGCGGTTGTTCTGTTGCTCCTCGGGCGTTGGAGGAAATATCACAATGGGCTTGATTACACCTGATGCAGTGCAGCTGTGCATACGTGGTAAAGCTGAGTCTATTTAGGTTTGAATCTCGCAGTGTCAACGTATACATTATCCCGCTTATTACAGGGCTAACTTACCAACAATATAATTCATTTTACACCATCGACAAGACGAGATCAAATGCATGGTTTACTGTCGAGACCTCCACAGGCTGTGCATGGTATAACACTGCGAGGCTATCTTTCCCCTAACAGCAGTCATTATTGCGCATTGCCCATAGCAGTGGTGAATTATCGAGAAATAAGCGCTATTGACCAATCACAATCAAGCATTTTGGCGAATGTTAAAACACCATGTAATAAATGCTGATATAGGATTATATAAATAAAAAAAAAACGAACCTTCTTACCGTCTTGCACTCTTTCTAATATAATAACATACACTGTAGCACTCAAGTTTGAACACTTTGATGAACATTGTTACTCAGCTGATAGAGTTGTACCCTTCCTACTGACTTGTCATACAAAACTTGTAAGTCGCTTTGGATAAAAGCGTTGAGATAAATGACTAAATGTAAATATGTCGGTATATTCTAGATACCTACATATAATCCTTCTATATCTGCATATACACCATATAACTCTGTATGATAGCATGTACAATAATGCTGTATACCGTATATACCGGTACATATATTTATCCACATGTCTGTACATACCAGCATATAATCATTTTTACATATCTGTAGATATACTATCTGTACATATCCCTTATTTACTCTGCTGTGTAAGTATGACTTACTACCAGTGTCTTTATACCTGTATATCACTGTACATATTAATACTACAACTCTGCACATACATCTGATTAGCATTATTATTCAGAAGTACTCATTTATATATTTTATACCCAGTTTAACCACCTGTACATACATTGTATATTACTGTTTCACTTTACCGTTACATTTGCACTTTCGTTGTACTGTACTTGTGCTGCAATGATGACAATTCGAATCTAATCTAATCCTATATTTTGTTTTTGAGAAATCACTAAATAGTCTATAATATACTGTAACTGATGAAACACCAACACATAATTTATTCAGGGGGGGGGACAACAATACCTTTTTATTGTCATAATTCCATATTAAGGATAAGGAGTCATCCTGCCAGAGATTTATTAAAGTGGGACTGGTTTACAGTGACGTGCTTCAAAAGCTCACCATTACTACAATTGTACTTGTATTGGGCTGCAGTTGCATCCTAAAAAAAAGAAAGTGTATTCTATTACATATTCAGCTCTATAATACAGTCAAAATCAGAAATTGATAAAATAGCGCACAGGGGCTGCTAAACAGTGTGGCATGTAGTACTTTTTACGTTGTAAAAGAACGATGAGTTGTCAAATATATTATTTTTGATGCTGATGATGAAGAGAACGAGGCAGGAGACGTGAATCCTGCCGTTACCTGGTCATTGGAGAGGAGTAGAGACACCCAGCCCACTGTTTATCATGTAGAGAGACTCGCACAGAACAGACTCGTAGTCACACTAATGCACAGCCAGCATACTGTTCATTAACACACACACACACACACACACACACACACACACACACACACACACACACACACACACACACACACACACACACACACACACACACACACACACACACACACACACACACACACACACACACACACACACACACACACACACACAGTAACAGTAAAGAAACAGACATGCCAGGGATTTTAAAGGGTTCACTAAAATAGGTTTCCTTTTAAAAAATATAACAATTAGAAAATCAACAGAAAAGCTTTAAAAATACACTTTAGAAAACATGTTCGTCGTCGTACTAGAAATGTCCCCGGGTTTTTCCAGATGCCAAGCGGTGGCTTAAATAAGAAATAGGTCCATATTCCCAAGCGCCGCCGCCTCCTATAAAGGGCACTTCCACTCCAAAATGTCTTCGCTTCATGGCCAGAGACACACAGGGAAAGACGCTGGCCTGGTTGTCCTTGGCTCTCACAGTCCAGGCATGATGTAGGCGATGTTGTCCAACGTGTTAGACTGCAATGAGGACAGAGGGACAGTTGTATTAGACACTGATATAGAGAGAGACCACATACCTACAGAGAGACCAAGTCCCTAGTAAGGCTGAGTCTGAATGTTCGAACGTTCGTTCGCTACGTTAACATTCAAATTCTACAGGGCGGCTAGGTGGTGTAGTGGGCAAGGCGCTCGCCACCAACGCTGGAGACGCTGGGTTCGAGCCCAGCTCTCGGCGTTGCTACCAGCTTGGCTGGTCACTCATACTAACACAATTGGCAGTGTTAGGGGTGGGAAAGCTGGTGGGTGGGTCCTGGGCGTTGTGGACAGCGACTCCTACAGTTCGGTCGGGGCGCCTGCTCAGCGAGGGAAGGATCTGGAGGGAGGTAGTGCGACCTTCCACACGTTACACCCTCTCAGTGAGAGTTCGCGCTGCCAGGCTGGCTGCCGGCTGGCTGCACATGTGTCGGAGGAAAGCATGTCTCCGTGTCACATGTGTCTCCGGCCTCCCGGACCAACAGTAGGGGGGGGGTGCGCAACAACCAGGAAGGGGGTTGGGAATTGGCATAACGACTAACAGTGGGATGGGAGAAAAATCGGAAAAAAGAGGGAAAAAAAATGTAAAATTAAAAAATTAAAAACATTCGAATTCTAAATCAAAATTCGAATTTTACATTTAAAAAAAAAAAATTTAATATTTCTTTTATGTGTTTATTCATTCTGTTTAAACCAATGGGGTTTTTCTTCACAGTTGCAGATAAAGATTAGGCTACACTAATATTATAGCATTAAAAAAAACTGCTAAGTTATATTCATTAACACATTGTGCGCCATAAACGGTGTAAGTCGTTATTGCCCGCCATGCGTTGAACGCCAACAACGGCGTAAATCGTTTTTGGGATCAATATTCAATTTCTTTGCCATGGCATTCATAATTCATCCAGCCTCCTTCCGGACTGCAGCGGCACCCTGTATGAGATTGCAACGCCTCAATACCGCCGCCTGGTGGATGGTCGGGCGAGTTACACTCACGTCAAACCGGAAGTGGCGATCGATCGGTGCGTCGAGGAAATCCCTCCGGCAGTCATATTTTGTTACGTGGGTCCAGACAAACACTTGAGTGCATTTGGATCGCTTTCGAAATGCAATAATCGATATGATTTCGCCGTTTATTGCGCCATACAAACCGGAAATGGATCTAGGAGATCGCCGTCAAATAATTGGGATCTTTTTCCTCATCAGCGAATGGTAAGAGGACACTAACGTTATTTTCAGCCCGATTGTCCATTTCCTTGTTTGCAATCAGTCTGATCAATATATCAACCCATACTAAATAAAGCCGTTACTGACGATCAAGGAATTATAAACGACCCCCCCCCCCCCCCCTATCCTTCATGCATGATGAAGCATAATGTATACCGATCATATACATTTAAATTTTTTAATATAGCGTGTATAGGAAAGAAACGGCAATCGATAATCTATCATATGCGTCAGGGCCTTTAACTAGCATTTTTGGAATTACAGCAGAAAAGCTTAAAAACATACTTATATTCTCAAAGGTATTAACACAACAATGTATGAATGAAAAAATATAACGTTCCCAGATCCGGAACGATAGATAATTGATGTTGAATGGGCCATAGTAATGTCAATATAGCTATAATATTTAAAAAGTTATAGCCCTGCAAAGAAGGTAAACATCTCCATAGGGTTACAGTGCTGGCAGACTGGGTATAATGATGGGCACAATGCCCGGCGCCCAATGTGTTAAAGAAAGTTGATTTAATAAAAAATACTAATTTAATCAGATTAATCACTTTATTCAAATTGAGGATTTAGTTTGAGGATATTTATATAAAAAAAAAAATGAAAAAAAAAAGATTTTTAAATTTTTAATATTGAGGCGTCCCAAAGATAAATCCCTATACGGGTGGACCTCGTAGGCGGTCCAAAGAGACGTCAGACTACACCTCCCTATTTAGGAGCAAATTGTTTGCATGATTAAAAACGATGGTTCGAACATCCATTCGAAAAACCCTGGCGAATGTTCGAATCCCAAAAACAGGCTTGGGACAGCTCTAACTGGAGCTGAGCTGAATGTGTTAAAATAGACATAAAAAGGTGAAGGATTTTACTTTGCGAGCTAACTGTAATACAATGTAATTTTTTACAATAATTTACATAACATCTTAAGAAATTACTAATGTGTATGGATTGGAAACTGACAAAAAAGGTAATGGTAAAGGTAACGCTTAAAATGTATTATTGCAGCGGCAAAAGGCGCAGTGGAAATTTGTGTGCAAATGAAAAAGTTAGGCGCACTGGTGCAACCAATGTAAAAAGTTAGTCTGGAGCCCTGAGGGAGTTTGTTGTGTTTTGTTTTTACTGAGCAGTTACTGCCCTACTGTTTTATTGTGATGTGGAAGCTGTGCTCCGTCTCTACGTGACTAATAAAAAATAAAAAAGACTGAACTCGGCTGAACTCAAAACATGCCTCACGCCGAATACTGCGACTGGCACAGTCTCATTGATCACGAACGATCCGTCAGATCGTTCACAAATAACAATAACAGATTTATAGGGTTGTTTTATTACTTCAAACACACAGCGCTGCCATCGTTCTCTTTCATTGACTCTTGTTTTGTTCTGTGGGTCACAATATGGTCGACACACATCTAAAGCCGGATCACTGGGAGCAACAATGAGAGGCTGGGAGGCGCCGGGCGCCATGTTGACTCATGCAAAGCAGCCCATTAGGGCCTACGTGATTACTACACACTACTACACACTACACACTATACTACTACACACTACACACTACTACACACTACTACATAATACATACTATACTACTACACACTACATACTACTACACTACATACTACATACTACTACACACTACATACTACATACTACTACACACTACACACTACTACACACTACTACATAATACATACTATACTACTACATACTACATACTACTACACACCAGGGTTTCAGTTAGAAAAAATTGTTGCCGGTTTGTTTCTCTGGCCGAACTAACGTTAACGTTATTAATCCTGCAGCCGCTCTTTATTTAAAAAAAAAAAAGCCAATCAAATCCCCATCAATGGAAAATGAACCCGCCCATACCCCTGCTGATTGGTCCTTGTGCAAGACTAGAACGCGGGGATCTTTGATTAAACACCTGCTATCAGAAGAATAGACAGTCAGAGAAAAGTTTTTACTTTTACTTTTTAGTACTTAAGTACATTTAAAAGTAGAAACCGTTTGACTTTTACTCAAGTGTGTTTTTAGCCAGATACTCTGACTTTTACTTGAGTATGATTTTGAGACGGTACCCATACTTTCACTTAAGTATAATTTCTGGGTACTTTTTACACCCCTGCCCAGATGTGACTTCCTTCCTCTCCTGCTTGACAAAGCCTTGAGGCGTACCTCAGATGATCCCTTCCTGTCCTGCTTGTGCCTCAGATTATGCCTTCCTGTCCTGCTTGACCAAACCATGAGGCGTAAAATTATCCCTTCCTCTCCTGCTTGTACCTCAGATTATCCCTTCCTCCTGCCTTCTCAGTGGTCGCCTCTGGGGATTAATAGAAAATGTATGTGTGTATCCTATACATACAGTAATAATAATAATAATAATAATAATAATAATAATAATAATAATAATAATAATAATAATAATAATAATAATAATAATAATACATTATATTTATATAGCGCTTTTACGGTGATCAAAGATGCTTTACAGTGTAAACAAAGGGGAATCCGTGGGTCTTTCTAAATCTGACGAGACGTGGTTTCCCATGATCCTCTCTTGGAAATCGGCGGTGGTTTTCCGACGGCGGTGTCATAAACGGAGGCTGGCGTCTCTCGTGGCGTGTGTTGTGACTCTTAGTAGCACGGCTACTCTTCATGCTCCTTCTGACGAGTCCCTGAATTTGCATGTAAATATTCGCTTCGCATCGCTTGCTTGAGAACATTTTTGAGGTATGGTTTAGTGATTCATGGATTTTGGGTTCCAGGGGAAAACATGGTTTGGTTTGGGGTGACGGATCAGGGCCGGGGCTTGGCGTCCCAATGTCCCCAGGAGGATTAGAGTCGTGTCTGGGTTGGTACAAAACAGACTCGGAGACGGTCCCGAGATGGCAGACAAAAGAAAAAGGTTGAAATCAACCACATTTATTGGATTTCAGACCACTCTTACTACTACACACTACAGACCACTCTTCTTTAGTTGTGGATGTGGAACAATTGTAGTCTGGTGGCGGTTGAATCATGGTTTTGAAAAAACACCAAGCTTTGATGTAAATCTTAATGAGATAATCCACCCTAAAACCCAATGTACACTGTGTTATTCTCCGGTGATCTTGGGACAGCTCAGTCAATATCCATAAACATAGATGGCATCGAGAATTTGAATTTGTGATGTCATTGAGCAATATTAGCTATGTTCAGCCTGGCTGGGGCTAGAATATATGCAGTGTGGATAGAATAGATGCAGTGTGGATAGAATAGATGCAGTGTGGATAGAATAGATGCAGCGTGGATAGAATAGATGCAGCGTGGATAGAATAGAAGCAGTGTGGATAGAATAGGTGCAGTGTGGATAGAATAGATGCAGTGTGGATAGAATAGAAGCAGTGTGGATAGAATAGAAGCAGTGTGGATAGAATAGAAGCAGTGTGGATAGAATAGAAGCAGCGTGGATAGAATAGATGCAGTGTGGATAGAATAGAAGCAGCGTGGATAGAATAGAAGCAGTGTGGATAGAATAGATGCAGTGTGGATAGAATAGAAGCAGCGTGGATAGAATAGAAGCAGCGTGGATAGAATAGATGCAGTGTGGATAGAATAGATGCAGTGTGGATAGAATAGAAGCAGCGTGGATAGAATAGAAGCAGTGTGGATAGAATAGAAGCAGCGTGGATAGAATAGAAGCAGTGTGGATAGAATAGACGCAGTGTGGATAGAATAGATGCAGTGTGGATAGAATAGAAGCAGCGTGGATAGAATAGATGCAGTGTGGATAGAATAGATGCAGTGTGGATAGAATAGAAGCAGTGTGGATAGAATAGAATCAGCGTGGATAGAATAGAAGCAGTGTGGATAGAATAGAAGCAGAGTGGATAGAATAGAAGCAGCGTGGATAGAATAGAAGCAGCGTGGATAGAATAGACTCAGAGCGGATAGAATAGAAGCAGCGTGGATAGAATAGACTCAGAGCAGATAGAATAGATGCAGTGTGGATAGAATAGAAGCAGCTTGGATAGAATAGAAGCAGCGTGGATAGAATAGAAGCAGCGTGGATAGAATAGAAGCAGCGTGGATAGAATAGAAGCAGCGTGGATAGAATAGAAGCAGCATGGATAGAATAGAAGCAGCGTGTATAGAATAGAAGCAGAGTGGATAGAATAGAAGCAGCGTGGATAGAATAGAAGCAGCATGGATAGAATAGAAGCAGCGTGGATAGAATAGAAGCAGCGTGGATAGAATAGATGCAGTGTGGATAGAATAGAAGCAGCGTGGATAGAATAGAAGCAGCGTGGATAGAATAGATGCAGTGTGGATAGAATAGAGGCAGCGTGGATAGAATAGAAGCAGCTTGGATAGAATAGATGCAGTGTGGATAGAATAGATGCAGTGTGGATAGAATAGATGCAGTGTGGATAGAATAGATGCAGTGTGGATAGAATAGATGCAGCATGGATAGAATAGATGCAGTGTGGATAGAATAGATGCAGTGTGGATAGAATAGATGCAGTGTGGATAGAATAGAGGCAGCGTGGATAGAATAGAGGCAGCGTGGATAGAATAGAAGCAGCGTGGATAGAATAGATGCAGTGTGGATAGAATAGATGCAGTGTGGATAGAATAGATGCAGTGTGGATAGAATAGATGCAGTGTGGATAGAATAGATGCAGAGTGGATAGAATAGATGCAGTGTGGATAGAATAGATGCAGCGTGGATAGAATAGCGTGGATAGAATAGAAGCAGCGTGGATAGAATAGACGCAGTGTGGATAGAATAGACGCAGTGTGGATAGAATAGAAGCAGAGTGGATAGAATAGATGCAGTGTGGATAGAATAGATGTAGTGTGGATAGAATAGACGCAGAGCAAATAGAATAGATGCAGCATAGATAGAATAGACTCAGAGCAGATAGAATAGAAGCAGTGTGGATAGAATAGAAGCAGCGTGGATAGAATAGATGCAGTGTGGATAGAATAGAAGCAGTGTGGATAGAATAGATGCAGTGTGGATAGAATAGAAGCAGTGTGGATAGAATAGATGCAGTGTGGATAGAATAGAAGCAGTGTGGATAGAATAGATGCAGTGTGGATAGAATAGATGTAGTGTGGATAGAATAGATGTAGTGTGGATAGAATAGATGCAGTGTGGATAGAATAGATGCAGTGTGGATAGAATAGATGCAGTGTGGATAGAATAGATGCAGTGTGGATCGAATAGATGCAGTGTGGATAGAATAGATGTAGTGTGGATAGAATAGACGCAGAGCAAATAGAATAGATGCAGCATAGATAGAATAGACTCAGAGCAGATAGAATAGAAGCAGCGTGGATAGAATAGAAGCAGCGTGGATAGAATAGAAGCAGCGTGGATAGAATAGAAGCAGCGTGGATAGAATAGATGGACGGTGTCTTTACCAGGACGTTGCGGGGACATCCGTTGAGTTGAGGGATCTGTGCCGTGAGACAGGTCAGAGGTCCCAGAGCACACAGTATAGAGTCCAGGAGGACAGAGAGGCTTCCCGATACGGCCACCATACCCTGGGAGGAGAGAGAGCTGGCATTTAAAGATACAGTACAGTGGTGTTTTAATTCAGTCATAAATTGCTTATTTTGGACTATTAATGTCTTAAGTATCAGTGTTTCCCACAGGATTCTGTGAGACTGTGGTGGGTGAACCTCGGCCCCTCTAGGGGGGTCCGGCGGCATTTTTTTTTATTTAAATTTTTTTTAAGTTAAATGCATCAATCTGGTGCAAAAATAAAGAGGCTAGATCTATGATGAACTTTGTGCTCAAAACACAAAATCGACTAGAGCATACATTTGAGCCATCAAACTAAAAGAAATTAAGCAAAAGTGGTTACCTGTGTTGAACTGGTTTATTTTTTAGAAAATAAAAAAATATACTGGATTACTATTACGACTACTACCACTGCCAATACTACTGATACATCCCTATTGGCAAACTTTATATTTAAAAAAATTTTAAATAAAAAATTCCTTTTTTTTAAATAATTTTCTTTTTGTTCATTATAAAACTGTGGCGGGACCAATTAGGTAATTAATGGGAAACACTGAGTATAATTTCTTTCAGCTGCAGACATATCATTTGTTTTGATAGAAGTGTTGTAGGTCACCCAACTCTCCGTAGGCTGAGGGGGCGTGGCCTTCTGTTCACTAGACACTATAGATCAGCGGTTCTCAACAGGCTGAGGGGGCGTGGCCTTCTGTTCACTAGACACTATAGATCAGCGGTTCTCAACAGGGATGCCACGGAGATGCCTGGGAATGTTTCTTTAAAAATATAGAATGACAACTATTTAACTAAACAAATAGTCTATCTAGTGCTTCATGTGTATACAATAATTGCCTAATCTAATAACATGAACTAAAAAAGAAATCGATCAAAATGTCTTGCTCTGAAAATAGGGACATAGCTGCGCTTCACACAGCTCTCATCTGACAAATCTCTTCTTATTCTATGGGGTCGCAACCACAGAAAGGCGCATACTGCCACCTACTGTTCTGACAAATCAACTTCACCAACTTAACGTCTGCGGGAGAGCAGTCGCATTCGTGTGACATCACGGGTCCTATGTCCGTTATCAACCGGGAAATGCCAAGCAGCTATCGGCAATCGTCCTCATCGAAAATTGATAATAATCACTAAATGCATTCAGTGCTGGATCTAATCAAATGGATTTATCGAGACACGTTATGGAAAGTTCAAGACCGGACCACACAGCTTCTTAAAAGTGCTAATTACACGCTTCCGACGGCGATGGTCTACTCACCAAGTGCAGAACACGTGAGTGTATCCTGTGTTATGATTATTATGATACAAAATGTGAATGAATGAATGAATGAAAACTTTATTTAACAGGGGGGCGGAGCTGAGCGATCATGGAGTAGACGTGTTTCACATGAGCTCCCTTCTACCGTGCTGAATATACGTTTCTCCCCATTAGTCTTTATTTTATTTTTATTTGTTTTTTATCTGTTTGCTAGGTCGTTGTGTTTAGTATACTGTCATCGACTTTTTTCGACTTTCTGCGATGACGGGGGTGGAAACCAGAGCCATGAAACCATGCGCCACAACCAGCAAACCACCACCACCCGGCCTGGCCGCATCGTCGTCCGGTGTCGGGGAGATAAGCGAGGCTGTGCTCTTGGTCATGACCAAGCTACACGCAGACTCTGAGGCACGCGTCGCTGAAGCACAGAAGAAAGTGTTGGCGGAGTTTTGTATCAACCTCCGCCGTGATATATCAGAAGAAATACGGCTGGCGGTAGTCCCGCTGACAGACAAGATGGAGTCGATTCACGCTGCCTCATCGGCTAATGCTAACGAACTAGCCATGCTAACGACGGAGGTATCATTACAGTGCGAGAAGATGGCGGGTCTCGAATCCGCCCTGCTGGCTAGGCAGGCTGAAGTCAACAAACTACAGTCGGCAATGGAGGAGATGCAGTCCCGGGATAGACGCCACAACGTCAGGATTGTTGGAGTACCGGAGACCAGCGGTGAAGGCCGTCTCTCTGAGACCATGCCCGAACTGCTGCAGAAAATACTAGGGACGGACGTCCTCCCTTCGCCTCCTATCTGTGAGTCGGCCTACAGAGCGGGCAGGTTTTCTCCCGGCGTGAACAAAGAGCCGAGGCCCATCATAGTCAAGCTGAACAGGCTTCAGCAGAGAGAACTCATCATGCGGTCGGCTCGTACCAGAAGGGGTTATCTGAGGCTTGGCGATCACAAAGTGGCCATTTTCGAAGACTTTACACCGGAGGTTCAAGCACAGAGAGGCGAATACAAGGTGATCCTGACTAAGCTATGGAAACTAGGCCTGAGGCCCACGTTATTCGCTCCCGCGAAATTATCTGTGTTGGAGAAGGTCGATGGTCAGCGTTCATTTTGGTCGTTGGCTAAAGCGAAGGAATATCTTGCGGGGATACCTGAGACTGTTGCTTGATATCTATGTCGGGTGAGTGACGTGGCGGTATGGGCCTATATACATTGATTAGGCCGACTATTCACAAATACTTGCTGTCATGCCCAGACATGCTAACTGTCCACTGCCCATCCAACTAGCGGGGATTCCCAATGACTTCTGTTACTTGCTAAAGCTGACCTCATGGTCGTACTTGTGTATCGCCTCTTTGGAAGCTAACGAGCTAGCTGAACAATGTACATAATAGGCTAACGTGCTATCCGGATTCATCACTAGCTTACGCGCTAGCCTCGGGCTAGCCGGCGGGCTTCGTCTATCGTCTGCGCTGAGACATTCGAGACCCGTTAATGGTTACGTATTTTGGTTGCTGTTGCTGTTCAAAGGGACATTGGTTTGCACAATTCAAGAGTGATCGAATCCCTAACTAACTTCTGGTATGCTTTTATTTTTATATCCAGGTTGTTTTGAGCTTTGGGATCCATAGTAGAAGCCAAGGTCGGTTGAATATGCATATACAATATATGATAACAGGTTGGGTCGGGTATGGCTTGCACTTCATGGCTATATGGTTATATGGCTTGCACTTTAGCCATGACCCTCTTTTCCTTTATTTTTTTCTTTCTTATTGTCGCTGTTTTTATGTCATCTGTATGCGCGATTTAAATGTGATCCGATTCTACCTTGGACTAACTGCTGATTTGCCTTAATTTTGTTTTGAATTTTCCGTGATCCATTTATGCTATAACGTTGCGACATTAATATGCAGACTCCAAGGTAGATGGTTACAGGGTTGATGCTGAGTAATTATATAATAATTATTGTCGCTGTTTTAATGGCATTTGAATGAGCAATTTAACTGTGATTCGATCCTACCTTGGACTAACTGCTCCGACCGATATCTTTATTGAAACAATGTATGATAACAGGTGGTGTCAGGTGTTGCCTATTACCATCCCCGGATTAATGAATGTGTTTAATTCTATTCTTACATAGGTTATGTCATTTCAGCCGTTGTGCCTGATCAGAGGGACAGCTACAGGGGTGCACTTTGACCATAACCCCTTTTTTTCCCTTTCTTATTTTTGTCATTGTTTAATTGACATTGTTCACACAATTTTGCACAATTAACCTGTGACCCGATCCTGCCTTAGACTATCGGCTGGGATGCTTTAATTTAATTTTGTTTTGAATTTTCCTATACCCTTTTGGGCTATAACAATGCGACGTTGAAGCGCAGATTCGGAAATAGATGGCTGCAGGTTGATGTGGAGTTATTATTTAATAATGGCTATTTTTACCATTATGGTTGTCTCATGTTGGGGCCAGGGCTCAGGTGGGTTTCGACCGATATCTTTATTGAATTTTATTTTTATTATTATTTGTGTTTATTGGACTAGTGGGGGTTTACTCAGGGGTTTATCTAGAGGGGGGTTGGAGTGGGGAGCGTCTTATTGATCCATGTCTCTAGTGGGAAGTGATAGGAAGATGACCATCCTCAGTGGATGGGGCATAGGGTGGGGATTGGAGAGTGGGTATAGGGGGGCTTATAATAGGACGGGTGGGTTAGGGTTTAGAGTAGAAGGAGGGGGGGTTGTAGCTGGGGTGGTATTTTTATGTGTTTTATGTACTGTTGTCTTATATGTGTGTAATTGTTCCTCCTCTGAACTCCTGGGATTGACCGTCCGGGCCCGCCGGGATCAGCGCCTCTGTACTCAGCCTGGCTGCACTGGTATGTTCTCTACGCATTTATACAAGCTCGACCATGGCTAAATTGAATATTTTAATTTGGAACGCAGGAGGGCTTAACGCCCCACACAAGCGTGCCAGTGTCCTTTGGCTATTGAAGAGGAGAAATATTGACCTTGCTCTCCTTAGTGAGACGCATTTATTGGTAGGTGACGTGTCAAGACTGGCAAATCGGCAATATCACGTTATCTTCTCATCCTCAGCCGATGATAAGACGAAAGGAGTAGTCATAGTTACAAGACGTAACCTTGATATCAAAATCTTGGATGTATGGTCGGACACGGAGGGAAGGATTACTATAGCAAAAGTTGAATTCTTGCATAGGAAGATGGCTATAATAGCATTGTATGCTCCTAACACATTTGATTCAGCGTTCTATAATACAATCACGAAGAATATGTTGGAACTTAATGGATACGCTCTCATTGTGGGTGGCGATTTTAATGCGTGCTGGGATGCGGAGATGGATAGGTCCGGGCCCTCTGAAACGAGCGACCAAAAACGGGCCTCTAAGGCCCTTAGGATGTGGGCCAAAGACACGGGGCTCACAGACCTTTGGCGCTTATGCAACCCCACCCTCAAAGATTACTCTCACCTGTCAGCCAGACACAAAAGCTTCTCTCGAATTGACTATGCATTCGCGTCCCCTAATATGTTTGATAGTTTCGATGTCTCATTGGTTCCCTTGGCTCTCTCAGACCACAAGGGGATTTTCCTTACGGCAACCTTTGGCAGGCTCTCCGCAAGAGCTCCCAGATGGCGTTTTAATTCGACCTTGCTAAAGAACGATGACTTCTGTTCTGAGTTCAGGAGTAAACTAGCTGAATTTTTGCAGATCAACGTTGGCACAGTAGAAGACCCTAGGGTCCTGTGGAACGCATTGAAAGGATTTATCAGGGGTCATGTCACACTATTTGCCTCCAATTTGCGAAAATCCCGGTCAAAAAAGCTAGAAGGACTGGAATCATTATATGCGGACCTATACGCATCCTTGCAAACTAACTATAATGAACGACTAAACACACAACGTAAGATAGTCAAAAAAGAAATAAACTCCATACTTAAACAACAGTCTGAGTTCTTGATACATAGGACAAGACAAAATTACTATTTTCACGGCTCCAGACCTAGCCATCTATTGGCAATGAAAATACGCTCAAATGATAATTTCTCGGATATCCCCTCGATTAGGACGAGCCAGGGTGCAGTCACTACTGATTCGAAAAAGATCAATGACACTTTTAAAGAGTTTTACTCACAGTTATATAGCTCAGAGGGTAAACTTGATGACTCTAAATTTGAATCGTTCATTGGCGGGCTTGAGATACCCCACATTTCTGAGGAAGAGGCCAAGGAACTGGGGAGACCGATTACTCTCGTAGAATTGAGGGAGACGATTGTTGAAATGCAGAGGGGTAAGGCACCAGGCTGGGATGGTATTCCACCCGAAGTGTTTCTGGGACCAACTGGGTCCATTGATGCTCGATATGATCAATTACGCTATCGAACAAGGGGAGTTCTCAAGAGATGTCAATATGGCGTTGATTTCTTTACTTCTCAAGAAGGACAAAGATCCCAATGATTGTGGTAGCTATAGACCCTTGAGTCTTCTCGGGGCCGATTTAAAGGTGTTTGCCAAGGTGCTGGCCCGTCGCCTGCAGAGATTTATGTCTGTATTGGTACACTGCGATCAAACTGGTTTTATCCCGGGGCGTCTGGCTGCAGATAATCTTAGGAGGCTGTTGCATGTAATCGATAACAGTAAAGACAATACAACTCCATCCACAGTTCTGTCTTTGGATGCCATGAAGGCGTTTGACAGACTTGAGTGGTCATACCTGTGGAAGGTACTTGAGGTCATGGGTCTTGGAAAGAGTTTTATTCATATGATTAAAGTCCTGTATGCCTCGCCGTCTGCGATGATACTGACAGGCAAAAACTGTTCCACACTCTTTCCAGTCTCCAGATCTTCTAGACAGGGTTGCCCTCTGAGCCCGGGACTGTTCGCGCTTTCCCTCGAACCTTTGGCCCAATTTATTAGGCAATCGGAGGACATCGTCCCCATAATGGTCAATAATACTCCACACAAAATTGCTCTCTATGCGGATGACCTGCTGATTTTCATGGACGACCCCTCCCGGTCGGCCACAAAATTATTGAGGATAATCGACGACTTTGGTAAATTGTCAGGCTTTAAGATGAACTGGAACAAATCAGCCTGCCTACCTCTTAATGAACTGGCCAAGGCGGTACGACTACCAGCTGATATCCCCATAGTAGAACATTTTAAATACTTGGGCATAGAGATATTCCCCACGCTGAACCAAACTACTAAGTACAACTTCACGGGTACTTATGATAAAATACGCCAGGATCTAGACAGGTGGTCGTCCCTTCCTAACTCCTTACAAGCCCGGGCTTCCATAATCAAAATGAACATCCTGCCTAGGATAAATTTTATTAGCTCAATGCTCCCCCTGCCCCCTCCAATAGACCACTGGCGCAAGGTACAATCGATGGTATCTAAGTTTATCTGGAATAACAAACGCCCGAGAATCAAAAGGGCTACTACTCAACGTAGAAAACAAGATGGGGGCCTCGCAATCCCTGATTTTAAACTTTATTTCTGGTCCTTTTCACTGAGACCTCTGATGTGCTGGCTAGACCCTGTAGAGGCTGTATCGTGGCGCTCCTTAGAAGCGGCGGCGGTATCTCCGCTAAGATTGCAGGATGTAGTGTACTCCACTGTCTCTATTTCGAAATGCCGGCTGAGGTATGGACCGATCATAACTCACGTGATCCAAACGTGGCGTAATGTACAGAGGTCGTGTGGGGTTAAATGCCCTTGGCACCTGGACTCTCCAATTTTTAATAACCAGCAATTACTTGTTGGACACAAGCCGGTTAATATTCCTCAGTGGCAAAGGAGGGGAGTGCATACTCTGGAGGATATTTATGATAAGAATGGCCTCCGTGCGTTTCAGGACTTAAGAGAATTTTATGATCTTCCCGGCGAGTCCTTCTTTCTTTACCTTCAACTAAGGTCAGCACTGAGGGCGCATGGCGTACCGTGGGCTCAAGCCTTGCACCCACACCCCTTCCTCAGGCTCATAGTGGACAGGACGACATCCAGAGGGTTTGTCTCCGACTTTTATACGCTCTTAATTCAATCCACGTATAAAAATGTATCATTGGATACAATCTGGCGTGTGGATATCCCGGAGTTGGACCCCGAGTTTGACTGGGATGATGTTTGGGCAAATGTGGCATTATCTTCCCGCAACCCCAATCACCAGCAAATTAATTTTAATTATATTCATAGGACCTATCTTACACCTAGGAAGCTATATGCTATGGGACTGATAACCGACTCTCGGTGCACTTTGTGCTCTCAAAAGGCCACGGGCACTTATATGCATATGTATTGGGATTGCCCACCAGTGGCCCGCTTCTGGAGGTCAATAACGGACAAACTTTCAGATCTGTGTGGCTTAACTATCCCATTCACAGCTGTTACGCTACTCCTGAACGATATAACGACACTACCCGCTTCCGTACAACTGAAAATGGTTGTCCTAGCGGGCGTCACAGCAGCGAAGAAGCTGATAGCAATGAGATGGAAGGAGCCTGAGAAGCTTACAATGATTAACTGGTCCCTAACTCTATTGGATGTGATTTATCTTGAGATATCCACAGCCCGGGTGATTGGGGTAGGGCAGGCTGGAATTGACCTGTGGTTCGCAGCAGCTGAGAAGGTAAAGACCGCAGTGTGCGGCTGAGCGGGGTTGGGGCGCTTGATCGGGGGGGTCCGGCGGTCTCTGGGGAGGGGGAGGAGGAAATGTCTTGTCTGTCTTGGTTTTTGTCTTGTCCTTCTTAACTTTGACTGGGGGGATTTTAGGGGGGGTTGGTATTTAGCTATTCTGCGCTATATGTCAATTCACATGCCATCTCCCCAAGGGACTAATATTGGTAGACTGATTGACCTGTCAACCAACTTGGAGGAAGAATTTCTTTCTTCTTACACTTTACCTTCTGCGAGTTTGGCAGTCTTGAACGTGTGTAAGGGACCTAGGCTATCTACAGTAAATCTGCGGCAACACTCTCATAAACAATCTTTTAAGTCACTCCACTTTGTAAAGGTGGGGAAAGGTTGCCATGTTTTGAAGACCCTTTTTGTTATTGAAGTAGCCATCTATATTTGATAGGTTGGACGCTGTTTCTTTTTCTTTTTGTCTTTATAATTTATTATTCTGTATTATTATCGTTTGTTATTCTCCTGTGAAGTTATGTTTTTTGTTACTGTGGTTATTGTGTTGTCCTGTTTCATGTAATTAATAATAAAAAATTTGATAAAAAAAAAAGAAAACTTTATTTAACAGATTGCAAAATGGGTGCAATACATTACGGCTCAATGCCCCTGGAAACATTTTGGTCCGAGTGTGGTGCTGAGTACCAAGTAACTCACAATGCAGCACTTAAGGTGTTGATACCATTCCGCACCAGATATTTGTGTGAAGCTGGATTTTCATCCATGACAGCTCTGAAAACCAAATATAGGTCCAAGTTGAGCCTTGAGGATGACATGCGTGTTGCCTTGTCATTGATCTCCCCACGTATTGACTGTATCATTAGCCAGCAGCAGCAGCAGACCTCGCACTGAGCTGGAAATGTCCACAAGTGCTTATTTTCTGTATTTATTTATATTTTTTGAGAAATGGTAACTTGGTGATCCTTTGATTTTTGAGAAATGGTCACACTAGTTATTTTTTTTGGAAAACAGTGCAGCTGCAACAGATTAGTTAGTGATCCTTTTCTGTATTTTAAAAAAAAACATGATTTTCTGTTTGAGAAATGGTCACACTATTGCTATATTTATTTATACATTTAGACCTGAAACGCCTGCTAATAATGCATTATATAGCCTGCATATACACACAAATGTGTTTCCCGGTTTCAATGGGTTAAATAAACGTTATTTTGAAAGCAAGCACTTTTGTCATCATTGTAGCAAAAAAGACAGGACCGGAAAAGTCTTTATCGTATGTAGGGGTGCCCTGGAATATTTTATTGGACACAGGGGTGCCTTGGCAGCAGAAAGGTTGAGAACCCCTGCTATAGATGATTAACTCTCAGTAGACTGAGGGGGCGTGGCCTTCTGTTCACCAGACACTATAGATGATTATTACATGGCGTTTTAACATTCGCCGAAATGCTTGATTGTGATTGGTCAATAGCCCCAGACAGCGGTGAATTATTTTTCGATAACCACCGGTGATTATTGTTTTTCGCAGCTGGAGTACCGGTAATCAAGCCCCACTGACACACACTGTTTCAGTGCAATTAGACACACCTGCCGGGCTGCCAGCGATAATAATAATCACTTTATTTGGGCTGACAGAGCCACAGAACAACTGCGTCTGCATTTGATCTCGTCTTGTCGATTTTGTAAAATGAATTAGGTATATTGTTAGTAAGTTAGCCATGTAATAAGCGGGATAATGTATAGCTATACTCGGTCATCATCGCAAAATAATTGACCTTCACTGGCGTTTAAAGGGGACATGTACTGCTATTCCTAGCACTATTTGGGCAACTTTACACAATTCCTGTTAGTCTATTGAAGACATCTGTAAGGTTTTTTTCAAAAAAAATGCATTGTTTTATATTTCTAATCAAGTACTCAAAACCATAATTTTCCAGCTTCAAGATTTCAGGCTGTTATGGCCTGGCTCCGCCCATAAGCACTTTGAGTGACAATCAGTCCACACAGTCTGCGACTGGTAGACAGAGAGAGATAGAGAGAGAGGGGGGGGGGGGTGCGAGAGAGAGAGAAAAAAAAGACAGGCCGTCTCTTCCTTTCGTTTTTTCTCTCCCTGCGGCAGCTTGTGGGGGGGGGGGGGGGGGGGGGAGGGGGTGCGAGAGAGAGAGAGAAAAAAAAAAGACAGGCCGTCTCTTCCTTTTGTTTTTTCTCTCCCTGCGGCAGCTTGTGGGGGGGGGGGGGCCTCCCTTCCTCCCCTCTCCCGTGTGGCGCGGCAGGTCCCCCCCCCCCCCCCCCCCCCCCCCCAAGTGCTCCCTCCCTCTCTCTCTCTGTCTCCCTCTCTCTCTCTCTCTGTCTCTCCCTCTCTCTCTCCCTCTCCATCTCTCTCTCTCTCTCCCTCCAGAGTATGCAGAGGTGTCGGGTTTCACTGCCTCGCAGTATGAGGAAGTAGATTGTGGGCGGGCATTAGCTACAACCACAGAGCCAATCACATCACTGTCTTCTACCCAGAGCCTGAATGACGTGACTCAGGCCTTCAAATCAGGATGGACTAATTTACTGGAGCAGGAAATTATCTGAGCTGAATCAGAGCAATCCGCCAATATGGTATTTAGACACTAAAACACATTGATACTAACTCCTATTACTATAATACAATGCTAGAGACTGAAAAATGACATTTATAGTACATGTCCCCTTTAAAACACCTCGCCGAGGCGGCTCGGTATTTTAAACTCCGTGTGTGTCGGTCAATTATTTTGCGACAATGACCTCGTAGCTATACATTATCCCTTACTTAACTCTCAGTAGACTGAGGGGGCGTGGCCTCCTGTTCAACAGACACTATAGATCAGTGGTGCCCAAAAAACCAAAAAAAAAAAAAAAAAAAAAATGTGTTGCTAAATCAACTCTGCCTCTCCTTGTTAACTACAACAAGCAATGCTGTTTGTTATTTAAGATGAGGTCGGACTCGGCACTGACAGATTTGTGTTCATTATGCTGCTTTTATAAAGTCTCAAATGACGGCTTACAATTATACAATTTTGGCTGGTAGCTCTCGGCTAGGTGGTAAATTAAAAAGTAGATCTTGGTTCAAAAAAGGTTAGGCACCCCTGCTATAGATGATTAACTCTCAGTAGGCTGAGGGGGCGTGGCCTCCTGTTCAGTAGACACTATAGATCAGGGGTCAGCAACCTTTTTGACATAGAGTGCCTGTTTGAAATATAGTTGTAACTAGTGTGCCATATCAACAATATTCCATGCATCGTAATATTTTTTTCTCATAATCAGGTATTTTTTATGATAATTTTTACATTATTACATCATTATTGTTATTGTTATTATTAACAATATTATTATGATGGTTGTATCAACCCTAAATCTGAGTTGGGGCGGGGGTGCAATGCAGACAATGCTTTACTGAGCTCCGTTATCTGGGGGCTGTAGTTGGTCACGTTAAGCTGCACACCGGAGCATCTTTTAATCCAGCTGTTTGCTGTTCTCTGATATTTTCTGACATTTCGTTGATGCGTCGCTTCAAGCTGACATGGGGATATCTTTAATCCTTGATTTGATTGTCTCTTTGTTTGGCAAGCCTTCAATTCTCTGAGCTACAGAGAAAAGCCTCCTTGATATACTCGACTTACAAAAAAGAACCTGTGGGAGGATTTCAACAAGATAAATGCGACAACAGTGCAAAATATTTCACTATAATATTTCAAAGCGCGGGGGGGGGGGGGGGGGGGAATATATATATAATTTTTTTTTAATGCTGCCCCCTGTGCCAATGAAAATGCCCCTGCGTGCCTATACGGGCACGCGTGCCTAGGGTTGCCTACCCCTGCTATAGATGCTTAAAGGCCCACTTGCATGTTGTATTTTTGTTCAATAAACAATGTGACTAGGCCAACGGTGACTTTCATGAAGAGGGGAAAAAATATTTATCGAAATTGACCCAGTTTTAGCGTTTTTATCAAACATTTTGTCCGCCCAACCACAACCACCACGCACGTGGATATTTTACTCCATGGTTCATAACGTGCGTGTGTCATCTTAATGATGACGTCACACAAGGTACAGGGCAGCAGGGGGCCTGAGAATCACAGGCAGGTAGTGGCAGGAAGCAGAGAGCCTTCTTGTTACTACTAGGCAGAGGTTACACCTTTCGTATCATCTTCGTATTGTTTTCTTATGCGTATCGCCGTGTATCGCCGCGACGTCGTGCGCCTGAGTCATACTTTCGTTTTTTTTTCGTTTTTGTCAGCCGAGCACACTGATGTAGTACACTGCCGTGGCAGTAGGTGGCAAACATGAAGGCAATTTCAACCAATCAGAACGAATGTGCCAATACACTTCCTGGTGGAAGCTCCAGCAAAGAAAATGTCAATAAGGCAGGCGCCTATGCCGCGCCACCATCTTGCTTGCTCACTCAATGCAGCAATTCTTTTTTCAGCAAAACCTAATAAAAGTGCAATAAACAAAACGGATACATTCACTGTGAGTTCTGCCTGTCATTTGTTGATGAAACAAAACTAACATCAACACAAGTGACCACCAAGAGCGGATAGTTTAGTCTAAAAAACGATCGGTAGCATTGTTAGCTGCATGCTAACGTCAATGGAGTATGCCATTATAACAATATAGCATTGTGGCTAGAAGCTAACGTTAGCTCACGCTACTTAGCCAGCACGAAACTGATGATATCGCGAGCTATCAGTAGTTAGATAACATTAGAGACAACGCTGTGTGTATTAAACAAAGGTGAATAGATGACTGGGCCATTTTGTTTAATGCTTGTTAAGTTGAAAGAGGAACTCTGAGCTAACAGGGTCTGAATCCTGATAGCTCACGTTAGCCAGCTGCTCATGCAATCGGTAATGCTAGCAGAATGAATGGATGTAAACTTTATTTAACATATTGCATATGGGTACAATACAATACGGCTCAATACAAACAATTGTTAAGGGAATGCAGACTGTTGTAGCTTGGACTGGGGTCCTTATAACAATAACTTGACAACACATGGTAGCTGAAGCTATTTGGGACACGGAGCTCTGCCTCTGTCCCAAACACACACACTGTTGTCACCGGAAGGGCACGCAGATGGTATCTACTGCGCATGGGCGTTTTCGCAACAACTGCTCCGTGCTGACTACACGCTGTTGTCGAAGCGTTTTTTTTGCGTATCTCCAAACGCAAACACAATTTTGGGTTTCAGCCGTATCCACAAAAAAACGCCAAAAAACGCATTTCTGTGTAGATAGGACATCAAACGTCGTCAAAAACGTATAAAAAAACGCCAGGAATACACTAGTCTAACCATAGCCCTAGTCTAGCCGAGGAGCTAGTATCTGTTTCACCTAACACTATTGCTCCGTGATCATAGCCATTTATCTCTAAAGCTAACCACTATTTGTAAAAGCCACAACCACGTTACCATATTTGTAATAATGTAAATCATTGTGTCGTTGTACATATTGTGTATATAACGTTAGTAGCTAAGTTAGCTAGCTTGCTAGCCAGCATTCTCGAAACTCCTAACATGCCCCGATTTAAAATGGTTCTCTCCTCTTTGTATACATTTGTCCTCACAAGTATTCTGCCAGGGAACTTATGGACACGACAGTAGTAGTAGTTATAAGGTGTTTGAGCTTGTAACGTTAACGTTAGTTAGCTATCGTGGTAGCCCCTTTCGTGACCGAGCGCATCAGTCATGAAAGGGGCTACTATCGTATCAACATGCCGTGACGTGTAGCTTGCTAGCCGGCATCATGCGTGTGCAGTGCTTTGCCCCACAGGTCTGAGAAGAGGACCTGCACATTTTACTCGTTTCCGAAACTCTTTTACATGCCCCGATTTAAAATGGTTCACGACAGTAGACATAATGCTAATGTTAGCGGGGTAACGTTAACGTTAGCCAGAGCCATATAGCCAGAGCCATATAGCCGGTACTATACTACTGAACAACAGGCTGCCTAGTGGTAAATGTAGTTATTTTTTTACGACATTAAAACCCTTATCACTACCTTGTTTCAACCAAAAATGCAGTTGTAGCTGGTCCATCAAAGTCTCTCCGACGATTAAACCCATTTGCGTCTTGTAAGGCGTCCATTTGGATCAAGGAAATGGCTTTCTGCACTCGTCAAAACTCCATTGTAGTGGATGAGAGGTAGGGGAAAGTTACCTGCAGTGACGTCACAGCACTGATAGCGTCTGATAGCGTTTTTGATTGGCTCCATACATGTTATTTGTGCGTGGACATTTTTAACCCTTTCTGAGTGAAATTTCCGGCGTCAAATGGAAAAAAATAAATAATGAAATTAGATACCAATGATGCAAACTACCCATAATTGAAGAGTAGGGTTTAACCCGCAAGTGGGCCTTTAACTCTCAGTAGACTGAGGGGGCGTGGCCTTCTGTTCACTAGACACTATAGATGATTAACTCTCAGTAGGCTGAGGGGGCGTGGCCTTCTGTTCACTAGACACTATAGCAGGGGTAGGCAACCCTAGGCACGTGTGCCTGTATAGGCACGCGGGGGCATTTTCATAGGCACAGGGGGCAGCATTAAAAAAAATCAAACGAAATATTAGATTTTTTTTTCTTTTGCTTTGAAATATTATAGTGAAATATTTTGCACTGTTGTCGCATTTATCTTGTTGAAATCCTCCCACAGGTTCTTTTTACTACCACATATTTAATTTAGACCCTTTATTTGTTTATTATTTCAATTTAGCTGGAAATACATTGCTACATCATTCAGTAACATTTGCAGAGCCTTATAACAAAAACATTATTACGGTCACCATTGTGACCAGTGGGATTAATCAACAAATTTTATTATTTATTTTTCTATTTCATTGAACATTGCACATGTTAAAAGCAATTTTTTTACTCAAAATGTGAGTATTACCAAGTCAACTTGTGTTCTTAAAACAATGACAATAAACATAGTTTTATTAGGTTGAAATAGTGTGGTTGTGTACTTATTTTTCTGTTAACTTATTATGGATTGAAAACTGAAAACCTTAATGCACAGTAACTGAACTCAATATTTTAAAGTTCTGGTAACTTATTATTATAATTTTTTTTACAGTGTAGTCTTGCGATCAATCAAAACTTATTTACACGATATACCTCACATTCACCCTCCATTCACATCCTGGTGTTCTCCATTAGGCCTGTAGGTGGAGCTATGACAGCACACGTACAGTACACACACCGATGGTGTGTGATGTGTCCAAAAATGAATGGGCAAATGTGAGTGAAATGGTCGCACTGTATGCAGCTGTTTGTCTGCATTGCATCCACCCCCCCCCCCCCCCCCAACTCAGATTTAGGGTTGATACAACCATCATAATAATATTGTTAATAATAACAATAACAATAATGATGTAATAATGTAAAAATTATCATTAACACTTTCCCCGCCAAGGACGCCTAAACTTGTCATTCCCCGCCATGCTAATTCCGCCAATGACGCCGTAACACGTCATTGAGATCAATATTTCAAAAATCTGTGATCGCAATCATATTTCTCCCCCGGAGACTTGAGATCTACTGTTGATCCCCTCTCAACTCTCCAACGGTTCAAGAGCGCCATCTGGTGGCCGATCGGCGAATCGCCCAAACCGGAAACCGGAAACGGAAGCTGGTGCTCATTCCAATTCGGTCCGATCACTCGCTAATAGTCCCGGGACTCGAGCTAGACACAATGGATAGCAATCCGTTACCAATAACTCGATAAACAACATGATTTGGACGTATATACTATTATACAACCTGGAGATGGATAGCATATTTCAACCAGGGTTTCCGTTAGAAAAAATTGTTGCCGGTCTCCGTGACCTGCAAGATTTCAATCTACCGGACAAATGAGATTAATTCCGGTCATAGTTTATTGAGCTTTAAAACAATTGATAGGCAGGCTATATAAAGAATGTCATCCTCAAGGCATGTAGATTTATAATATTATTACTAGGCTACTTTTGCGTATACAGTCATTAATATATTCCAAATAAAATAAGTCCCTCGATACTCCGTGCTGCTGCTGACTTGAAATAAAATAGACCGTATGTGGGCAGTCGGTCCGACACTAAACAGCAGTCTGTTATAATCACATTTTTATGAGCTAACGAATTCCGTTATATTGGACATTTGTATTAATTATATCAAGCGAAGAACTGAGAAATTTTGCAGAGAGAGACGGCAACATTATCGTGGGTTTGCGTGATGTATATCTCCACCTCCCAACGACTTGGTGCTGGTCATAATGTCCGGTGAAAACAACTCCCTCCAAGCACAACTTGACCACCCGAACCGTACCAAAACAGGCCAAAATTAAATAGCCCATGCGACGAACGATTCATTACATTCGTTTCATCGTTGCTCCACCAAGCAGCCGGTCCAACAATGAAAGCTGTTATCAGCGCGAGCCGGCCGCAGTTAGTTTGCAAGAAGCATCCAGCTGCAGACCCGCAGAGCAGCTTTCCAGGTCTGGGGACCGCACTGTGCCAGCAAAGCTGGTGGGTTCTGTGGGTCTGCAGCTGCATGCCTTCCGCAAATCCAGCAGCAAGCTCTCGCTGAGCGAAGCAACGACAACAAACGCAATGATTGTTTCGTTCATCGCATAGGCCACCCAACTCCAGCCCATCCAAATACAATTCAAATAATCAAACTGTGCCCAGAGGGAACTATTTTCACCGGACACTATGACCGGAGAGATTAAATATGTCGGACTTCAACAGATTTTGCCGGTCAAATACCGGTAATTACCGGCTAACGGAAACGCTGATTTCAACATCCCATAATAGGAATATTTGTGCTCATCGCCCAACGCTACGAGGAAGCTACGGTGAGTTTCAGCGTTTTTTTTTAACGTGTTCGATACAAACTGCTCTAATGATCATATCACCCACACTAGATGAATCATCTAACGTTGGCCACGGAATTATAAACGACCCCCCCCCATCCGGTCAACATCAGATGATAAGTAGTAACTTCTAGAAGCACGTCCATTTGAAATTTTGTATCTCCCGCCGATCGCTATCAAACTGTATACAATCATCAATATAATGCATTTAGGGCTATAAATCACGTTCTGCAGAAAACGATAAAAACATACTTATACTTTAGACCAGGGATCAGCAACCTTTTTGACATGGAGTGCCTGTTTGAAATATAGTTGTAACTAGTGTGCCTCAACAATATTCCATGCCTTGTAATTATTTTTTTCTCATAATCAGGTATTTTTTATGATAATTTTTACATTATTACATCATTATTGTTATTGTTATTATTAACAATATTGTTATGATGGTTGTATCAACCCTAAATCAATGCAGACAAACAGCTGCATACAGTGCGACAATTTCACTCACATTTGCCCATTCATTTTTGGACACATCACACACCAGTGTGTGTACTGTACGTGTGCTGTCATAGCTCCACCTACAGGCCTAATGGAGAACACCAGGAGAACACCAGGATGTGAATGGAGGGTGAATGTGAGGTATATCGTGTAAATAAGTTTTGATTGATCGCAAGACTACACTGTAAAAAAATAATAATAATAAGTTACCAAAACTTAAAAATATTGAGTTCAGTTACTGTGCATTAAGGTTTTCAGTTTTCAATCCATAATAAGTTAACAGAAAAATAAGTACACAACCACATTATTTCAACCTAATAAAACTATGTTTATGGTCATTGTTTTAAGAACACAAGTTGACTTGGTAATACTCACATTTTGAGTAAAAAAAATTGCTTTTAACATGTGCAATGTTCAATGAAATAGAAAAATAAATAATAAAATGTGTTGATTAATCCCACTGGTCACAATGGTGACCGTAATAATGTTTGTTATAAGGCTCTGCAAATGTTACTGAATGATGTAGCAATGTATTTCCAGCTAAATTGAAATAATAAACAAATAAAGGGTCTCAATTAAACATGTGGTAGTAAAAAGAACCTGTGGGAGGATTTCAACAAGATGCGACAACAGTGCAAAATATTTCACTATAATATTTCAAAGCCAAAAAAAATAAATAAAAAATTATAATTTTTTTTTTTTTTTATTTTTTTTTTTACTGCTGCCCCCTGTGCCTATGCAAATGCCCCTGCGTGCCTATGCAGGCACGCGTGCCTAGGGTTGCCTACCCCTGCTTTAGACCGTATTTTAGTATGAATATGTGAATGAAAAAGTATAACGTTGCTACACCCTGAACAATAGATACTTGATGTTGAATGGGCCATAGTAATGTCAATTTAGCAATACAATTTAAAGTTATAGCCCTGCAAAGAAGGGGAACTTCTCCATAGACAAATAGAGCTGGCAGAGAAGGGTATAATGATGTACATAAGCCTGGCGAAGAAAGTGTTAAAAAGACCTGATTATGAGAAAAAAATATTACGATGCATGGAATATTGAGGCACACTAGTTACAACTATATTTCAAACAGGCACTCCATGTCAAAAAGGTTGCTGAGCCCTGCTATAGATGATTAACTCTCAGTAGACTGAGGGGGCGTGGCCTTCTGTTCACTAGACACTAGATGATTAACTCTCAGTAGACTGAGGGGGCGTGGCCTTCTGTTCACTAGACACTATAGATGATTAACTCTCAGTAGACTGAGGGGGCGTCGCCTTCTGTTCACTACACTAGATGATTAACTCTCAGTAGACTGAGGGGGCGTGGCCTTCTGTTCACTAGACACTAGATGATTAACTCCAAGTATACTGAGGGTATACTGAGGGGGCGTGGCCTTCTGTTCCCTAGACACTATAGAATAGTATAGATCAGTGGTCACCAACCCGTCGATCTTGATCGACTGGTCGATCTTTGAGACTGTCCCTGTAGCTCTTTCCATGAAAATTAAAAAAAAAAAAAAAAAATTAGATCTTACCCTGAGAGTCCACATTACAGTTCTACTTTTGTTTTGATGTGAAAAGTGATGCTGCGCTTAGCACTGACTGAGAAAGTACACATACAGTTCTACTTTTGTTTTGATGTGAAAATGATGCTGCACTTAGCACTGACTGCACTTAGCACTGACTGAGAAAGTACACATTACAGTTCTACTTTATAAAATGCTAATTGTAAATATGTTTGTCAATGTTAATAATATGAGAAAGTCCACATTACAGTTCTACTTTTGTTTTGATGTGAAAAGTGATGCTGCATAAGATGACTGCACTTAGCACTGACTGAGAAAGTACATAATAGTTCTACTATGACGTTTTAATGTTGGACCAAAGCATTGCATGTAATTAGAATACAGGCAAATAAAAGTAATTTAGTTTAAAGTACAATCTTGGCTGTCTTTTTCTCTCAACGCTTCAATAGGTAGATCTTGCCTTCACCAAAAAAAAAAAAAAAAAAAAAAGTGATCTTGGGCTTAAAAAGGTTGGTGACCACTGGTATAGATGCTATGATAGGACTATGATGATGCCTGAGGACCAGGACAAGGTGTGACTGATGGGCCAATCAGAGAAATTGATGTGGCTGATGGGCCAATCAGAGCAGCTAGATGTGAATGACCGATATGTATGCGATAATTAGGGATGCACACGGGCCGATATCAGCAATTATGACGTCATCCCGATAAACCCGATAACGTTATTAATAGCTCCGATAATATATAATAAATGTTTTGGTTAAAAGAAATCCGTTGTGGGTGGATTTGGATGAAGGGCGCTTGTTTTTATTATAGCCTCCTCCCGTTTTGCCAGTACTGTGGTATGACTGACAGCGTGTGGTTTAGGAACAGGGAGTTTTACACAAATCCAGCGCTCCCTTTCTTGGCTGTGACGTAGTCACGTTACATTCGGAGACAGACAGTCGATCTGCCAATTACGTCCCTCCGCTTGCACCCACCTCTTCTTCTTACCACCAATCAGAAGCTCTCGTTCGTTTATTTACCTCCGGATTGTCGGCCATTATTCTACTCGGAGCTATAACGTTAGCTGCTCCCCGCCAGCCACATTGACAAGTACCAGCGCTTATACATTACTGGCAAATGTCTTGTTGCACTTGTGGCAACGAGCGTTGTCAGCATCGACTTTAGTAAAATAGACCCAGACATTTTTTGAGGAATTTAAACGTTGCAAACTAATCTTGTTGGCCGTTTTCTATCTCTCCTCCCTCGGTCTCTCTCTGCCTGCGTGAGCCGGCTGTGCTCTTACACACACTCACTCACACACACACACACACACACACACACACACACACACACACGCACGCACACACGGGTGCTGTCGAGAGCAGACAGCTCTGCTCTCGACAGCACCCGTGTGTGCGTGTGTGTGTGTGTGTGTGTGTGTGTGTGTGTGTGTGTGAGTGAGTGTGTGTAAGAGCACAGCCGGCTCGCGCAGGCAGAGAGAGACCGAGGGAGGAGAGATAGAAAACGGCCAACAAGATTAGTTTGCGACGTTCAAATTCCTCAAAAAAAAAACTCCATAATTTCTCGAGTACCGATAGCAGTACCGATGACGTCGGAGCTTATAAATACTAAAGAAAAAAAAAATTGATTAAAAAATATATATATATATATACATTTAAAAAAAATTATAATACAATAAATATCGGTTATCGATATCGGTTATCGGCTTGAGGAGCATAAAGTTATCGGTATCGGTATAGGTGTCAAAAAATCAATATCGTGCATCCCTAGCGATAATTGTAATATTTCAGAGGAAGCATTTTGGGTTAATGTCAACATACCATCTATAAAATAAATGCAATGAGATTGAAAAACAAGTTTTCATTGTACTGTATCTTTAAGGCTTTAATTCACCACGTTATCGACAAGGCCATTCAGCTAATTTCCTGCTTAACCCTTTCACTACCACACTAGTTGTGAAAGGGTTAACCTTCTGTAGTGTGGTTGTGAAATGGTTAGCCTTCTGTATTGTCGCAGTGAAAGGGTTAACCCTTTGGTAGTGTGGCAGTGGAAGGGTCAACAAGCCACGGGGATTAACAGATTTAGACTTTTCACCAGAATTTCTTAGCAGCACAAGTCGTTTTTAGATAATAAAAATAAAATAAAAACATGTTGAAGACAGATTGGCTTCCTGTCAAAGTGGCCATTAGAAGTCTGTTGGCGTTAAGTGGATCTTTGTGGAGTGATCTCTGAAACGGGTGTGTGTTGTGCTGCCCGTGTGTTTCCAT
This sequence comes from Notolepis coatsorum, assembly GCF_963971535.1. NCBI lineage: Eukaryota > Metazoa > Chordata > Actinopteri > Aulopiformes > Paralepididae > Notolepis > Notolepis coatsorum. The sequence continues at coordinate 109,745,085 of NC_140178.1, read as the reverse complement.
GTGGAGTGATCTCTGAAACGGGTGCGTGTCGTGCTGCACGTGTGTTTCCATGCCCACCTCCGTCTCCTGTAGCCGGTGCCCAATGAGGGACAGGGACTCTCCCAGTAGCTGCAGGTGAGCGGCTGCATCGATGGGGTCGACGTCGGGGACCCGGGCGGGAGACAGAGACATGCCGGCAGACCCTCCTCTAGCGGGGGACACCAGCCCCGCGGCCACGCCCACCGCCTTCAGGGACCCTGGGGGACATCGAGAGGACACACCGAGAGGACACACCGAGAGGACACACAGAGACAACACACAGAGACAACACACAGAGACAACACACAGAGAGACAACACACAGAGACAACACACAGAGACAACACGTCAGACTCTGGACAAATCTGTTTTGCCTTAAAGGAAAACACACCAACATTACGGGAATTGCTCTTAACGTCTTCTCCAGAGTCAGACAAGAAGATTAGATACCAATTCCATCTCTGTGCGTTCAGTAGAAAGCTATCTGGCTACAAGCTAGCATAGTTTAGCACAAATAGATACGGACCACTAGCCTAGCTTAAAACTCTGGGAGGTGTTTTGGACGAAAGCTAGGCTAGTGGTCCGCTTCCATTCATTTGTGCTAAGCTAGGCTAGCTTGCAGCCAGATAGCTTTCTACTGAACAAAGAGGAAATTGGTATCTATCTTCTTGTCTGACTCTGGAGAAGACGGTAAGCGTATTTCCCTTAACACTCCTTTACTTATATATTCAGATTCAAAGTGTTTTATTGACCATATTCATTGTAACGTATAATATAACTGATAGAACATACAGACCCTCATCTGCACCTTTTTGATTACACCGTTTACTTGCTCATATTTTTATATTCAGAGTTAATTATATTGTTTACACTGTGGTGACACTTATCACGCACAATTGGTGCAGACATTCACTGGACTTGAGGAGCGGAGGAATGCTCCTTTAAGCCTGGGGATTCTGGGAACGGTGTGGGTATTTGGTGACGTATATTAGGTCACCTGTCAGCTGTCAGCTGGCTGCTGTCACTTTGAAGTAGTAACGTTAAACGCCTCTGCACTCTGTTTGATGTATGTAATTTATGTTGGGAAGTAAAGGAAAGACTCGACTACCGTCTCCCGTTTCATCCTTTCTTGCGATCCCACAACACTGCTTATTTGTATCTGTACTATAATTGTATTGCCTATATTTATGTCTTCTACTATTACCCTGCCCATACCTGTACCTCCCCATTCTATCTTCCCCATCTATAAAATAATATCTTATCTTATCTTAACATAGCAAAGCTAATGCTAGGCCTTTCATGTAAGTGAATGGAAAAAGGGATGGAAAAAGGCTACAACCATTAGCGCCATGTTCTGGGAAGTGTAGTTGAAAAAATAATAATAATAAATAAATAAATATCTAACCCTAAGTAACTAACCTTACTGTCATGCACTTGTCCTAATAAACTAACCTACACTGTAACACTCAACACTTGGATGAACATTGTTACTCAGCTGATAGAGTTGTGCCCTTCCTGATGACGTGTCGTACAGAACTTGTAAGTCGCTTTGGATAAAAGCGTTCAGCTAAATGACTAACTAGTCAATGTAATGTGAATAAGAACAGAAGTTTGGGTGGTCTGACCTTTGCCCTTGCTGTCCGTGGAGCTCTTGCGTTTGACCGTGGTGGCCTCGGCCTTGTTCTGTTTGTGCTGCAGGTACTGGGCCTTCTGTTTCCACACCTTGAGAGACAAACAGTGGAGGAGACACACACAGGACATGGTGTCAGAGATATGAGGACAGAAGATCTGGTACTGGGCCTTCTGTTTCCACACCTTGAGAGACAAACAGTGGAGGAGACACACACAGGACATGGTGTCAGAGATATGAGGACAGAAGATCTGGTACTGGGCCTTCTGTTTCCACACCTTGAGAGACAAACAGTGGAGGAGACACACACAGGACATGGTGTCAGAGATATGAGGACAGAAGATCTGGTACTGGGGCCTTCTGTTTCCACACCTTGAGAGACAAACAGTGGAGGAGACACACACAGGACATGGTGTCAGAGATATGAGGACAGAAGATCTGGTACTGGGCTTTCTGTTTCCACACCTGGAGAGACAAACAGTGGAGGAGACACACACAGGACATGATGTCAGAGATATGAGGACAGAAGATCTGGTACTGGGGCCTTCTGTTTCCACACCTTGAGAGACAAACAGTGGAGGAGACACACACAGGACATGGTGTCAGAGATATGAGGACAGAAGATTAAAATGACTTCCATTGTATTTTCATTAAGACTGGCCCCTCATAGCCCTGTTGTTTTTAGAAAAATGGGGCATTTGAGGCGATGAAATCGTATTATATCTGCTTAGAAAACGAAAATGTCTATTTTCTATTTCTCCACGTGGTAAATACACAGGTCACAACATGTTTACAGGAACGTTTTGGAGTTGTATTTGGAGTGCGTTTCGCGACTGTTGGGAACTAGGCTACACTGGCACACCTACTTCAAGTGAATGACGTTAAGCTAGGCCAACGGTGCGGCTGTTCCCTAAGCCTAATGCATGCACAGAGAAGAAAAGGGTATGTATCTGCTTGTCGAACTCCAGGGTAGATGGCAAATAAGCAAATTTCCCCAAAAGTTGGCGTGTTCCCAGGGATTAAAGCAAAAAAAATCTCCTGACTGAACTTTTTTTCAGGCCAAGTCATATTCTTATTTTAACCTCCACTGTATTTCTTCTTAATAGCGTTGGCGTTTTAAGGGAGCCTACTTGTTTCGGTTTCGTCGATAATCCAATGTACAGTTACCCCCCTCACCCCGCCTACCCAACCCCCCCCCCCCCCCCCCCAACCACCTCCAATGTACAGTCCCCCCCCCCCCCCCCTCCACCAAACCTCCTCCAATGTACAGTTTCTTCGTCAAATGTATATACTCTCTTTTTTAGACTCTTATTGTATCACAAACAGTACTGTATTTGTAAATCTGGTATGTCATAAATGTATAGATGTAGCAGTACTGTCTATCTGTATGTCAAGTATGTCATATATGTTATGATGAATTGAAAATGGGGGACCCTGATGTAAACAAGAGGAAAGTCTTTCTCTGGTCTGCAACTGCAACCCCTTAACAATTGTGTGTATTGAGATGTACTGTATTGTACCGATTCTGCAATATGTTATAACAATCAATCAATATTTAACAGATTGCAGAATGGGTACAATACAGTACGGCTCAATACACACAATTGTTAAGGGGATGCAGACCAGAGAAAGACGTTTGTCTTGTTTACATCAAGGTCCCCCATTTTCAATTCATAGTGACATTTATGACATACACAACATTTATGGCATAGGGACATACATGACATACTACAGGACAGGTATATAGTAATGTTACATTTGTGACATATACGATATGCAAATATACAGTACTGTTACCCATAGATCCTAACAGAGATTATGTACATTAGGGTGGGTGGGAGAAAAAATATACATACGGTGGGGAGAGAATATACAGTGGGGAGGAGACCGTCTACAGATACACCTGTGATGTTGCTACGGAGTTAAGCTAATAAAGGATACTCACAACCACAGCAGAGGACTCACATATTTGTACTGTGAAGTAACACGACAATGACAAATGTGTTGTTTCTGTTTTTCTTTTTGACATAGTTGCGGAACACGGAACAAGTTAACAACTCACCACCGTCTACAGCCCCCGCATCATACTGTAGCCTAGCCAGTCTCTTGAAACACTGCTATCTTCAAACTTCCATCCTCTCGAAACTTTCTTTTGTTGGGCGGTGCCGCTCATCCTTTTCGTCTGAGAACACTGCATGTGTTTTCTTTTTAGTGGCCGGCTTACTCCTTCCATTATCGTTATTATGCTGACGTTAGCTAATAACATGTGTTGGGGATAATGGTTCCGCACGGACCATATTGTTTGTTACATTGCTGTCGGCAAACTCGCTCAGAGTGTCAACATAGTGTTGACATTGAGTTGATGTTAGCTGCTAGCTGGCTATCCAAATCCACAACAGCCAGGCAGCCAACCGTACAAAATACAGTCTCAGCCAATCACACCGATTTGTACAGTTAGTTAGCTCCACTCCATTGCGAAATAAAAGTTAGCCAGCCAGGACAGCCCGTATTAGCAAGCTACAGTTGCTAGGTAGCTAACCGTTAGCCACCCGAAGAACGGTAGCTAGCTAACGTTAGCCACAGCTTAAAAAACGAATTTCAATTATGTTATGAGCTATCAGCTAGCCAGCTAGATAACGTTAGAGAACGCCTCGTGTAGTAAACTAAAGTGAATAGTTTACTGGGCCATTGTTTAATGCTTCAGTGGTGTTAAAAGAGGACCTGCACGCTTGCTATCTTCGGTGCAAATGATACGGGTCTGTGAGGGGGAGGGCACTGTGAGCAGCGTGTGTGCGTCAAGCTCACGTTTGATTGGTTAGAATGGTCAAAATGCCCTACGCATCTACAAACATATTATACCAGGTAGCCAATTCCGTAGACTCCAAATCAAATTGACGAAAAAATAAATAAAAAAGACTGAAATCCGTCTGGAGACGGAACGCTTTAATGCATGTGTTCCTTTAACTGCATCCGATGAGCAGGTTGGCACCTTTGCATGGTCGCCCTCCGCCATTGGTGTGTGAATGTGAGGCATACGCTGTAAAACACTTTGGATAAAAGCGCTATATGAATGCAGTCCATTTACCAGTCCATGGGACAAACAAGGTTTTGCGGGGGGGGCTTGAGATAGGTCAAGTAGTGGACTAAGAATGTCCTTAAGTCGAGCTGGACGGATGAGACACAAAACCAAAACCAGGGGAGGAAACTAACTTTTTGGCTTACCAGCCAACTGGCGAGTATCTGATTTTTTTTACCAGCCAAACAGATTTTTTACCAGACAAAAAAAATCGCTAATTGTGATAATTACTTCTTTGTATGTCAAGCCGCGTCAATGTTGTGTATGCATCTGGGTAGGCACACTGTGCCTTTAAGACAGCACGGTGGTCTTACGACAGTGCTGTGAAGTACCGTCAAGTGTTGTGGTAACGTCAGTTGGGTTGGTGTGCTGTTGTGCACACTGCACTGGTTGAGCTAGCCCCTTTCGTGACTGCGATGTGCAAGCCAGGGGCTTTTGAGCATGAAATAAAATGTCTAACCTTACGTCGTAGTCCGGTGCTTTTTTGGAAACATTATAGTCATAACAGATACACCTAGCTGGCTGCTTTGAGCACACAGGGCTAACGTTAGCTAGCAAGCAGCTATAGCTAAAACGCTAACTAGAAGCTAACCACTGTATACAGTTCCAGTAGACTAACATTACACCTCTGTGATTTAAATGTGTCCTTAGTAACTTATACTCGAGGGTTGTACTAGGGTTGGATGCAGTTCCCAGTTGGTCAGTCTGTCTGTTTTCCATCTTCTGCTGTGTTTAACGTTATCTGTTTGCGAGTGCTCCTGATGGCTAGCCTAGTACCGCGGGACTTTTATTATTATATGTCCGCAGGTTGGCCAGTACTGCGCAAACGTTTATTAAACATTATATGTCCGCGGGTGGTCTTGTGCAGTGCTCTCGTGGCACTGTCAACTAGGGCTGCAACGATTAGTCGACATAATCGACGATGTCGATTATAAAAAATCGTCGACGAGAAATTGTTGCGTCGATTAGTCATTAAAAAAAAAAATATTATTTAATTTTGTGCACTACCTATCTTTGTGAGAGTGGCTTCTCAGGGTTCCAGACAACATCATAACATGATGATCCCATAGCAAATTTTGGACATTGAAAACATTGTTCCCCTGCAGGAGATGATGATCAGACTAGACACACAATACATTACACACGCACTCCTCTCACTCACACACAGCGATCAGAGTAAGACACACACATACACACTCCTCTCACTCACACACAGCGATCAGAGTAAGACACACACACATACACACTCCTCTCACTCACACAGCGATCAGAGTAAGACACACACACATTCACACTCCTCTCTCTCACACACAGCGATCAGAGTAAGACACACACACATTCACACTCCTCTCACTCACACACAGCGATCAGAGTAAGACACATACACAAATTACACAGTACACACCTCTCACTCACACAGCGATCAGAGTAAGACACACACACAAATTACACAGTACACACACTCCTCTCACTCACACAGCGATCAGAGTAAGACACACACACATACACACACACGGACTCCTCTCACACACAGCAAACAAAAGTTATTTAAAGTACACTTCCACTTTAATTTGTATTATTTAATTTATTTATCTTGTTATGAGTGATTGCTGTATTGTTCTTCAAATACATTTTCATTTAAAGTGGCTTAAAGATCCAAATTCAAATGTTTCATGAGTCATTATTTTAATTTGCTATGGGATCATCATGTTATGATGTTGTTGTTTGGTCCTGACAAGAGTCTCAAAGTCTGGGGTGATGGTAGACAAGCAACTCTGAGGTCATGTTCAATGTCCAATCTGTTCCTCTGCTCTGTCTTCAGCTGGACCAGAGCTGAGAAGCCACTTTCACAAAGATAGGTAATTTATAAAAAATAAAATAAAAAATCATTTTTTTGTTGTTGTTGTTTACATTGGTTTTCGATTAGTCAACTAATCGAAAAAATAATCGGCAGATTAGTCGACTACCAAATTAGTCATTAGTTGCAGCCCTACTGTCAACTAAAGCGAACACTCAGAAGACGCGCACCGTTTGCCAGTGCAGTGATTGCAGAATGTTTTATTTTTTTGTATACTCGCCAGCAGGGGAGGAAACTAACTTTTTGGCTTACCAGCCAACTGGCGGGTATCTGATTTTTTTTACCAGCCAAACGTAAAAAATACTAGCATTTGGCCAGTAAAGTGGCCTAATTTCCTCCCCTGACCAAAACCCACCAGCTTGTCTTTCTCAGGCATGGCCTTCCACACCTCCGCCAGCTTCTTGCTCAGCTCCCCAAAAACTGCAGGAGGGAAAACACAAGCAGCTGGTTAGAGCAGATTCTTTCACTTAAAGGAAAACTCCAACATTTTGGGAAATTAGCTTATTTAACATCTTCCCTGGAGTTAGACAAGAAGATACATACCTTTTTTTTGTCTCTGTGCGTGCATTTAGCTTTGGGAACAGTCGCTCCATTAGCATAGCTTAGCTTCATCACTGGAAGTGAGGCAGGACAGTAGCCTGACGTTCCCTACAGGTTTGTTGATATTCTCATTCCTTCAAAGGATCCGAACCGATTGAAGTTTATGGATACCATGACTTAAAATCCTCTTACCTTGACGATTAAAAGCCTCCCCAATTTAGAAAACAGTAATCCAATGGCTGGTATTGATAATATACTACTAACTACTGGACGCTCTGAGCTAACCGGAGCTAACACAGAACAGGATGGTAAAGCAAATATAATGACTTCCTTTCTGGGGTTTTCAAAATAAAAGTGCGACGTTTATAGCAGCGGAAAACGTTTATTTTGTACATTATCTAACGTTAACACGAACCTAAACTAACGTTACAACTAACCTAAAGTTAGTTTAGGTTCGTGTTAACGTTAGATAATGTACAAAATAAACATTTTAGGCTGCTATAAACATTGCACTTTTATTTTGAAAACCCCAGAAAGGAAGTCATTATATTTGCTTTACCATCCTGTTCTGTGTTAGCTCCGGTTAGCTCCGAGCGTGCAGCAGTTAGTATTATATTATCAATACCAGCCATTGGATTACTGTTTTCTAAATTGGGGAGGCTTTTAATCGTCAAGGTAAGAGGATTTTAAGTCATGGTATCCATAAACTTCAATCGGTTCGGATCCTTTGAAGGAATGAGAATATCAACAAACCTGTAGGGAACGTCAGGCTACTGTCCTGCCTCACTTCCAGTGATGAAGCTAAGCTATGCTAACGGAGCGACTGTTCCCAAAGCTAAATGCACGCACAGAGACAAAAAAGGTATGTATCTTCTTGTCTAACTCCAGGGAAGATGTTAAATAAGCTAATTTCCCAAAATGTTGGGGTTTTCCTTTAACGTATTATATGTTCATTGAAACAGGGTTCCCACAGACATTGCAAAATGAAATTCAAGGACTTTCAAGTACTTTCCTAAGTACTATTTTTCATTTTAAAAGGGCATTTAAAAGGATACAATAAACTTTTAAATGCTGTTTTTTATAGAAAGAAAAATCTGATCCAATATTTATGGTTAAAACCAATTTACGACAATTAGTTACACTTATTTTTTTTTTAAATGTCTAGATTCAGAACAATTTGATCATGGATGAACAAAACTTTCAATGCGAATGGTTGATTTGAATTTCAATGACTTTTTAAGCACCTTGTTAAAAAAATTGGCTGTTTTCAAGGAATTCCAGGCATTGACCTTTTTTCTCTCTCCAAAAATCAAGCGACCGTTAGTAGTGTGATAGTAAAGGGTTAACCTTCTGTGTATTGTCGCAGTGAAAGGGTTAACCGTTTGATAGTGCAGCAGTGAAAGGGTTAAGGACCTTGTGCGAACCCAGTTGAAAGGTATTAACGTACTATAAACGTATGACGTATATCACGCCAGTTAGGGTAGACCCTCACCTGCACCTTGTGTATACTGTTTACTTTTACTCATAGTATATATATACAGATTTAAAAAATGTATTGCCTATATTTATTGTATCGTATATCACAACTAGGGATGTCCCGATCGCATTTTTTTTCTTCTCCCGATCCGATCATGTGATTTTGAGTATCTGCCGATACCGATCTTTCCCGATCCGATCTTTCACATTAGTAACCGATTTGACGCATTTTTGTCAGAAACTGGCGAAGCGAGACAAGCCCCTCTGTTGCCTCAATAGCCCCTCGAGCGTGGTGGCTCACATTACATTCACCCTGAGCCCCTGAGAATGTGCTTCATATGAGAAATATTCAAAGTTTCAATCTGTTTGCTTAGTATACATTCACAGTGTTCGACTTACGTAATGATTTGCTCCATTTTGGTCTGAAACGCTGACGATAATCCTCACAAAGCGAATGTTGACGTTATCCAGGTGAACATTAACTTCATTCAAGCGAGGCATTGCAATCAATACAGCTGTTTGGCAAAGCACCAGCCGCCTCCCCCATTCCTTTGCTCGCTCTAGTCACATAACGTGGCTGTTTCTCAGGTGGCGTATTAGATTGGTCGTGTTGAACGCAGCTCTGTTCTTTCCTCCACGCGGAACGTCCGCCTTACAAACATTGCAACTGGCTATTGGACTGGCTTCGGTTTCAATTTTAAAATGCTTCCAAACTTCTGACATTTTGTCCAGCTGTTCCGCGTCATCAGGTGGACATAACCTGCCGGTGTTGCGGGAGCAACGCGTTGTGAGGTCTGCTATTTTCGGCATACGTCACTGTTGTGCGACGGTGTAAATCAAAGGAAATGCGTTTGTTTTGGCAAATTCTTCTGCTCTGTGTGACAATAAATAAATGAATGATGATATGTAATTTTAAACCAAAACTAAGGCCTCAGTATGAGTTTAAGACGTGAACATGGTCATGTTTGTTGAATAAAATTAAATAAAAAAAAATAAAAGAATGTACTCCCGATTCTTTTTTTTCAATCCCGATCTTCTGAAAATCACGTGATCGGATCGGGACATCCCTAATCACAACCGATAGGGTTATTAGAACGGAATTACAGTTGAGATTATTTCACCTAATCCTGGTTGCTCTGCGTTGATGTTGACTCGGTATTCTTTACAAAACACCTGGTAGGCCGACATGTTCTTCTTCTTGGGCTGAGGATGGAAGAGAAGAAGTGATTAAGAGAAAGATTATGTCTACATATATTATAAAGAGAAGAAATTAAGAGAAAGATTATGTCTACATATATTATAAAGACTAAACCCCAAGAAGGAAAAAAAGCAGCCTTGTATTACTCCCTTTAGTGTTGAAACGTTACATTAGGTTCTGAATGGGTTTCGTCTGTCCAGGTACCACGTTAACATTAGATACATATACATTTATTTTATTTAAGAAAAGGTTGAAATTCAAGTTACAAGGTTTCAGTCCAACAACAGTGTCACGTGTTAAAGAAACACGCCAACATTATGGGAAATACACTTACCGTCTCCTCCAGAGTCAGACAAGAAGATAGACACCAGTTCCCTCTCTGTGCGTTCAGTAGAAAGCTATCCGGCTGCGAGCTAGCCTACCTAGCTTAGCACAAATGAATGGAAGCGGATTGCATTTTGCAGTTTGTATATTGTATATTTTGTATATGTGTGTTTGGTCTTTTACTCTTTTGTTGTTTTATGAAGCACAATCTCAGGAGGTTCATACAGAACCAAGCATTTCACTATAATGTACATGTACCTTATATAAGATAAGATAGATAAGATATTCCTTTATTGGTCCCCTTGGGGAAATTCAGGGATATGTGACAAATAAAACAAAACTTGGGACTGGAACGTGATCAGCTAGCCTAGCATCAAATCCTGCATCACCTACAAAACCCTGCTGCTCACTTACAAATCCCTCCACGCTCTGGCACCTCAGTACCTCACTGACCTCCTCCACCCCCACACTCAGTCACGGTCCCTGCGATCCACGGACACTGGTCAGCTCTCCATCCCCCGAACCAGACTGCAGACCTTTGGGGACAGAGCTTTCAGTGTGGCAGCTCGCACCCTCTGGAACTCCCTCCCTGCAGAACGCTCCAACTCTGGACTCATTAAAAAAAACGACTCAAAACCCACCTCTTCACCTCTCGGCCTTTAACCCCTAATTTACCACTTTGTATGTTGCGTCTGTCCACTATGTTTGTTACTTTTTGTTTGTTTTTTCCCCCGATGTAAAGCGACCTTGAGTCTTTTGAAAAGGCGCTATATAAAACGAAGTTATTATTATTATTTAGCTGTTGGTCAAAAACACCTCTTCCCAGAGTTTTAAGCTATAGGCTTAGCTGATCCGTATCCACGTCCATTCATTTGTGCTAAGAATTCTGGATTCCTTACCACTAGGGTTGGGCACAGAGAACCGGTTCTAATAGGAACCGGTTCCTAACTTCCGGCACCTCAAAGAATCGGAAGCGAGAATCGTTTAGAACAGGAATCGAAATGGAGAATCGGAATCGGAATCGGAATTGTTCAAATCCAAACTATGCCCAACCCTACTTACCACCCTGCTGCTCCCACCCAAGCATGACGTAAGAGCAACATGGCCGCCGTGTCGTACAGCCCCTCCCCCTCCTCACCTTCTCCTTCTCCTTCTTCTCGTGCTTCTCCCGCTCCTTCTCCTCCTTCTTCTTCTTCTTTTCCGTCACAGCGTTGTTCTCCTGGTGGTGGTTGGCGGGCGTCGGGGGGGCCATGGCATACATGGGGCCGACCGCGCTGTGGGTGACGGTGGGGTGGGCAACGTGGGCGTGGCCTCTGGAGGGGTCTGGAGGGCGAGCGGGAGGTCAAGGGTGAACGACGGTGCATTTATATAGCAGCTTTTATCCAAAGCGCCTCACAGTTTTGTTCCTCACATTCACCCATTCACTCACTCATTCACTCACACATTCACTCACATTCACTCACCCATTCACTCACATTCACTCACCCATTCACTCACCCATTCACTCACCCATTCACTCACACATTCACTCACACATTCACTCACATTCACTCACACATTCACTCACACATTCACTCACATTCACTCACCCATTCACTCACCCATTCACTCACCCATTCACTCACATTCACTCACACATTCACTCACCCATTCACACATTCACTCACCCATTCACTCACCCATTCACTCACACATTCACTCACCCATTCACTCACCCATTCACTCACCCATTCACTCACACATTCACTCACACATTCACTCACATTCACTCACCCATTCACTCACACATTCACTCACCCATTCACTCACCCATTCACTCACCCATTCACTCACACATTCACTCACCCATTCACTCACACATTCACTCACACATTCACTCACCCATTCACTCACCTATTCACTCACACATTCACTCACATTCACTCACCCATTCACTCACACATTCACTCACCCATTCACTCACACATTCACTCACACATTCACTCACCCATTCACTCACCTATTCACTCACACATTCACTCACCCATTCACTCACACATTCACACACCGACAGTGGAGGCGACCATGCAAGGTGCCAACCTGCTCATCGGGAGCAGTTAGGGGTTAAGTGTCTTGCTCAAGGACACTTCCGACTCGCTGCCCGGGAGGAGCGGGAATCGAACCGGAAACCGTCTGATTACCAGACGACCTCTCTACCTCCTGAGCCATTGTCGCCCCAGGAGGTCATCATCAGAGAACACGATGCAACAGTCTGTTTAGACACAGCTGACCGTATTCACACGGTGCGTGTCGCCCGGTTCCAATCCCAACCCGAGCACCATATAATGAGCAAAAAGGCCACTGTGTGAATAGGTTCAATGGGCACTCGTTCATCAATATCTCAGAAAACACTGTGCCACTATATATGCATGCTAACTGTTTGCATATATGGCCTAGCTGTTTTGGCCAAAAGCATATCCCGGAGTTTTAAGCTAGGCTAGTGGTCCTTATCTGCTTCCATTAATTTGTGCTAAGCTAGGCTAGCCTGCAGCCGGATAGCTTTCTACTGGACGCACAGAGGAAACTGGTGTCTATCTTTTGTCTGACTCTGGAGAAGACGGTAAGCACATTTCTCATAATGTTAGCGTGTTCCTTTAACCTCTTAACAGGCAGGCAGAAAAGTGGACATTTTTTTACTTGAACTTGAGGACTGCATACTTTCTTTGCAAAGCTTAGCTTTATACGTTATACTTATAGCACATGCATGAGCCTGGTCTCTTTTGAAAGATAACATTCTGAAGTTACTAATGCAAAAAAGGAAAATCACTTTTAGTACTAATGAAATAGAGTAACAGAGGTCTGAACTTGAGTTGAACTTGAACTTCTGTACTCACATTTTTCTTTAGTGGTTGCAAGATTCCATATTCCAATATTCCAGCATAGAGGTATGAGCTGGAAAACATAGCCTGGAGCTGGAATCCATAGCCCTAAGTCTTATGTAGTACAGGTCAACATTTTATAAAAATCTGTTCAGAAATGGGTCTTTGAGAGACGTTTTAGTAAAACTGACGCCAAAAGAAAAAGCTTTCCAAAATCAATTTCCTCGTGCATTCTGAAGTCTGATTCACTTCTCGCTTTGGCTCATCAACTTTCACCCACTTCCTATATTTGCAACCCCCAAGTGGGATATCGTTGGAAGCGTACACTCGTTGGCTACAACGCTGACCAAACATTTTCGCCATCAGCGGTGATTGGTCAGTTCTGGAGCGTATACAGTCCGGGCTGGTCATCATGACGCGCGGCCTGTAGAAAGACGCTCGGCTGACATATCGTCATGTAACTCGAGAACCGAGGCACGGATTTGGTCAAGTGAGGTGCCATTGGAACGGCGGGCAAATATATCTTTCGAACGGTTATATGTTCGGCGAAAAATGCAGCTGCTAGATGCTCGCAAAGTGCCATGACTTGCGCGTAACGGCACGTATACGTGCCAGTGCACGTTATGAGGTTACGAAAACGGAGACAACCAGAACTATGTCTCTCACCTCCGGATCCTTTGCTGTGCTTCTTCTCTCGTCCTCCCTTGTCCTTGTCCCTGTCCTTCTCTTTGTCCTTCTTCTTCTTGCTCTTCTTGCTCTTCTTCTTCTTCTTGGACAGGTGCGTGTAGGAGTCGTCTATCACCAGCTCCCCCGCTTCCAGTTCCGCCCCCGAGGAAGAGCTGTCGTCCCCCATGCCACCGCCGTAGTGACCTGAGAGACGAGAGGGAACAGTTGGAGAGGGAACAGTAGAGAGGTAGAAAGGGAACAGTAGAGAGGGAACGTTGGAGAGAGAACAGTAGAGTGGTAGAAAGGGAACAGTAGAGAGGGAACGTTGGAGAGAGAACAGTAGAGTGGTAGAAAGGGAACAGTAGAGAGGGAACGTTGGAGAGAGAACAGTAGAGTGGTAGAAAGGGAACAGTAGAGAGGGAACGTTGGAGAGGGAACAGTAGAGTGGTAGAAAGGGAACAGTAGAGAGGGAACGTTGGAGAGAGAACAGTAGAGAGGTAGAAAGGGAACAGTAGAGAGGGAACGTTGGAGAGAGAACAGTAGAGTGGTAGAAAGGGAACAGTAGAGAGGGAGCGTTGGAGAGAGAACAGTAGAGTGGTAGAAAGGGAACAGTAGAGAGGGAGCGTTGGAGAGAGAACAGTAGAGTGGTAGAAAGGGAACAGTAGAGAGGGAACGTTGGAGAGAGAACAGTAGAGTGGTAGAAAGGGAACAGTAGAGAGGGAGCGTTGGAGAGAGAACAGTAGAGTGGTAGAAAGGGAACAGTAGAGAGGGAGCGTTGGAGAGAGAACAGTAGAGTGGTAGAAAGGGAACAGTAGAGAGGGAATGGTAGAATTCATACGGTTAAAAAAAATCCATGAGCATAGTAGGTAGAAATATACAGTAGGCATATTAGCATAGTAGGTAGTAGTATAGACATATTAGCATAGTACATACATAGTAATCTCTTCATAAGGGTGTAACAATGCATCGATCCTAAGGTCGCATCGAATCGTGGTCAAATGAAGAGATTTCATGATGCATTGAATCGTTGCCTGAAGAATCGTAATCGAATCGTTGTGGGGTCAAATATATGTAACGGTTGTGACAACGTCACCTCAAACTTCGATGCTCAGAGGGAGATTCGAACCCCGGTCTCCCACACCGCGGGCAGCAACACAAACCGCTATACCAAGAGGTGAATACACTTCTTTGTACCGTGTCTATGCATCTTTTGAGGATGTGAGAGTGAGTTTAACCCATAGCACTAGAGCTGCCGCGATAACCGCATTACCGCGGTATCGCTGTTGCATCACGCTCACCGCAGAGTTAGGCTGAATACCGCGTCACCGCTGTTTTTTATCATAATAATAAAGTTGGCTTGCGGCTTTGCAGATAGGGCTGGGCGATATGGCCTAAATATGATATCACGATATTTTCTGACCTTTCGGCGATACACGATACACATCACGATGTTTTTCTTTTTTACCCCAAACGATTCATTATGAGGCTTACCAAGACAGTATTTGAGTTTGCAAGCTAACATTAAAGACAAAATAAAATACCCATGCATTTAGCATTTTTATATTATATATTTGATTTAGATTATTGGATTATTAGATTATAATATATTGCATATATTTAGCAATGAGATATTATATGATTTAGATATGAAATATGATGAATTGAAAATGGGGGACCCTGATGTAAACAAGACAAAAGTCTGCATCCCCTTAACAATTGTATGTATTGAGCTGTACTGTACCCATTCTGCAATATGTTAATAAAGTTTTAAATCAATCAATCAATCAATCAATAGCATTTTAGCATTTTTATGAAACTACTGTATATTTGTATGTCTCTAAATGTTTTGATGAATTGAAAATGGAGGACCCTTATGTAAAAAAGCCGAAAGTCTTTTTCTGGTCTTCATCCTCCTGTACTGTATTGTACCCATTCTGCAATATGTTAATAAAGTTTTCATTCATTCATTCTGACGGACAACAGAATAATTTTGATTGACAGTCGAGTCTGCCAATTACGTCACACCGCTTGCACCCGCCCTGCTGTTCTTAGCACCAATCGGCAAGCTCTATTAGTTTTTTACTTCCTGAATGTCCGGTGTGCTGACATCAACAAAGCTACTTACATTAGCTCCCCGCGACCGACTAGTAGGAGACCAGTGCTCCGCAGGATGACTAAATGAGCCATAATGATTTTACCTCAACGAATGTTATAATAAAAGCCTTTCCATACATCTGTCTGATTGAAAACTTTATTAACAGACCGCGGAATGGGCATATCTCAACACGGGCTGAGATATGAACGAGTAACGTGTGGACCAGATTGACGCGACACAATCCTATTGGGCAAAACATCACGATATCCACGATACGTTGAAAAAGTGTATTGTTAATGAACTGTACCCGATATTTATATAATATCGTCATATCGCCCAGCCCTATTTGCAGATATACCCTACTCAGTTCCAAGCGACCCTATTGGGTAGAAGTGGTACCAGAAAAGTCATGTGAAACATTGCAGACCACTGACTGGTCAGAAGAGAGACGCGTCACAGTTTGGAGGCTCTGAACAAAAACAGAACGCCGCCATCTTTACTGCCTCGCTAAGGATGCATTTCATTCAGGATTTGTTTGCGACAGAACCAAGTGCAATAAACAAAAAAGAATGGATTCACTGTGTATTCTGCCTTATTTATTGATGAAACAAAACCGACATCAACCCAATTTACCACCGAGCGGAGAGTTTAGTGTCACAACAAGATCGCTGATGTGTTAAGTTTGTTGTTGTTATTAGCCTAATACTACCGTCAGCCGATATACACGAGAGGTAACGTTAAACCCGGGTTGCTTGGTAGAATACACAATGAGAGGTAACGTTAGCTTTGGCAGAATAGACGCAACGAGAGTATGGTTAATGTTGTTATTGATTGATTGATTGATTTAAACTGTGTTAAACTCTGGCTTGCTGCAAGCCCTCGGACATGGCTAATTGGCTATGCCCACGGAGATTTCAGTGTACACAAGCGAGCGGCACCGCCTGCATCCCCACACGGAGACAAACGGAGTAGTACCTGGCTGCAGTGGAAAAGGAACGAAGTACCAGGTGCCTAAAGCGGGTCGAGTCGAGTAGGTACTATGCAGTGGAAAAGCGCCATTAGACTAGAGGCAGGCTATAAGAGTAGACTACTAAAAAAAAAAGAAAAAATGCATTCCAACTTTTTTTTTTTTTTTGTGCGCACTGTGCGGTAATAACCGCGGCGGTAGGAAATATTTCGCAAATGTGTGCGGTAAGGAAAATATCAATACCGCGGCAGCTCTACATAGCACCGCTACTCACCCCAGCCCTTCTTGACTGCGCTTCACGATACCATCCGTTACATATATACACCCCTATTATTGACCTATAGTCCATTCATGCTGGGTAAATCAGTTCCCCCAGCCACATCTGTGTATTCAAATTAATTAACTGATCAAAAATGTATCTAATCGCATCGAATCGTGGTCAAATGAAGAGATTTCATGATGCATTGAATCGTTGCCTGAAGAATCGTAATCTAATCTAATCGTTGTGTGGTCAAATATTTACAGTTACACCCCTAGTAGATAGTAGTATAGACATATTAGTATAGTAGGTAGTAGTATAGACATATTAGCATAGTAGGTCGTAATATAGACATATTAGTATAGTAGGTAGTAATATACACATATTAATAGCATAGTAGGTAGTAGTATAGATATATTAGTATAGTAGGTAGTAATATACACATTAGGGCTGTCTTAAATACTTTGAAGCTTCGTTCGATGGGCATGGGATTCAAATCTAAAAATAAAATTCGATTATAAAAATTAAAAAATAAATATGATTTTAAATTTTTTTTTGTAAAATCAACTCTGCCTCTCTTTGTTAATTACAACAAGCAATGCTGTTTGTTATTTAAGATGAGGTCGGACTCTGCACTGATTTGTGTTCATTGTGCTGCTTTTATAAAGCCTCAAATGACGGCTTACAATATTTGATGAAAGCAAAGTGTTTTGTTTGTCTAAGATTTAAAAAGGTTTAAACTTTACAGCACTGACAAAGTTGAACAAAGTGCTGTACAAGTCCCACAACATAAAACTTTAGTTTTTTAAACAAAAACTAAAAATAATTCAAATGTATTATTTTTTTTATCTCGAACAAAGTCAAAATGTTGGTATCGTGACAAGACTACAACATACAAAAGCAGCCCTTGAATGAATGAATTCATGAACACTTTATTTAACAGATTGCAGAATGGGTACAATACAGTACAGCTCAATACACACAATTGTTAAGGGGATGCAGACCAGAGAAAGACTTTCGTCTTGTTTACATCAGGGTCCCCCATTTTCAATTCATAGTGTGCACACGCACAGTATAATATGCATGTGATAAATAGTTTGTTAATAAACTCTGTGTTACTTGAACAATTTTCACTGTGCTCATACATTTCTTTGTGTGCTCCTAAATTTTTATTTATTTTATTTATTAACATTTTATTTAGGAGCACATGTGCTCCTTGGGAAAAAGGTTAGCGTAGAGCCCTATATATGGAGACATTAACATTACATTATCAAACATAGGGACGAAGACTGTAAAAAAAAGTGTCAACAATGTTTTATAATCTTTATGTAAATTTTCATCAAAAAAATTCTGTGCCCCCGAAATACAAATAAAAGCCCCCGAAAATCAATTATGGGGGGCAAAAAAAGCCCTGGATTTTTTTTTTTTTTTCTAACCCTGCTCGGCCCGAAGCTTTGAATTCCAAAAAGTAAGTAGGTAGTAATATAGACATATTAGTATAGTAGTAGGTAGTAGTATAGACATATTAGCATAGTAGGTAGTATAGACATATTAGCATAGTAGGTAGTAGTAGGGGTGGACGGTATGGTCTAAAATTTATATCACGGTATAATTTGAAGCATAGACGGTAATTGTATATATCACTAGGGATGGGTACCGAATTCGGTACTTTTGAGGTACCGAACCGAAACACGTCGGTACTACCGAGTATCGAATCAAGTGAGAAACCGAAAAAAAAAATAAAAAAAAATATTTTTATTATTTCCCTTTTTTTTTTTTTTACTTTTTTTTTTTACTTTTTTCTTTTCATGTCAACGTTCACACGCACAATATATGCTTACCTAGGATTTGACTTGATTCAACAACAAAGCAGTCGGAGCAATGACAAGCCGAAAACTGTCAAAATTGTAGTTATTTGAAGTTTGGATATTTTTTTTTACGACTGAGGTAGGTAAATTAAATTTCTTGAGACTAAAGTACCGAAAAAAGGTACCGTTGGGTACCGGTATCGATTCACAGGTACCGGTACCGGTTCAAATGTGAAACGTACCATCCCTATATATCACGGTATCAGTGTTTCCGTTAGAATATTTTTTTTTTGCCTGATAGGCAGGCTATATAAATAATGACATCCTCAAGGCATGTAGATTTATAATATTTTAACTTAAAACTAGGCTACTTTTGCGTATAAAGTCATTATATTCCAAATAAAATAAGTCCCGAGTCGAGACTCCGTGCTGCTCCCATTGCAAACAGCGGGGCTGGATGCTGGATTTTGCTAGAAGCATATGTAGCTGCAGAGCCGCAGAGCCAGGGGCGCTTTCAGGTCTGGTCGCGTGTTGCTTTTTAACAGCGGAGGAGTGCAAGAATGTGACAATGTGACCATGTGAAGAGAGCGGCAGTGCGGAAATAGATTCGAACTTGAAACCAACGGACCGCAGGACCGCCGCGCTGCCAGGTGAGCTAAGCTTCGAATGAGAATCATGGCGGTTTACGGCTAAATAATGCCGCAAGCTCTGCCGCTCCAACGGACCGCAGGACCGCCGCGCTGCCAGGTGAGCTAAGCTTCGAATGAGAATCATGGCGGTTTACGGCTAAATAATGCCGCAAGCTCTGCCGCTCCGCTCCGCTCTGCGGTTGCCGCGCCTGCCGCGGGGCGTGTCGCAGCCAATCAGGGAAAGCGCGGAAGCATTCGGCGCACTCCTCCGCTGTTAATAAGCAATAGGCGGTCTGGTCACAGGCCCGCTCAACAGCGCCCACCCCACCCAACGGCTGAATTGCCAATGGCTGAATTGGAGTATTGCACTGTGCAAAATCCATACCTTAGAGCAAATTCATACCGTTTATACCGTATACCGTTTATACCATCCACCCCTAGGTAGTAGTATAGACATATTAGCATAGTAGGTAGTATAGTAGTATAGACATATTAGCATAGTTAGTAGGTAGTAGTATAGACATATTAGCATAGTAGGTAGTAGTATAGACATATTAGAATAGTAGGTAGTATAGTAGTATAGACATATTAGCATAGTTAGTAGGTAGTAGTATAGACATATTAGCATAGTAGGTAGTAGTATAGACATATTAGTATAGTAGGTAGTAGTATAGACATATTAGCATAGTAGGTAGTATAGTAGTATAGACATATTAGTATAGTAGGTAGTAGTATAGACATATTAGCATAGTAGGTAGTAGTATAGACATATTAGCATAGTTAGTAGGTAGTAGTATAGACATATTAGCATAGTAGGTAGTAGTATAGACATATTAGAATAGTAGGTAGTATAGTAGTATAGACATATTAGCATAGTTAGTAGGTAGTAGTATAGACATATTAGCATAGTAGGTAGTAGTATAGACATATTAGAATAGTAGGTAGTATAGTAGTATAGACATATTAGCATAGTTAGTAGGTAGTAGTATAGACATATTAGCATAGTAGGTAGTAGTATAGACATATTAGTATAGTAGGTAGTAGTATAGACATATTAGCATAGTTAGTAGGTAGTAGTATAGACATATTAGCATAGTAGGTAGTAGTATAGACATATTAGCATAGTAGGTAGTATAGTAGTATAGACATATTAGTATAGTAGGTAGTAGTATAGACATATTAGCATAGTAGGTAGTAGTATAGACATATTAGCATAGTTAGTAGGTAGTAGTATAGACATATTAGTATATTAGGCAGTAGTATAGACATATTAGTATATTAGGCAGTAGTATATACGGTACATATTAGTATAGTAGGCAGTAGTATATACATATTAGTATAGTAGGTAGTAGTAGACATATTAGCATAGTAGGTAGTATAGACATATTAGTATAGTAGGTAGCAGTATAGACATATTAGTATAGTAGGTAGTATAGACATATTAGTATAGTAGGTAGTAATATACACATATTAGTATAGTAGGCAGTAGTATACACATATTAGTATAGTAGGTAGTAATATACACATATTAGTATAGTAGGCAGTAGTATACACATATTAGTATAGTAGGCAGTAGTATACACATATTAGTATAGTAGGTAATATACACATATTAGTATAGTAGGCAGTAGTATAGACATATTAGTATAGTAGGTAGTAGTATACACATATTAGCATAGTAGGTAATATACACATATTAGTATAGTAGGCAGTAGTATAGACATATTAGTATAGTAGGTAGTATAGACATATTAGTATAGTAGGTAGTAGTATAGACATATTAGTATAGTAGGTAGTATACACATATTAGTATAGTAGGTAGTAGTATAGACATATTAGTATAGTAGGTAGTATACACATATTAGTATAGTAGGCAGTAGTATACACATATTAGTATAGTAGGTAGTATACACATATTAGTATAGTAGGTAGTAGTATAGACATATTAGTATAGTAGGTAGTATACACATATTAGTATAGTAGGCAGTAGTATACACATATTAGTATAGTAGGCAGTAGTATACACATATTAGTATAGTAGGCAGTAGTATACACATATTAGTATAGTAGGCAGTAGTATACACATATTAGTATAGTAGGCAGTAGTATACACATATTAGCAGTAATATAGGCAGGGTAGATTACTTAGTAGCAGACGACCTCCTCACCTTCGACCTCCACCTCCTTCCCCACGATGGGCAGGGGCTCCCGGCTCTGGGGCTTCTTCTTGGGGGACTTGTTGACCTGGACGCCGCGCTGATCCCGGTCCTTCTCCTTCTTGGCGCCTCCCTTGGAGGAGGAGGAGGAGGAGGAGTGCGGCGTGAACGGGAAGCTCTCGCCCCCCTCCTCCTTGATCTTCTCCGGCGACATGATGAGCTTCATCTTCAGCCCGTCGGCCTCGCGCAGCGTCAGCGGCTCCTCCTTGGGGGCGCCGCCGTGGAACAGGGACGAGGACTTGGAGGAGGAAGAGGAGGAGTGCTTCTTGGAGGAGGACGAGGAGGAGGAGGCGGGGCGCGAGTGGGGGAAGGAGGAGTGGCCCCCTTTGCTCCCGCCGCCGCTCCCCTCTCGCTTGCGGTCCTTGGAGGAGTGGGAGGAGAAGGAGGGGTAGGAGGGCTTCTTGTGCATGTGGGGGCTGGGCTCAGAGCCGGTGGCCAGGGGGGAGGTGATGGCCTGCAGGAGGCCCATGGCCGTGTCCGTCGGGTGGGAGGAGGAGGAGGAGGAGGAGGTGGCGGCGGTGGTCAGCGGCGGGGAGCGGTCCGCGGACTTGCGCTTTTTCTTGTGGGAAGGCGGGCCGCCTTCGTGGTCTGACACAGAGAACAGCGGGTGAGATTAGATTGTCGAGTCCATGTTTCAAGTTCAAGTTTTTGTCAAGTATACGGTACATGTATGTTACAGTGAAATGCTTGGTTCTGTATGAGCCTCCTGAGATTGTGCTTCATACAGTAAAGAAAAAAGTGAAAAGAATAAAGACCAAAAACACTATACAAATTATACAATATACAAACTAAAGCAAAAAACGAGGTAGCGATTTGGTGCAAATATTTTGGTAATGAATAGATCAAATATGGCGTAATGTTAAAAAGTGTTTAAAGCGGATGTTTTGTGTGAGTGAGAGTGAGTGTGTGCATGTGGTTGTTGTGTGCAGTGAATGTAGATGGATGGATTAGTGTTGCGTAGAGTCATGGAGCATTCTGATGGCCTGGGGATAGAAGCTCCTTCTGAGTCTCTCTGTACCGGCCATGAGACTCCGGTAGCGCTTGCCTGACCGCAGCAGTGCAAAGAGGCAGTTGTTTGGGTGGCTAGTCTTTTATAGACAGTTCTCTTAGCCCACCTCCAACCAGTCCTAATACACAGGTTATTGATCCGTCAGAACACCCTCACCCCTGTAATAGTAGTCATGGCTGTGTTACCAGTCCTAATACACAGGTTATTGATCCATCAGAACACCCTCACCCCTGTAATAGTAGTCATCGCTGTGTTACCAGTCCTAATACACAGGTTATTGATCCGTCAGAACACCCTCACCCCTGTAATAGTAGTCATCGCTGTGTTACCAGTCCTAATACACAGGTTATTGATCCGTCAGAACACCCTCACCCCTGTAATAGTAGTCATCGCTGTGTTACCAGTCCTAATACACAGGTTATTGATCCGTCAGAACACCCTCACCCCTGTAATAGTAGTCATCGCTGTGTTACCAGTCCTAATACACAGGTTATTGATCCGTCAGAACACCCTCACCCCTGTAATAGTAGTGATCGCTGTGTTACCAGTCCTAATACACAGGTTATTGATCCGTCAGAACACTCTCACCTCTGTAATAGTAGTGATCGCTGTGTTACCAGTCCTAATACACAGGTTATTGATCCGTCAGAACACCCTCTCACCTCTGTAATAGTAGTCATCGCTGTGTTACCAGTCCTAATACACAGGTTATTGATCCGTCAGAACAGCCTCACCCCTGTAATAGTAGTGATCGCTGTGTTACCAGTCCTAATACACAGGTTATTGATCCGTCAGAACACCCTCTCACCCCTGTAATAGTAGTCATCGCTGTGTTACCAGTCCTAATACACAGGTTATTGATCCGTCAGAACACCCTCACCTCTGTAATAGTAGTCATCGCTGTGTTACCAGTCCTAATACACAGGTTATTGATCCGTCAGAACACTCTCATCTCTGTAATAGTAGTGATCGCTGTGTTACCAGTCCTAATACACAGGTTATTGATCCGTCAGAACACCCTCTCACCTCTGTAATAGTAGTGATCGCTGTGTTACCAGTCCTAATACACAGGTTATTGATCCGTCAGAACACCCTCTCACCCCTGTAATAGTAGTCATCGCTGTGTTACCAGTCCTAATACACAGGTTATTGATCCGTCAGAACACCCTCACCTCTGTAATAGTAGTGATCGCTGTGTTACCAGTCCTAATACACAGGTTATTGATCCGTCAGAACACTCTCACCTCTGTAATAGTAGTGATCGCTGTGTTACCAGTCCTAATACACAGGTTATTGATCCGTCAGAACACCCTCACCTCTGTAATAGTAGTCAACGCTGTGTTACCAGTCCTAATACACAGGTTATTGATCCGTCAGAACACCCTCACCCCTGTAATAGTAGTGATCGCTGTGTTACCAGTCCTAATACACAGGTTATTGATCCGTCAGAACACCCTCACCTCTGTAATAGTAGTGATCGCTGTGTTACCAGTCCTAATACACAGGTTATTGATCCGTCAGAACACCCTCACCCCTGTAATAGTAGTCATCGCTGTGTTACCAGTCCTAATACACAGGTTATTGATCCGTCAGAACACCCTCTCACCTCTGTAATAGTAGTGATCGCTGTGTTACCAGTCCTAATACACAGGTTATTGATCCGTCAGAACACCCTCACCCCTGTAATAGTAGTGATCGCTGTGTTACCAGTCCTAATACACAGGTTATTGATCCGTCAGAACACCCTCTCACCCCTGTAATAGTAGTGATCGCTGTGTTACCAGTCCTAATACACAGGTTATTGATCCGTCAGAACACTCTCACCTCTGTAATAGTAGTGATCGCTGTGTTACCAGTCCTAATACACAGGTTATTGATCCGTCAGAACATCCTCACCCCTGTAATAGTAGTGATCGCTGTGTTACCAGTCCTAATACACAGGTTATTGATCCGTCAGAACACTCTCACCTCTGTAATAGTAGTGATCGCTGTGTTACCAGTCCTAATACACAGGTTATTGATCCGTCAGAACACCCTCACCCCTGTAATAGTAGTGATCGCTGTGTTACCAGTCCTAATACACAGGTTATTGATCCGTCAGAACACTCTCACCCCTGTAATAGTAGTGATCGCTGTGTTACCAGTCCTAATACACAGGTTATTGATCCGTCAGAACACTCTCACCTCTGTAATAGTAGTCATCGCTGTGCTTCTTCTTCTTCTTGTGAGAGTCCCCGCCCAGCAGGAATAGTTCTGAGTCCTGATTGGAAAAGACATGAGACGTCAATCACAGAGACAAGCCAGAGTTTTAATAAATCCACTATGTGGAAGTACTTCTATTCTATTCACATATATGCTTACTACATGTATCTATTCTATTCACATATATGCTTACTACATGTATCTATTTTATTCACATATATGCTTACTACATGTATCTATTCTATTCACATATATGCTTACTACATGTATCTATTTTATTCACATATATGCTTACTACATGTATCTATTCTATTCACATATATGCTTACTACATGTATCTATTTTATTCACATATATGCTTACTACATGTATCTATTCTATTCACATATATGCTTACTACATGTATCTATTGCTATGTCCACCCATCACAAACACGCAAACTGTCTAACACCTGTCCCCCCGTCTCCCTGTGAGTGGACGTCCCGTGATGATGGCCGGGAGGATGTGATCCTCTCTATGCCGCCCCCATACCTCAAATGGATCCGTTATCAGCTCTATTTTCAATCTTTCAAAATTGTCTTATGTACCCCAGTTGCTATTGCATGTACTTATTTGTGTTTCATTACATATGTACATGCTTACCAACTGTTGCGCCTGTTTTATAGCAACACTACTATCACAAACATCTAAGGGAGATCCCCCCTTGAACGGCCCTTGAGGGTTTCTCTCCTCCACATTGCCTGTGGTGCTTTTTTCCTATTGCTAGGTTTTTAGTGAGTTTTTCCTTACCTTCGTGTGGGGTACGTCTGGGAGTGTTGCGTTTATTTATTTATTTAAATTTTTTTGGACTTCGTGGTGTTTTTGTTTTGTTCTTGATTTATTGTGATGTTTCTTCTTGACTTGTTTAAAGAAGACGTGTCCGGCCCATGGGGACATTAACGTGTGTTGTCGGGCCTTACAAATAAATTTGATTTGATCAGATTTTATGTGACAACACCTATGCTGATGGCATAACGGATACTGCTGGTTATCTCATATCAAATGTGTGTGTCGCAGCTAAGACTCAACATTTACATTTAGTCATTTAGCTGAACACTTTTATCCAAAGCCACTTACAAGTTCTGTACAACAGGTCAGCAGGTAACAACTCTGGCAGCTAAGGGTCAGTAACATTGTTCATCAAGGACGGCCGGGTAGTGCAGAGGACTAAGTGTCTGTCTACCACCACAGAGACAGTGGGATCGAATCCAGCTGTGGTGCTTCCGGGTTGGCCGACCGTCCATACTAACACAATTGGCGGTGTTAGAGGGTGGGAAACCCGGCGAGGGTGGGTCCTGGTCGTTGTAAACAGCGACTCCTACAGTTTGGTCGGGGCGCCTGCACAGCGAGGGAAGGATCTAAGAGAGGTAGTGTGATCCTTCCACACGTTAGACTCCCCCGGTGAGAGTCTGCGCTGCCAGGTGAAAAGAAGCGGTGGGCTGGGTACACATGTGTCGGAGGAAGCATGTGATAGTCTCCGCCCTCCCGGACCGACGGTAGGGGGTAGAGTGCACAACGACCAGGAAGGGGATTGGGAATTGGCATAACGACTAACATTGGGATGGGAGAAAAACAGAAAAAAGGAGGAAAAAGATAATAAAAAAAAATAAAAAAACATTGTTCGTCAAACAGTTTTTATGTTTTTATCTTATGTTGTGGGACTTGTACAGCACTTTGGTCAACTTTGTTGTTTTTAAATGTGCTTTATAAATATAGTGGATTGGATTGGATTGAAAGTGCATAATAGTAGCAAGTTTCTGAGGCAGTTTGGAGATTAATGGTTATTGGTAAATAAATGGTAAATGGCTGCATTTATATAGCAGCTTTTATCCAAAGCGCTTTACAATTGTTGTTCCTCACATTTTACCCCGTTCACTCACACATTCTCACACCGACGGCAGAGGCGGCCATGCAAGGTGCCAACCTGCTTATCGAGAGCAATAAGGGGTTAAGTGTCTTGCTCAAGAACGCTGCCCGGGAGGAGCGGGAATCGAACCCGGGAACCAGACGACGGCTCTACCTCCCGAGCCACTGTTCCTAGAGTCTTACCTTGGGCCGTTTCTTGGAGGACTTGCGGACCTGCGCTGCGATCTCTTCCTCTTCCCGCAGGAGGTCCTTATACGACCTCCTCTTCTCCCGCTGGCTGCGGCCGGCGACAAGCCCTCTGTCTCCCTCCATCCCCACATCTGAAGGGAAACGCAATAAAACGCTACTTTTTTACCCTGAAAACTAAACCATTATTAATATTAATAAGATGACCATCGTCAAGTTAAATGTTCCTTTATTAATCTGTTTGAGGGAAATTCAGGTGTGATAGCAGCAGGGGGGGGGGGGGGGGGGTACAGGCAGAATAGGTCATAATAATAGAACATAGAATATTACCCTTACCTACTCTTACTAGTTATACCGCTGGCCAGTATGACTTACTACCATAGTGTCTTTATACCTGTGTAACTGTACATATTAATACCACAACTCTGTACAGCGGTATTAATGACATCGGTCACTGAATGGTTGACTAACTCACGTCTGCATTTAAACACCAAAAAAACTGTTTGCATGTTTTTTTACAAAGAGGCTGATGAATACTGTCTCATCTATGTCAGAGGAGAAAGGTTGACAGTTGTATCCGAATATAGATACCTTGGGATAAAAATGGACTCCAATCTTACATTTAAAAAACAAATCAAATCGGTAGTAAACAACGCAAAGTTTCACTTATCAAACTTCCGTCACATCAGAAACTCTCTGTCAACAAAAGCAGCAGCACTGTATTTATTATTTTTTTTTATTGTTATTTTTTAGCATTTTACAGCTTTATTGGTCACGCAGGACCGACAGAGGAGAGGGCGAACAGGAGGAGAGGTGGGGAGGACATGCGACAAATAACGACGGGAGCTGGGATCGAACCCGGGTCGGCCGCGTAGGTGCGCGAGGCACTATGGTATGCGCCACGAGGGCGCCCTCAGCAGCACTGCATTTTAATGCCATTATTATGTCACACTTAAAACATTCCCTGGCATAACTTATATCCATCAATATAGCCAGTCTGCCACCACTGTAAGCCTATGGAGATGTTCACCTTCTTTGCAGGACTATAACTTTTTAAATTGTATTGCTAAATTGACATTACTATGGCCCATTCAACATCGATTATCTATCGTTCAGGATGTAGGAACGTTATACTTTTTCATTCATACAAAAATACCTTCTAGAATATAAGTATGTTTTTATCATTTTCTGCAGTAATTCCTAGAACGTGAGTTATAGGCCTAAACGCATATATAGATTATCGATTGCCGTTTATTCCCTAGACACGCTATATAAAAAAAATTCAACTGTATATGATCGTATACGTTATGCCTCATCATGCGCGGAGGAAAGGGGGGGGGGGGGGTGTTTATAATTCCGTGATCGTCAGTAAATGCTTTATGTAGTATGGGTGATATATTGATCAGATGGTTTGCAGTGAAATGAATAAACAATTGGGCTGAAAATAACGTTATATTCCTCTTACCGTGCGTCAAAGAGACTGGCGGTGAAATATCCCAGGTATAGGACGTCGATCGCCTAGGTCCATTTCCGGTTTGTATGTCGCAATAAACGCCGAAATCACATTGATTATTAAGTTTATAAAGCGATCCATTATGTACATAATGTCTGTCGGGAGCCTTGCAACAATGTCTGACGGCCGGATGAATTTAATCGACGCACACCCCCCACTTCCTGTTGTTCGAGTGTAACTCGCCCGACCATCCACCAGGCGGCGGTATTGAGCCGTTGTTGTATTGAGCCGTAGGGTCCAGCTGCAGCGTCGGAGGTGTATATATGAATTATGAATGCCATGGTGAAAAAATTTAATATTGATCTAGATCTGGCGGTCAAAGCATGGCGGGCAATAACGCTTTACAGCGTGGATGGCGGTGGATGTGTTAACATACTGTCTGACTAGCTGGACACAAGCCTCCTGTACAACACTACGATCTGTACAGGTAGTTTACCATCAGGCTGTGAAAGTTCTGGACAGGAAAACAAACAGCCACCACCATTGTTATAGCATAGCAAACCAGAACCTACTGAGCTGGGACAATCTCGTCAAATTCAAAGATGCCTGCCTTACCTATAAAATCCTACATGGCTTGGCTCCTCCCCCCCTCTGTACTTTCATAAAACAGAAAGCATCTGCTGACAGATATACCAGGTCTGTAGTCAGAGGGGACTGTGTAGTCCCAAACAGGAGGTCTGCTTTTAGTCAGGCAGCCTTTTCCGTGAGAGCAGCCCACATCTGGAACAGGCTGCCAACACGGCTCAGGGAGTATCAAAGTTACATTTAATTTAAAACTAACTTAAAATCATGGTTGAGATGGTCAAGTGTGTGACCATTTTAACTGAGGGGTTGTGATGTATTGTAATGTATTTATTTGTATGTATTTTAGTGTATTGTAACCTATACTGATTCCTACTGTGTTTTAATTATTGTACTATGTTTTAATTATTGTAGTGCTCATGTCACCTGCCCCAGCGACTACAGTTGAAAATTAGCCAACTTGGCTAAACTGGCATATTTACAGTCAAATGTTCCTTAATATGCACTGTCTCTGTATTTTAAACCAATAAATACAAATACATACATCTGATTTTGCACTATTACTCAGTTATACATTTGTATCCACATGTCTGTACATACCTGCATATAACCCTTGTTACATACCTGTAGATACTATATCTATATCTGTTCATATCCCTTACCTACTCTTACTAGTTACACTGCTGGTCAGTATGACTTACTACCATAGTGTATATTTATACCTGTATCACTGTACATAATAATACTACAACTCTGTACATACATGTGATTAGCACCAGTGGTGCTCATTTAATCACCTGTACATTGTATATATTACTATTGCACTTTACTGTTACATTTGCACTCTGGTTAGATACCAAACTTATTTTCATTGTACTGTACTTGTGCTGTATGATGACAACACATTTTAGTCTAATCTAATCTAAACATAGAACAAAGTAACGAATTGTGACGTTTATGACCGTGTTGTTAGCCGTGACGCAATGAATGAAGACGTTTGTTTTCAATCAGGCCACGCTGCTGTTTGGTACAGATCAGAATACGTTGTTATTATTATGATTATTACCCATCACTCCTTTCTTCTTGATCTCCTCAAAAGCCATGATTCCTCCGTTCTCCACAACAGGCTTTCGTTCCTCAGGATGCCACCGACAACATGAATGCTATGACCTGTTAGGAGGCAGTTATAATATAAAGTGTCTTGTGTAAACGGCGTTAACGAGAAAGAGAGTACTTTGTAATGTTCTGAAACGTTTTAATGCAATGCACACACATTGATTGATTGATTGAAAAATTTAACAGATTGCAGAATGGGTACAGTACAGCTCAATACACACAATATTGTTAAGGGGATGCAGACCAGAGAAAGACTTTCGTCTTGTTTACACCAGGGTCCCCCATTTTCAATGCATCACAACACACACCAAGGTACAGACTTCAGTGTTAAAGGTTTTAACGTATCAACACCTGCATGAGCTGTGGGCGAATGTTTTAACTTCTATTAGCCAGAGTTCCATTATGAATGGGTTTTGCATTGCATCCTTGATTGAAAACTGTATTAACAGATTGCAGAATGGGTACAGTACAGCTCAATATATACAACTGTTAAGGGGATGCAGACCAGAGAAAGACTTTAGTCTTGTTTACATCAGGGTCCCCCATTTTCAATTCATCGTCTCTAAAGAGCCTGAGAGGAGCCACACTGATCAACAGAGGAGCAGTTAACTCCTCAAACACGAACAAACCGACTAGCTATATCTTGACCTGGTTAAAAACGCTCAATGTTAAACGTACACCCTGCTGTAATTGGCAGTAAATGAGCGTTTTACACTCAGGTCACTATTAATAGTAATTGATAAGACAAATTCCCGCCTACTTTTCGTAAAGATACACAAACACACCCCCTTCCATTCTCTTTCTGAGAACCCACTCCCGTCGCTTCATCCACTCCAGCGGGCTCTGCTGAAGGTGCGCTCAGCGGGCCGGGCACGGCGGGCAGGCGAGCCCGTGGCTTCTGGGACGCCGCTAGGCCCGTGTCTTCAGAAGTGGACAAAAGACCGCCGCTTTCATGCATTTAACTCGGCGGATGTCCTCTACGACACCGGGCGGATAACATGTGTATTTTATAACCACAGGGACATGTGAAATGTATTGAATTTATTAAATATTACTACCTCTACGGATTCATCCATTTACGCGGGTCCGGTCGCCATCTTTGATGTCGGTGAACAACATTGCTGCTGGTCGACCCGGGGGGAGGGGCTTAGCCGATGCAACCAATCACCGAGTTGGCGACGTAGCCATATTTGGGATACATTATGCTTCAATAGTAATCAGATGAGGATACATTATGCTTCAATAGTAATCAGATGAGGATACATTATGCTTCAATAGTAATCAGATGAGGATACATTATGCTTCAATAGTAATCAGATGAGGATACATTATGCTTCAATAGTAATCAGATGAGGATACATTATGCTTCAATAGTAACCAGATGAGGATACATTATGCTACAATAGTAACCAGATGAGGATACATTATGCTTCAATAGTAATCAGATGAGGATACATTATGCTACAATAGTAACCAGATGAGGATACATTATGCTACAGAAGTAACCAATGTGAATAATAATGATACAAATAATTCTATCTTCTGTAGCCATTTTTATATCAGCTAGAGTGTTAATTTCTCACAATTTCTAATCTCATTCTCATGTGAAGTTGTATACCCAAAAGGGTTAAACATATTTGAATATTCATGAAACGCACCTAGATGCATGTTATCATATATAACCACGCATCACAACATATAGGTGTACATGTATGTAAAAGCAGAAGCATATTTCCACAAATATATCCAAAGATATTTTTATTACATGATTAATTCTTGATATAACCATGTACAACAATGACAATAATCCATTTTTACATGACAGTTCACGTATAAACATGCAAGGCAAAAGAAAAGGCAGAGTGATACAAAGATGCTGTTGAGAAACTGATACAATAGTCTATAACTGAATGAAAAGATCATTTGTCTTTAACAAGTAATTGTGTTCATTATCGTTGGCAAAAAAGGACAATGTTTCCACAGACACAACTGTGAGACACCCTCTCACTCGCACGCACGCACGCACGCACGCACACACACACACACACACACACACACACACACACACACACACACACACACACACACACACACACACACACACACACACACACACACACACACACACACACACACACACACACACACACACACACACACACACACACACACACACACACACACACACACACACACACACACACACACACACACACACACACACACACACACACACACACACACACACACACACACACACACACACACACACACACACACACACACACACACACACACACACACAGTACTCTCTACCTATCCCCCTGATTCTGCTTCTGTAGGCTGAGTGATGTGAAACTGGCCAATAAGTCAGTCACCTCGTCCACCTGGAAAAAAGAAGACAACATGGCAAATTTGTATATATATATTATATTGTTATTGTTAGTGTTATTGTCCTTTTTTAGGTTCCTAGTAGTTGTAGTTGGATGTCTGGCAGCAGTCCCTGCCCACTGTTGTGGAGCCTGATGGCCGCTGGTATGAAGGACTGTCCGAGGCGGTTAGTTGAGTGTCGGGGGGGTATGAGTCTGTGGCTGAACGTGCTTCTCGTCTTGACTAGCTCGTCGCAGAGGGGGTGGGAGGGATTCTCCAGGATAGCAGCCAGCTTCCTTCTCATCCCCCTCTCTGCCATCACCTCTACGGACTGTGTCTGGATGTGTTTGGGCCATATTTGGACCGTGTTTGGGCCGTGTTTGGACCGTGTTTGGGCCGTGTTTGGGCCGTGTTTGGGCCGTGTTTGGGCCGTGTTTGGACCGTGTCAGTAATTGATCCCGTGCAGGTGGACGGTGTGCGGGTCTCACCTGCTCCTTGGTGCGCGTGTGCTGCAGCTGTGTGGAGATGTGGTCCAGCCGCTCCCGGGCTTCACTGTGGCCCATGACGTTCAGGTACTCCCTCAGCATCTGGATGATCTGGACCCACAGGAGAGAAGAACGTAAGGTGTTTTTATTTTAACCTCTTAACCCTTTCACTACCACACTACAGAAGTGTGGCGGTGAAAGGGTTGTGGTACATATATACGTGCCTATTTCATTAGCACTAAACAAGACGAAAGTCTTTCTCTGGTCCCCTGCATCCCCTTAACAATTGTGTGTATTGAGCCGTACTGTATTGTACCCATTCTGCAATCTGTTAATAAAGTTTTCAATCAAAATAAAAGTGATTTTCCTTTTTTTGCATTAGTAACTTCAGAAGGTTATCTTTCAAAAGAGACCAGGCTCATGCATGTGCTATAAGTATAAAGTATAAAGCTAAGCTTTGCAAAAAAAGTATGCAGTCCTCAAGTTCAAGTAAAAAAAAAAAAAATACACTTTTCTGGGTGAATTGAATAACAACTCCTATAAATGTGTTTTTCTCCACCAACTTGTTAAATAAACGACTGAAAATGTCTTGGCAACCATCTCCACACCTTTACCCTCATTGAGATGCAAGGTTCTATTAATATGCAAATTAGCAACAAGCAGCCATTGATATTCACTAGGAATTCCAGGCCCGGCAGCTTCTACAATCTACATGTCAATACCTTCTCGGCTGGCTGTGTCTGCGGAAGCTACAGGTGTCGAGTTACCACAGATTGCACCACTATAGTTTAGAGTACCAGGGGTTCTCAAACTTTTTCATACCCCATTTATTTAGGATTTTTTTTGGCGACCCCACACTTAACACTATGGCAACCGGCGGGGCCTATGGATTTAGGCCTCAGAGGACAGCGGATTGTAAACAAACCAATGTACTTTCTAAGAGCTTTATATATCATTTATAGTATTGCTATCTGTCCATTCTCATTGTCACTTGAGTGCATAAACCGTGCCTTCATAATGGCTTAAAGAAAATAAAAATCCATCGGTTGGTTGTCATTTTATAGCGTCGTGAATATAAGGTTTATCGCACTTTTCGTCTCGTCTTTTTTCCCGGGAGCTAGATAATAGGCTAAACGTTGGCGCCGTTATATCAAACGCCATTTCTGCTGTATATATACGAATGAAATAAAACAAACTGCGTAGCATCCGGACTATTACAGAGCATCTATGGATGAAATGGGGGCGGCGGGGAACGCTGATTACTATTATTGATTACCAATACAGTGTGCGTTCAATATAGCATTTTCATTGACCGATCACGTTACGTTATAAAACAATGTTCAATCCAGCTGTAATTTGGGGTAATATTATCCTACCGTCAGGCCATGTGATCGCCGGCAGCATTTCCTCACCAGTCATCGGATTCTGGTAGATCGATATGCACATTGGCTAATCATAAATCCCATTATTCCACGCTGAAAAAAACGCTCGCCAAGCTGATCCAAGATGGAGGATGTTCGGCTGGGATCAAGGAACTATGATCCGCCCACAGAACTGTAGTTTGCATTTTTTTTTATCACATAATGATACTGCAGTGGAGCGATGGCGCCCCTAAGCGGGTCTGGCCGGTACTGCATGTTTCGAAAATCAAATATGTGAAAAGATGCTGGTAGTGGATCGGGTACCTAAGAAGCGTTATAAATATGGAATAAAACAATAACAACTCGTCACGTATATACTCGTGGCTCTGGTCCACAACGCTCTTTTTCTAAACACGTATATACTCGTTCTCGGACGGCATAGTGTTAATGTATCGCGTCATTTCAACGTGGAATTAAGGAATATCAAAATAAAAGCACACGTTGTTGAACTTGATCATGCATATTTATTAGAAAATTGTATTACAGCACTATGTTATCAATACACATTTATAAAACGAGGCAAATTTAGCCAAAATATGTTGCCAGAACATAAAAATATATTTTTTTTACTTTGAAAAACAGGGCTTTTGAGGTGATGAAATCACTGTGCCCAGGCAGCAGTGGTTAGGCAAAAAATTGTTCAGAGTATATTATCTGCTTAGAAAACGGAAATGTCAATTTTTTTTTCTTTTTATTTCTCCACGCGGTAAATACACAGGTCACAACATGTTTACAGGAACTTTTTGGAGTTGTATTTGGAGTGTATTTCGTGACTGTTGGGAACTAGGCTACTCTGGCACACCTACTTCCAGTAAATTACGCTAAGCTAGGCTAACGGTGCGGCTGTTTCCTAAGCCTAATGCAAAGGGTATGTACAGTATCTGCTTGTCTAACTCCAGGGTAGATGGCAAATAAGCTAATTTCCCAAAAAGTTGGAGTGTTCCTTTAAACAACAGTAAAAGCACAACAACCTTCATCACTACCCACTTTCAAAACCTCTCTCAAGGGACACCTACGGGAGACTGCAATTCAACACTGGCCCCTGTAAATATCCTAACCCAATCATTCCAACCCCCTCCAATGTACAGTCATTTACCTAGTATGGTTTTGTCAATAGTTCAATGTACAATTGTGTTTGTTTGTACAGTGTCTCCTCCCCCCCCCCCTCAATGTACAGTGTTACTTGTTTATACAGTATGCCCCCCGCCCCCCCCCCCCCCCAACCACCTCCAATGTAAATTACCCAGTATGGTTGTCAATATCCCAATGTACCCAACCCCCCCCACCCAACCTCCAATGTACAGTTTCTACGTCAAATGTATATACTCCCTTTTCTTGACTCCTTCTGTATCACAAACAGTACTGTATTTGCAAATCTGGTATGTCATAAATGTATAGATGTAGCAGTACTGACTATCTGTATGTCATGTATGTCATATATGTCTATATGAATTGAAAATGGGGGACCCTGATGGAAACAAGACAAACGTCTTTCTCAGGTCTGCATCCCCTTAACAATTGTATGTATTGAGCCGTACTGTATTGTACCCATTCTGCAATCTGTTAAATAAAGTTTTCATTCATTCATTCATTCATCAGTCTGCATGAAAACGCAGTCGTCATCCCTCAGGTCACTGTGGTCAGTGAACTCATGTTACCTGTGTCACTTCCCCTCTCAGCGTTTCTATGCTCCGCGAGTCTCCCTCCTGCAGGATGTTGAGCTTGGAGCGGGCTAGATGTAGTGGGGTCCTACCCGCTCGGTCTAGGGCGTCCACTCGCGCCCCTGTATAAAAAGATCACACCAGGAATACACTCTTGTCAGGAATTTATTCTTACATTACTGGTAGAGATGGGCACAAGTAATGTTTCCCCAGATCGAGGACTTGCATGAATTACTCGTAGGGCTGGGCGATATAACGACAACGATAATTATCACGATATATATTAATAATAGATATCGGGGGGAAAAACAGACATTTTTATTTTATTTCTATTTTTAATTTTTTTAAATTTGTTTGTGACCTGCAACAGAGCAGTTTTAAAACCAGAGACAGGGGACAGACTTGTCTTTCTTGCCTGCAACTTAAAGTAATGGCTTTGCTTGTCCAAATGACAATACTGACCAAATTTAGATTTATTTTTCTCTTGTCCATTTATTTTGTTTGCTTTCTAATTAAGAATACAGTTTGAAACCGTCTGTACACAGTAGGCTATGTGTGCCAGCAGGGCTAGTCTCCAGTCAGGAGTCACGGTGCACGTGTGCGGTGGTTTGTCCACCAAAAAAGCGCCAAAAGATAGAAAAGAAACTAGGAGAGCCAGAACTGTTCAACTCCCCTGGAGCCACAGCCAGCAGAGAAGCCTGTTTACGTTCGCTTTCAAGCTGCAGCCTGAGAACTGGAGTGTGAGGGGATGTAACACTAAAGATGGCGGCAACGACAAAGAATTGCTGCAAAATAAACATACATCTGTTGTTTAAAAAAAATATATATATATATTTTTTTTAATACTTATAACAATATCGATAACAGGGCTGACCCCTATTAGTCGATTAGTCGACTAATCGGTCGAAAGGAGCCGTAGTCGACTGCCAACCTCTTAGTAAAAAAAAATTTAAATTATATATATATATTTTTTATCATTCTTTCCAAAAGAAAATAGGCCTAGAAGCGTGGCTAACCCTAATGGCATGCATACCAGAGGCTAACTGCCTACGAAAACAGGCACAGAGGCACTGAAAGAGGATTTCACCCATCTAATGAACACATTAGACTAGACAAATATCAAGATGTATCCATCAGTGGACCAATTGCATGCTTTTGCAGAGGAGAAGAAGCCTTCAGTCGACTCCTTCAGACATTAAGCACCCCCCACAGCCCAAATGGAATGATAATTTTTTTTTTTTTTTTTTAAATATTATACTTTTTTTTGTTGACCAATAGTCGACTAACGGCAAATTTTGGCCAATCATAGTCGACCATCCAAATCCTTAGTCGGGGACAGCCCTAATCGATAATATCGAATATCGAGTGATATGATATTGTTATCGATATCGTTATCGCAATATCATTTTTGGCCATATCGCCCAGCCCTAATTACTCGAGTAGTATGATTTCTAGAACAGATGACAGCAGCAATGCACAGCAATATACCCAATGCTTAATGCGTATTGTCAGTCAAAACAGTCCGTTTCTAATAATTACATTACCTCTACTCTGTCTGCAGCAGGTCTCTCCGCTCATGGAATGACATATTTTTTGTAAAAAGTGTCTACAGCGCGTCTGTATCAATAGTCTACACAAAGTGGGCGATGTGTTGTTGGCACGATTCGGAAACGCACAAATACAAACTTTTGTTTTTATCTTTTAGATAGCGCTAAGCTAACTGTTTTGATCTTTTAGATAACACTAAGCTAGCTGTTTTTATCTTTTGGATAACGCTAAGCAAACTGTTTTTATCTTTTAGATAACACTAAGCTATTTGTTTTTATCTTTTAGATAACGCTAAGCTAGCTGTTTTTATCTTTTGTATAACACTAAGCTAACTGTTTTTTTTTTATTTAAATTTGTTTTATTATTTTTTAAACAAACTTATAAACAAACATGACAACACACGATAAGATATACAAGCATTAATTACAGTGCATATCCAATGAAATTACCATTTAGTCAAATGTCTTATACAGGATATACCCCTAATACCTGTTATCTAAAAACCTACACACATATGCTCTAGCTCGTACCCCCCCCTCCCGGACCCCCCATTGGATAATCCAACCACTATAACTTGTTCCTAACCAGACACTACCATTATATGCTAGCTTTTATTCTCTCCACCACTTCTAACCACATAGTCATTTTGGATTCATTGAGACCCAAAATTCTTGCTGTAGATATTTCTTGATAAATCACATCGAGATATGTAAGAGTCCAGACCTTCCGGCACATTTTTTCCGGTTGAAACCATCGTGATGCTATCAGCTTTTTAGCCACTGTGATACCGGATAAAACCAATCTCTTTAGCTGTGGAGGTACTGCATGGTCAAAGACATCATTAAGCAGTAATACAGAGGGGTGTACAGGTATATCCAGATCCAAGAGATTTG
Source organism: Notolepis coatsorum (assembly GCF_963971535.1). Classification (NCBI taxonomy): domain Eukaryota; kingdom Metazoa; phylum Chordata; class Actinopteri; order Aulopiformes; family Paralepididae; genus Notolepis; species Notolepis coatsorum. Next base: position 109,706,637 of record NC_140178.1, on the reverse strand, counting down.
ATAATTGCTGGGTCACTTCTTTCCAAAATATCTTAACTGGTGGGCAGTCCCAGTACATGTGCATAAATGTGCCTTCGTCCCCATTTGTACATAGGGAGCATTTGGAGTCTTGTTTAAGACCCATTTTGTTCAGTCTTATAGGAGTTAAGTATGTCCTGTGAATATAGTTAAGATTGATTTGTTGATGGTCCGGGTTCCTTGATGCAAGTCGTACATTTACCCAGGCCTCTTGCCAGTCAAAGTCTGTCTCCAGGTCTGGTATATCCCTCCTCCAGACTGAGTCTAGATGGAGGGTTTCATACGAGGCCGTTAGTAATTGATCATAAAAATCTGAAACAAAACCTCTCGATGTCTCTCTTTCATAGAAAAATTTGTGGTATCTGTGGTGTACAATTGGTATCTTTAATGGAACACCGTGAGCTTTCAAACATGCCAATAACTGTGCGTAATAATAGTATGTGGACTTGGTGAGATAATTTTTTTTGCGTATTTCATTGAAACTACAAAAACACTGTTTGTTTAAAACATCTCCTAATGAGTGTATGCCTTGCTTTTCCCATCTAGGGAATCTTATAGGTTGTTTTCCAATCAAGAGTGCATTGTTATTGAATAAGGAAGTATGATTATGCCATGTATGTGGGATAGAATATTTTTTTTGTGTTTCACGCCATGTCCTGATCGCATGAGTGATTATGGGGCCAAATTTCCGTTCGCATTGCTTAATTGATCATTTGGTGTATACTATGCCCTTCAGCCTATGTGGAGCTACTATATTTTCTTCTAAATTTCTCCAGGATACTGATGCTTGGGGATCAAACCATGTTGTTAGTGGTCTTAAAGTGTACGACTTAAAGTAGTGGTAGAAATCTGGGAATGCCATACCTCCGTCTGTTTTGTTTCTCGGTGCGGTGGATCTTTTTATACGTGGTGGTTTGTTATTCCAAATAAATTTGTATGTGGAGGAGTGTAATTCTTTCCAGTAACCCTTTGGAGGGGGTAACGGTAGCATTGAGCTGAAGAAGTTGATTCTAGGTAGGACGTCCATCTTAACTATTGATATCTGTGCCTGTACTGAGTTTTTAAGTTTTGACCACCTGACAAGGTCGTCTTTGATTTTGTTTTGGATTTTTATGTAATTGTGTTTCACCATTTGGCTTATGGTAGGGAATATCTCAACTCCCAAACATCTAAAGTGTTTTACCATCTGTATCTCTTTTGGGAGGGTTATATTTCTTTTTGCAGGGGCGTTTAGTGGGAGGAAGGCCGACTTCGGCCAATTTATCCTAAATCCCGATAGATCTCCAAAGTCCTCAATCAGCTTGAGAAGATGAGGCAATGCGGTGTTGGGGTTTTGCATGAACAGTATTACGTCATCCGCATATAAACTAATTTTGTGTTGTGTGCCCTTGATTATGATTGGTTCTATGGATTGGGATTGTCTTATATATTGTGCTAAAGGCTCTAATGATAGATCGAAAAGTCACATTAAATGCAGGTCGATGTCAACGGCGATCAGTGTTTTGTGTATTGGACCTTCGCACTTGGAGTCCGCTTTGGGTCCGCTTTGGGTCCGCTTTGAGTCCGCTTTGGGTCCGCTTTGAGTCCGCGCGAGTCCGCTCCGTGTACGGTCCGCTCGACTATGGGAGCACCTTAAGCTAGCTATTTTTATCTTTTAGATCCATGGTAACTACTACAATACCCATAAGCCTTGCCAATCTTCGACCAATCATGAGAGCACAACTACTCTTGAGGTCGGTATCCCTTGACATTCTACCGTGCCATTCATCTGCATCTTTGTTTTCATTGATCGCCATGAACATTTATCTCAAAAGACAAAAACTACGAAATTGAAAAGTCAGGTAATCATGAGTATTATGATTCCAATAGTGTATCGTGTCTGTTGTTTTGACTATTTTGGTTTCGTAACGTTGTCCTCTCAGCTACACAGCGTTCGCTCGATACTGGGCTTGAAAAGTAGTTCATTGTGCATTTCATTTAGTATTTCAAAACACAGGCCTCGTTTAATTAGGCTAAACTCTGCTCCCGTCGAATGTCAGACCAATTGAATAAGTGGAACCATGAAAACTAGGGCTGCTTGATTATGGCAAAAATCCTAATCACAATAATTTTGATTGATATTGAAATCACGATTACTCATTGATTTTAGAAGATCATATGACAATGATTTAATTTGTTTGACCTTCTTCCTGACCAAAGGCTGCCTTTCGGTCATCTTCTACAAACATTTCAAAATATCTGGAGAAACGTGCCGTGGCTCCTCCCCCCTCTCGACACCAGCTGAAACACTGAGGGGGAGGAGGGGGCGGAACGCACTGCTGTGGCTCCTCCCCCTCTCAACACCAGCTGAAACACTGAGGGGGAGGAGGGGGCAGAACGCACTGCTGTGGCTCCTCCCCCCTCTCAACACCAGCTGAAACACTGAGGGGGAGGAGGGGCGGAGCGCACTGCTGTGGCTCCTCCCCCTCTCAACACCAGCTGAAACACTGAGGGGGAGGAGGGGGCGGAACGCACTGCTGTGGCTCCTCCTCCCTCTCGACACCAGCTGAAACACTGAGGGGGAGGAGGGGGCGGAACGCACTGCTGTGGCTCCTCCCCCCTCTCAACACCAGCTGAAACACTGAGGGGGAGGAGGGGCGGAGCGCACTGTTGTGGCTCCTCCCCCCTCTCAACACCAGCTGAAACACTGAGGGGGAGGAGGGGCGGAGCGCACTGCTGTGGCTCCTCCCCCCTCTCAACACCAGCTGAAACACTGAGGGGGAGGAGGGGCGGAACGCACTGCCGTGAAGGAAGGGTGCGCTGCATTTACAACACAAGACAAAAATGAGAGCAACGCGGCATGCGGCACAATAATAGTTTTATCTCGATTATCTTGTTTTCATGACCGTGGGAAGACAGAATCATAATTTAAATTGAAACTCGATCATAAACCTAACTACCATGAGAAACTCCTATGGTAAAGACCATAGGCAGGTTTTTGACTCCCCAGGTCTGTTAGTGCAGCTTTAAAATATCGTATACATATACATAATACGTCGTCTTATATTCATCCTTGTATCAAGAGCTCAGTCAATCAACTAGAGAAGGAAAAAGTGTAAACAGAGAGAACAGGTATGACCTGGGCTGTGAGTAAAAACCACTGTGGCTAGTGGTTTTCCAAAGTCACTAGCCACTCAGCTCACACACCCACACACACACACACACACACACACCAAATATCCAGTTCGTTTTTATAGTGTAAAGTTTGGCTACTTGAGACAGAGAGAGAGACTCTCATTACGCGCGACGCAAGTAAGCGCGCACTGCGTTCCGAGAGAGAAAGAGAGAGAAAGACTCTCATTACGCGCGACGCAAGTAAGCGCGCACTGCGTTCCGAGAGAGAAAGAGAGAGAAAGAGACTCTCATTACGCGCGACGCAAGTAAGCGCGCACTGCGTTCCGAGAGAGCGAGAAAGAAAAAGAGAGAGAGAGAGACTCTTCACTACGACTCTAAAACGGTGACGCTGCACGGTCTACCCGCCAAAGTGGCCGGTAAGAGTGACGGAGTTACACGCCACTGCTGAATTCTACCCGCACTTGGTGGGTGGCGGGTGTTGATGTCGAGCCCTGCCTGCCTGCCTGCCTGTAAACAGAGAGAACACATACAGTATGAGGCGCTCCTCCAGGCTGCTCACCTCCTCGCAGCAGCGTGGTGATCACAGTCACATGGTGGGTACAGGCCGCTGCAGACACAGGAGGAGGAACACACAGAACACGTTACATATTAACCCTTTCACTGCAGCACTACCAAACGGTTAACCCTTTCACTGCGACAATAGACAGACGGTTAACCCTTTCACTGCCACAAAACATGCAGGTTAACCCTTTCACTGCCACACTACAGAAGGTTAACCCTTTACTATCACACTACCGACGGTTATCGGTAGTGTGATAGTAAAGGGTTAACCTTCTGTAGTGTGGCAGTGAAAGGGTTAAGATAAAGATAAGATATTCCTTTATTGCAGGCGGGGGAGGGGGGGGGTACAGGTATGGGCAGGGTAATAGTAGAAAGACAATAAATAATATAGGCAATAAAGTTAGCTGATCTGAATATAAAAGATATGAGAAAAACAGTGTAAACTATATGATTAACTATGAATATATAAAGATATGAGAAAAATTCAATAAACAATCATGTAAACAAAAGGTGCAGATGAGGGGCTGTATGCCCCATCGGTTATTATAATATATGTTGCAATAAATATAGGCGATGAACATTTGTTTTATCTGAATCTATACTATGAGTGAAAGTAAACAGTATACAACAAGGTAGGGCTGTCCCCGACTAAGGATTTGGATGGTCGACTAGGATTGGCCAAAATTTGCCGTTAGTCGACTATTGGTCGACTTAAAAAATATATATATATATATATAATATTTTTTTACTTTTTTTTTTTTTTTTACTTTTTTATCATTCCATTTGGGCTGTGGGGGTGCTTAATGTCTGAGGGAGTCGACTGAAGGCTTCTTGTCCTCTGCAAAAGCATGCAATTGGTCCACTGATGGATACATCTTGATATTTGTCTAGTCTAGTGTGTTCATTAGATGGGTGAAATCCTCTTTCAGTGCCTCTGTGCCTGTTTTATTAGGCAGTTAGCCTCTGGTATGCGTGCCATTAGCGTTAGCCACGCTTCTAGGCCTCTTTTCTTTTGGAAAGAATGATAAAAAATCAAAAATAAATATTAATTTTTAATTTTAATTTTTTTATTATATTCGACTAAGAAGTTGGCCAGTCGACTACGGCTCCTTTCGACCGATTAGTCGACTAATCGATTAATAGGGGTCAGCCCTACAACAAGGTGTAGCTGAGGGATGTTCCAGGATGCTGCGATGCCGTGAACAAACAAAATAACACGGCCTCTTTGATTTTGCATAATTGTTGACATTTACATACGTTATATTATCTACTGCAGCCATCTGGAGAGAAACCAGCTGCCCAGTGACTCGGTGAGGCACAGCGTTCTGATCCGACAGTAAGAACTACAGCTGTCCCCAAGTCACCTTTAGATGTGTATCCACAGCGTTCCCACAGACAGTGCAAAATGAAATTCAAGGACTTTTCCAAGCACTATTTTTTATTTTAAAAGGGCATTTAAAAGGATACAATTAATTTTTAAATGCTGTTTTTTTTATAGAAAAAAAATCTGATCCAATATTTATGGCTTAAAACCAATTTCCGACAATTAGTTACACTTTAAATAAAAAGATTACATTTCTTGATTCAGAACAATTTTATCATGGATGAATAAAACTTTCAATGAGACTGGTTTTTAAGCACCTTGTTAAAAAATGGGCTGTTTTCAAGGAATTCCAGGCCTCGACTTCTTTTTGTCAAAAATCAAGCACTTTAAGCATTTCAAGGACCTTGTGCGAACCCTGTATCCAGCCCTGCGTTATGTTCAGCACTAGTGTAATAGAGCAATAGGCTACTCTAAGCACGCGTGGGCACAGGGTGAATGAAAGCAATAGTGAGCAGAGAAGAGTCACAGTCAGATGACAAGTCAGGATTGAAGACGGGAGAGAGTTCCACTTTAGCCACTTTCAGGTGGGTTTTATTCATCACGGAAATGGTGGGGGTATGTGTGGGTGTTAGGGCTGAGCCCAAACGTTTGTTCGTTACGTTGGCATTCGAATTCTAAATCAACATTCGAAAAAAAATATTATATTAATTCTGTTTAAACCAATGGGGTTTTTCTTCACAGTTGCAGACAAAGATTAGGCTACACTAATATTATAGTATTAAAAGAAACTGATGAGTTATATTCATTAAAGAAAGTTGATTTAATTGATTTAGTTGGGCTGGGGCTTCTCCCTGGGCTGGGTCTGGGTCTGGAAAGTTGATTTAATTAAAAAAATATATACTAATTTAATCAGATTAATCACTTTATTCAAATTGAGGATTTAGTTTGAGGATAGTAAAAAATATATATATATATATAAAAAAAAAAAAAAAAAAAAAAAAAAAAAAAAAACGAAGGTTCGAAGGTTCGTTCGAAAAACCCTGAAGAAGTTTGAATCCCAAAAACAGGGTTCGGGGACAGCCTTAGTGGGTGTGTGTGTGGGGGGGTATATGTCGGTGTGTGTGTGGTTTCTGAATGACGCACACACAGTCGGATCAGAGTCTCCGTGATGAAGCGGTGAGGTGTGTGGTGACTTGTGATCACCAAGCCAGGTGAGTTCCAGAGCGCGTCTCCTGGCGGCTTGATAAAGCATCCGCTCCCCGTCCGGTGCGAGCAGACATCAGCACGCATTAAAGGGCCAGTTTGGAACTTTACAGCAGTCTCTTTTACAATTAGGGCTGCCCCCAAGTCACCTTTAAATATGTATCCAGCCCTGCGTTATATTCAGCACTAGGGGTGCGGCGATTCTCCAAATCCACAATCGATCCTTTTTTAATCCTTCTATCACAACCGTTGCTTTCCTGAGACAGATTGTCAGAGGAAAGCAAGAGGTATGATTGGAGGATCAGGAAAAGGGGGCGGGTTCAAGATGTTGTAACCGGGTCTCTTACCCAGATGGAGAGGGGTTGTAACTGGGTCTCTTATCCAGATGGAGAGGGGTTGTAACTGGGTCTCTTATCCAGATGGAGAGGGGTTGTAACTGGGTCTCTTACCCAGATGGAGAGGGGTTGTAACTGGGTCTCTTATCCAGATGGAGAGGGGTTGTAACTGGGTCTCTTACCCAGATGGAGAGGGGTTGTAACTGGGTCTCTTACCCAGATGGAGAGGGGTTGTAACTGGGTCTCTTACCCAGATGGAGAGGGGTTGTAACCGGGTCTCTTACCCAGATGGAGAGGGGTTGTAACTGGGTCTCTTATCCAGATGGAGAGGGGTTGTAACTGGGTCTCTTACCCAGATGGAGAGGGGTTGTAACTGGGTCTCTTACCCAAACTGTCAGGGGTTGTAACTGGGTCTCTTACCCAGATGGAGAGGGGTTGTAACTGGGTCTCTTACCCAAACTGTCAGGGGTTGTAACTGGGTCTCTTACCCAGATGGAGAGGGGTTGTAACTGGGTCTCTTACCCAGATGGAGAGGGGTTGTAACTGGGTCTCTTACCCAGATGGAGAGGGGTTGTAACTTGTAACCAGGTCTCTTATCCAGATGGAGAGGGGTTGTAACCAGGTCTCTTATCCAGATGGAGAGGGGTTGTAACTGGGTCTCTTATCCAGATGGAGAGGGGTTGTAACTGGGTCTCTTATCCAGATGGAGAGGGGTTGTAACTGGGTCTCTTACCCAGATGGAGAGGGGTTGTAACTGGGTCTCTTACCCAGATGGAGAGGGGTTGTAACTGGGTCTCTTACCCAGATGGAGAGGGGTTGTAACTGGGTCTCTTACCCAGATGGAGAGGAGTTGTAACCGGGTCTCTTACCCAGATGGAGAGGGGTTGTAACTGGGTCTCTTACCCAGATGGAGAGGGGTTGTAACTGGGTCTCTTACCCAGATGGAGAGGGGTTGTAACTGGGTCTCTTACCCAGATGGAGAGGAGTTGTAACTGGGTCTCTTATCCAGATGGAGAGGGGTTGTAACTGGGTCTCTTATCCAGATGGAGAGGGGTTGTAACTGGGTCTCTTACCCAGATGGAGGGGGGGTGTAACTGGGTCTCTTACCCAGATGGAGAGGGGTTGTAACTGGGTCTCTTATCCAGATGGAGAGGGGTTGTAACTGGGTCTCTTACCCAGATGGAGAGGGGTTGTAACCGGGTCTCTTACCCAGATGGAGAGGGGTTGTAACCAGGTCTCTTACCCAGATGGAGAGGGCTTGTAACTGGGTCTCTTACCCAGATGGAGAGGGGTTGTAACCAGGTCTCTTACCCAGATGGAGAGGGGTTGTAACCGGGTCTCTTACCCAGATGGAGAGGGGTTGTAACTGGGTCTCTTACCCAGATGGAGAGGGGTTGTACCTGTGTCTCTTATCCAGATGGAGAGGGGTTGTAACTTGTAACCAGGTCTCTTATCCAGATGGAGAGGGGTTGTAACCAGGTCTCTTACCCAGATGGAGAGGGGTTGTAACTGGGTCTCTTACCCAGATGGAGAGGGGTTGTAACTGGGTCTCTTACCCAGATGGAGAGGGGTGTTTCCCAGGCCGTCCCTCTGGTTGGGATCAGCGCCGTAGCTCAGCAGCAGTTGCACTATGACGCCACAAGGAGTTGAAAAGTGAACACAGGGGTCAGGTGGGGGGGGATATATGACACAACATTGTCGTATAATAATAATAACATTGACATTTTTGTCCACTCCCACATTTTGATTCGAAACGGGCTCTGACGAGATGTGGACAAAATGTCGTATTTGCAAATATTTCAGCAGACATTGTGAATGCGACACAACTTTTTAAATAAATGTTTGTTATCATCATTTTGGTTGGTGTTAAATTGTATTTAATTTTTTATTTATTTATTATTTTATTGAAATTCTATCAAATATAAATATGGAAATGTGTAGTAGTATCCACGAAAAATACACCGTATCAATTTAAAACAAAGCGAGTGATTATGGCGTCAGTGGGGTGAGTGCCCCCTTTTTTTTTTTTTGCTTGAGCCCCACCTCCCCAAAATGTGTGTACAGTGTACACGGCCCTGTTGACATCACTATGACTATGATGCATTGCTCCCCACACCTGACAATGTAGTGACTAATGAGTTAGCAGCAGGTTAACAATGTAGTGACTAATGAGTTAGCAGCAGGTTAACAATGTAGTGACTAATGAGTTAGGAGCAGGTTAACAATGCAATGACTAATGAGTTAGCAGCAGGTTAACACGGAGGCTGGTGAGTACTGGTGACCCACTGATGAACTCACCGATGCCCTCGTTGCCGTTACAGGAGGAGAAGTGGAGGGCGGTCCGTCCCTTGTCATCCGCGGCGCACGGGTCTATGTGGTCCTGCAGGAGCGTTCGCACTGGTCGAGAGAAAATAAAACCTACATTTAGCTTCATCTTTTATGTCCTCACTGAGAGTAATGATGAGAGGCTACGTTCACACTGCAAGTCTTAGCGCTCAATTCTGATTTATTACTCAGATTGGATTTATTTTTGTTTGGCTGTTCACATTATTATTATTATTATAAAATGTGGCCCAATATCAGATTCCAGTGTGAACTGGTCCCACGCTCCTGAACTGACCCGCATGCGCAAATGAACAATAGATAAGATGGACGTAAGAAGATTGTGACAAATGTCAAATCTAAAAGAGTGACGTAAAAAAAGTTGCATGAAAGTCACACGACTCAGACTTCAGACTGGGGTCACATTGCAAAAGATCAGACCTGCATCCGATTTAGGACCACTTTACGAAAGCGACCCAAATCAGAATTGAAAAGATCCGATTCCATGGCGCGTTTTTGTGTTTTGTTCACACTGATTCACACATACTGTAAGAGCAAAGAAATCTGATTTGGACCCGTTTGATCTGCAGTCTGAACGTAGCAACAGATTGACAGAGAATCTTAAATCATACCGCTACAGTACAGGTGCAAGTCATATAGAATGAATGTCTGTCATCTTCCTACCTGTATCAATGTCATTGCCGTTGGCCGCTTCCCTCAGCCTTTTCACTGCTGTGGAGAAGAGACGTGCAAGTTACAGTCAGTGTAAAACACATCATTTGCTATTGCACACACATAACAACAAACTGGTTTTACACAATGGAACTCTTCAGTTGGACAAATTGTAAAGCGCTTTGGATAAAAAGCGCTATATAAAAAAAAGCAGCCATTTATCATTTTGAGCCAATGAGGAGGCTGTCAATTATTAATGTTTGCTATATAAACAACGTAGTAGAAAAGACTCACGCACATCCAAAGTATAGTCACGGGTGCTATATAAACAACAACACTGTGTGAGCCTGATTCACAAGTCACTGGTGTCGGACAGTAAAGTTGTGTCCGTCTTTCTCTCTCCACACATACAGACGTACACATCTAGAACATCATACAGGTTATCATAGTAATGCATGTGAGAAAGAGAGAGTCTGTCTTCACATATCATCACCACAGATCGATTTAGATCTATTGCATATATATGTAACGGTTGTGACAACGTCACCTCAAACTTCAATGCCCCGAGTGGGAGTCGAACCCCGGTCTCCCACACCGCAGGCAGCAACACAGACCGCTATACCAAGAGGTGAATTCACTACTTCGCAACGTGTCTATCGGTCTTTGAGGATGCGAGAGCGAGTTTAACCCATTAGCACCGCTACTCACCCCAGCCCTTCTTGACTGCGCTTCACGATATATATATATATACAAATATATACAAATTGATCTGAATATACCTGCATATAACCCCTCTATATACTTGCTTGTACACCTGCATTACTGCATATAACCCATATCTGTATGATAGTACAATAATGCTGTGTATACCATATATATATTTACTGTACTTACCGACACATAGTCCTTTACTCATGTATATCTGTACATATCCTACTCTTACTAGTTACGCTGCTGGCCAGTATGACTACTACCATATTGTTTATGGTAGTTGTTACAGTGTTTATCACTGTACATAACACTACAACTCTGTACACACACATCTGATTAGCACCACACTCAGTAGTACTAATTTGTATATTTTGTACCCAGTTTAATCACCAATTTACTATTGCACTTTACTGTTACATTTGCACTACTGGTTGGATGCCAACCCTCTTTTCCTTGTGCTGTATGTATGATGATGATGACAATACATTAATGAATCTAATCTCTAAAATCACCATAGATGTCTCTTCCGATGGGGCCGACATTCCGCACGGCTCTGCCGTGTCTCCTGGATCTGCTCCCGGTGGTCATCTTCCCGATTTTGCCAGCGCCGGTGACAACACCGCCGGTACCCGGTGGTTCGGTTCGATCATTAGGTTCCCACAACAAGTGCAGGTACCGGAGTTCCTGCTCCGCACTCTGGCCCCCGGTTCGACCCAGAATCATCCCGTCGCCCTCCCCGGTCCCAGTGTGTTGTTCTCCCCGTCTCTCCTCCCCGGTGTCGCCCTGCTGCGCTCCGGGCTGAGGCTCCATGATGTTCACCGGAACACACGGAGGCTGCTGCCGCTGCTGTGTGCTCCGCAGGCGGAGCTCTTTGTAACGCACGGCTCCTACTCTCGCGAGGCCCGGTGAACGGAAACTAAACCGTCCCCTGGGCTGCTGCTGTCAGACGTGCAGAGTTATAATAATAATAACTTTGAATATGATATTTTCCTCCGTTAGTTGGAAGTCTGTTCATAACACAATCATTCACGCGCATCTGGTTACTTTCTAAAATTTTGAGACGCGTTGGTTTATACCTCGAAGAACCAACGACAACATGTCCCCTATAGGCCACCGTAACACTTCCGGTATTTTGGCGTTATTTTTTTCGTAGCCGCAGTTTGCAGAGACGCTCTCTGATTGGCCACTGACGTTTCTGGTCATGTGACATGTGCGCCCAATCGCGTGACGAGCTGTGTCTTTGCCCATTTCCGCCTCTAACAGCCTGCAAACTACCTAACGCCTAGTTTATCACTGGTTAAGCTTAGGCGACTCTTTCGCAGTTGGTTAAGGTTAGAGTTTGGAATCAGGGCTGGTGTTCTATCGCCCTGCCCTACGACAAACTCTAACCTTAACCAACTTCGAAAGAGTGCCTAAGCTTAACCGGTGAAAGAAACAGGCGTCACACGATTGGGCGCACATGTCACATGACCAGAAACGTCAGTGGCCAATCAGAGAGAGTCTCCGCAAACTGCGGATACGAAAAAAAATAACGTGGTATTTTGGGCGCGTGTATCCTTTTCGGCAACAAACGTTTCCTTCCGCGTTGCTCTGATTGGCCAGCGATCTACGCTCATTTCGCCCCATAGCGCGCGCATGCGCATTTTGTTTTTGCCCCCACATGCCCACACGCTCACACACGCAGGTTTTAATAATAATAATAATAATAATGCAGGTTTTGCCGCCACGCCGGTAGATAATAATAATAATAATAATAATAATAATAATAATAATAATAATACTTAAAATAATAATACTTAGACAAACGCACACAATTGGCACAAGTGTAAATTATGCATTCGTCACGCAGTTTCAACATCGACAAACTTAGCTCAACTCGTTTGCCAGCTTGCTGTGGAGCCTATGGTCACAAGTTTGAATCACTCTTAGTTCAATTTTTTTTTTTTTTTTTTTACGTTTAATTAATTTATCATCTCTCTATATTAACGTAACTAGCTATTCATATCAATCGAAATAACGTTCATCTCTCTATATTAACGTAACTAGCTATTCATATCAATAACGTATTGTATTGTTTTCATCTCTCTATAACGTGATTCCATCAACACATAGGTCATATTTAGACCAAATTGACTAGGTTGCGCAAGTCAATCAATAGATTACACTTTCTGTAGGCGTAACACTCACCTACTCATTCTGTTGTGACACAACATGACAGTTTGAACCAATGTGTAAAAAATCTGTTTTAGATTAGGCTGTAAAAATCATCAATTTATTGCCATCATGGACCAATAACAGAACAGATTGACAGGTGGTGACAAAGCACAAGACTGGGCATTTATTTAAAAAACATACCCTAACCACAGATATTTAAAAGGTAATTAACAGGCATGTTATGCAACATATATCCACTCTTAATATAGAGAGATGATAAATTATTTAAAACGTAAAAAAAAAAAAAAAATTGAACTAAGAGTGATTCAAACTTGTGACCATAGGCTGCACAGCAAGCTGGCGAACGAGTTGAGCTAAGTGCGTCGATGTTAAAACTGAGTGACGAATGCATAATTTACACTTGTGCCAATTGCGTGCGTTTGTCTAAGTATTATTATTCTAAGTATTATTATTATTATTATTATTATTATCTACCGGTGTGGCGGCAAAACCTGCATTATTATTATTATTAAAACCTGCGTGTGTGAGCGTGTGGGGGTAAAAACAAAATGCGCATGCGCGCGCTACCGGCGTAGGGGCGAAACGAGCGTAGATCGCTGGCCAATCAGAGCAACGCGGAAGGAAACGTTTGTTGCCGAAAGGATACACGCATTTTGGGCTCATGGGAGAGCGCGGGGGGAGGGGAGCGCGTGGATGAATGTTGATTAGAGAGCCTTGATGTAAGCGGTTGTAGTGACGGCTAGCCACTTACGTCAAGGAACATTCTAATCAACATTCATTAATTTAACCCCCCCCCCCCCTCTTCCCCCGCCCACTCACGAGCTCCATGTAACGCGGAAGTCTAGTGGGTCTATTTCCCATTTCCCCTCGACTCGATGTAGTAAGAGGCACACAGTACAGTAAATGACCAAGTATGGTTTTGTCAATATTCCAATGTACAGTTTTGCTTGTACAGTTGTACAGTGTCCCCCACCCAGTCACCACCCAACCCCACCCCACCTACCCAACCTCCTCCAATGTACAGTTTCTACGTCAAATGTATATACTCTCTTTTCTGGACTCTTTTTGTATCACAAACAGTACTGTATTTGCAAATCTGGTATGTCATAAATGTATAGATGTAGCAGTAGCCTACTGTCTAATGTCTATCTGTATGTCATGTATGTCATATGTTATGATGAATTGAAAATGGGGGACCCTGATGTAAACAAGACGAAAGTCTTTCTCTGGTCTGCATCCCCTTAAAGGGGAACTATCTTATAAATGGCATTTTTGAGTGTTTAGCATTGTTTCCTAGCTATGTGAACTTATATTAATATGATCTATGTCTCTAATTCTCATATTGGTGCATTCTTCCAATTCTCCTCTCACAATATTCACCCTCACTGAACTGAGTCATCTGAAAATGTGATGATTTGTGATGTCAGAAAGACACTGCTGCATGATAATGGCGAGGTACAAGATGAGCTGCACACAGTGGTTGGAGCCCAGGCTCAAAACAGCTTGAGATATTGAGGTAGAAAAATGCTGTTTTTGAGTACTTGATTAGAAATACAAAACAATGAATAAAAAAATAAAAAATATTACAGAGGTGTTCCATAGACTCACAGGAATTGTGTAAAAGTGCCCAAATAGTGAAAGAAATAGTAAAATAGTTCCCCTTTAACAATTGTATGTATTGAGCTGTACTGTACTGTACCCATTCTGCAATCTGTTAATAAAGTTTTCAATCAATCAATCAATCAATCAATCAATCAAGGGATGCTCGATATTGGCTTTTTTACCGATACCGATATACCGATATTGTCCAACTCTTAATTTCAAATACCGATATCAACCGATACCGATATATGCAGGGTTTCCCCCCCCCCCCCAAAAAACGGAATAATTTCAGGTAATTTACATTACATATCTCTTGTTGTGGAATTAACACAACATTATGCATACTTTTGACAATAAATAAAATCAGAATTTGTTCTTACTTGCTTGCCTGGGTAAATAAAGGTTATAGAAATGTAAAAAAAAAAAAAAAAAAAAATTGAAAACCAATACCGATATTTTCCGATATCACATTTTAATTCCAATATCGGCCGATAATATCGGTAGGCCGATAATATCGGACATTCAACACCCATTGGACAATCGACAAGCTACAAACACAAGTCCCAATCGGAGTTGACGTTCTTCTTCTTCTTCTTCTTCTTCTTCTTCTTCTTCTTCTTCTTCTTCTTCTTCTTCTTCTTCTTCTTCTTCTTCTTCTTCTTCTTCTTCTTCTTCGTCTATGGGGTTAATGGCGGGTCGCAACCACAGAAAGGCACAACTAGAGTGGATAAGGCAAGAACCCGGCAAAGAAAATAAAACAATAAAGAAAAACCAACAAACCAAGAACAAACGAAACAAAAAATACCCAACCCTAACATCACCACCCTATACAAACCTAATAAAAATAAAACCTGAACACAAACAAAAGAAATTAAATTCAGTTGACGTTGTTAAGCCGCTCTGGTCTAATTCTCCACTTGCACAACCTGAAAGTAGGCACTTCCGGCTGACTTCCGGTTGCGAATGGTACTTCCTGTCCCATCCAAATACATTGTTTTTAGCTACTTTTCTCCCGTTATTTAAACAACTTTGTCGTCACAGAGAGGCAATGAAACGTTTGTATTATTATAGTATAGAATGTATTTAATAAGCAAACGTTTGTCAGCAGGGTTTTTGGGCTGTATTTCATGAAAAAACGTTTACTGTTAGTTTACTTGCTAATTAAGGCTAATGCTGGCTAACAGAAGCTAGCGCAAGAAACGACGCCGCAAAGTATTGTTTATAGTGCATTTCTTGCCACCTTATAGCATTTGTACATTTGTATGACAGTCTATAATGCCCCCCTGTGAGGTTTTTCCGGACGTTTTGGTAATGATTTTCACTATAAAATCATATTTCTAAATGACAGGAAGTTGATGAAAACTGTCCGGAATAGCTTTGAGCTAAAGATCTTTGCCGATGCATTCCATTCTAAACGTAACGTTAGTTGTTCAAAACATTATTTACCTGTCTATATAATTTGTTCCTCAACGTTATATAGACAGACCATGTTTTGTAAACTAACTGCAGCCTGCTACAGTTAGAAGCTAACGTTAGCCAGCAAGCTGCAGTTAGAAGCTAACGTTAGCCAGCAAGCTGCAGCCTGCTACAGTTAGAAGCTAACGTTAGCCAGCAAGCTGCAGCCTGCTACAGTTAGAAGCTAATGTTGAGGAACAAATTATATAGACAGGTAATGTTTTGAACAACTAACGTTACGTTTAGAATGGAATGCATCGGCAAAGATCGTTAGCTCAAAGCTATTCCGGCCAGTTTTCATCAACTTCCTGTCATTTAGAAATATGATTTTATAGTGAAAATCATTACCAAAACGTCCGGAAAAACCTCACAGGAGCATTATAGACTGTCATACAAATGTACAAATGCTATAAGGTGGCAAGAAATGCACTATAAACAATACTTTGCGGCGTCGTTTCTTGCGCTAGCTTCTGTTAGCCAGCATTAGCCTTAATTAGCGTGAGCAAGTAAACTAACAGTAAACGTTTTTACATGAAATACAGCCCAAAAACCCTGCTGACAAACGTTTGCTTATTAAATACATTCTATACTATAATAATACAAACGTTTCATTGCCTCTCTGTGACGACAAAGTTGTTTAAATAACGGGAGAAAGTAGCTAAAAACAATGTATTTGGATGGGACAGGAAGTACCATTCGCAACCGGAAGTCAGCCGGAAGTGCCTACTTTCAGGTTGTGCAAGTGGAGATGGACAGCCAATCACTGTGTGCCTTACGCCGGGCCAATGAATGTTCTAGACATAGTCCACGGGCCAGAGGCCAACATGTCACTTGTCGGTACCACTCAAGGTGACAAAACTTACATATCATTTGCTGCAACGTCCCTCATATGGGACGTTTTTCGGATTTTTTGCAACCGGCACTTTGGCGACTTCTCGAGTTACACGCCGGTATTTGAGGCTTGTGCAAAGTACACGGTATTGCGCAAAATACCACTCCCGACTCAGGCTGCAGTAGTTCCATCAATCTAGATCTGATCTCGAAAATGATTGTGGATCGTTGAAGCCAATGAGTGTGGCTTTCCAATGATACCCCACATGGGGATCTAAATACAAAAAACACGAAGAAACACGAAAACAGGAAGAGCAGAGTGAATTGAAGTCTATGAGAAAACTGAGTTTTTCTTTGTACACAGTTTACCAAAATCACTCATAATCACTCATTTTTTAATGGATCTTTATGAAATCTGGATATGTACTACATAAGGCTTCAGGCTATGGCTCTGGATTTGTCAGCCATACCACATTCTGCGGAAATACTACCTCTGGACAGTACTACTAACTACTACAGAAAAACTTGAGTAACAAGTTTTTTTACAACTCAAGTTCAGACCTATGTAACTCTATTACTTTAGCACTAAAAGTGAATTCAGAATGTCATCTTTCAAAAGAGACCAGGCTCATGCATGTGCTATAAGTATAAAGTATGTTGTTTTGGTTTGCAGTCCTAAGTTCAAGTTAAAAAATTGCCACTTTTCTGCCCGCTTGTTAAGAGGTTAAAAGATCTATGTCTGTAGATGATATTTTGGTATGATAGCCCTTCCGGAGTGGTAGCTTTATCATAATTATCAAGTCATGAAGTATACCCACCCCCTCAGGAAATAGCATTTCAGATGCTGGTGCATATCCTGCTTTAGACTCACGTAGAGGACATCTGTCAATATGTCATCTTTCATTCAAGCTAAGATGTGAATCTTTCTGACCAATATAGAGGTCACTGGATCTCTTTGAACAGTCAACAACACACATTTTACACGATTTTCGCCTAAATGATATACTATCTTTTAGCCTTGTGTCATCGAGGAGCAACAGGGACACAAAATACAAAATCTACAACACTCTCAGGACCATGAGGATTCAGGAAATGTATAATATGCCTATACTATTTCTTGTCAGGGGTGATTGTGAGCCTTAAATTAGAAGAGCAGTATTAATATTTGTTTATTAAGATTTGTTTATTAAGGACAATGCAAATGAATGAACATCATGTATGCATAACATCACAGCATGATAAGGACGTAAATATGCCGGGAATAGCACAGGGCTAATTTCCACCCGTAGTCCTATTAGGCTCCTATTAAACTATACAGAACAGCCACTAGGATATAATAATAATAAATAATAATAATAATAATAATAATAATGCAGGACCTGCCGCTCAGAGGTCTTTAATTGGCATGCAATTATCCTCAACACACACACACACACACCGGAACACACGCATGCATTGTCTCTGTAGGATCGCCGATGCGATTCGTGAGCTGCGATTAACCCATCCCGTCGTCCTTCCCCCCCCAAGGGCAGCCGGGAGCAGACAGGCGTCAACGTGAGCCGCGCCAGGGGGCCAATCCAAGTGCTCCTGTCCGTCTTCGTCAAGGACGCCACAGCGTTAGCGATCTGTTGTTGTGCATGTTTTTCCATTGGGTTTATCTTATCGGGGGGGAAACCCTTGCGAGCACGGGGGGAGAACATGCAAACACCACACAGAAAGGCCTGGGAGATACCCCACCTGGGTACCTGGCATCATGGAACCCTGGACCTTCTTGCTGTTAACCACTACACCACCGTGCCGCTTAATGTCACAAAGTGGTCCGTCTTTATCATACATATATACAGGACATAAAGGACACCACAATGAGATAAGGAACCATTTTTTATAAACAACCTATTAAACAGAACAACATTATAAACAAAATTAACATTGAAAATGAATCATACATTTAATCCCACAGTATACAGTATCGTTATTAATGGGAATAGGCCTATGTCAAGATCTGATTATAGTCAGGCTATCACGATCTGTGTGTACTTAAGATAGAGTTGAGATGGGTAACCTAGTCCAGAATCACCCCATAATGTCCCTCAAACTGCTCGTCTCTCTCATCCTCTGACTCCTCGTGTTCGAAGTCAGGTTCTGGATCATCCTGCAGTTTTTGGTTGCTGCATGTCTGTAACTTGCACATATCTGTGCATGCCAGTCCATTTGATAAGCATGTGCAGCTTGGCATTTTCCATGAACGGACACACTTGCATGTTAGCAATTCCAGGACTACATCTGGTGCAGGTGGGGAGCGCATCCAGTAAATTGCCAGCTTACTCTCATCGTCTTTCCATCCATGCTCTGTAGGACTTGGGACCACAGGGTTAGACTGCAGACTGCTCTTCCAGATTGCTGCCTGATAGTTGGCTTGTTCAACATGCAGGAAGAGACAGTCTCTACATGGTGGCAGTTGGCTGGACTCGACCTCTCCCCTTTTGGTACAGAAGAGCTGGTAGCGCAGTTGGTTCACCTCTACCGGTGCTTCTGTTAGCAGAGTACATGTGACATGTAAACTCCTCAATTCTCTAGTCCACTGAAGGTTTCTTGGTAGGAAGTATCCTTCTTCACCATCTTCAGGGCATTTAGCTTCCCCCGGCCAGCGAATGCACTGACAGTGTCACAGCCAATTAGGCTGTCACAGAGGCTGTCTCCAACTGAGCTTGCAAGTTTGCTGTGTTCACATATCGTGTGCGATTCTGGGTCCCACACTTCATGTAGATGGGATAGGTCATGTCCTTCTGGAAGGCAAGACAAAGCACCATGACACCAGTGTCCTCAGCTATCCTGCACCTGGTGCTCTAGTGCGGCATCTAGTGGCTGAATATTATCTATAGCACCGTATTATCTATCTTAAACAATTCCCCATAATAGGGATATTTTGGGATTCACGATTCCAACATTGAAATATTGAGGAGTTTCCATGTCACATGGAAATTGCCAGCTGGCAAAATATTTCAAAATGTTCAGTTGCTATAGCATGCACTTATCTGTGTTTCATTACACATGAGTGCATGCTTACCAACTGTTCACCTGTTTTATTGCAACACTACTATCACCGACATCTAAGAAGGGAGACATCCCCCCTTGAACTGGCCCTTCTATGGATGTGGTGCATTTTTTCCTATTGCTAGGTTTTTAGTGAGTTTTTCCTTACCTTCGCATGGGGTATGTCTGGGAGTGTTGCATTCATTTATTTAAAAAAAAATTGGACTTTATGGTGTTTTTGTTTTGTTCTTGATTTATTGCGATGTTTCTTCTTGACTTGACATGTCCGCCCATGGGGACATTAACGTGTGTTGTCGGGCCTTACAAATACATTTGATTTGATTTATAATTACACTGTAGCACTCAACACATGCTTATTATTACACTGTAGCACTCAACACTTTGATGATGTTTCTCAGCTGATAGATTTGTGCCCTTCCTGATGACCTTGTCGTACAGAAGTTGTAAGTCGCTTTGGATAAAAGTGTCAGCTAAATGACTAAATGTAAATGTTATTAAATGGACTGGCATGCACAGATATGTGCAAGTTATAGACATGCAGCAACCAAAAACTGCAGGATGATTCAGAACCTGACTTCGAGAACTTGAGGAGTCAGAGGATGAGAGAGACAAGCAGTTTGAGGGACATTATGGGGTGATTCTGGACTAGGTTACCCATCTCAACTCTATCTTAAGTACACACAGATCGTGATAGCCTGACTATAATCAGATCTTGACATAGGCCTATTCCTATTAATAACGATACTGTATACTGTGGGATTAAATGTATAATTCACTTTCAATGTTAATTTAGTTTATAGTGTTATTCTGTTTAATAGGTTGTTTATAAAACTCTAAGTGGTTCCTTATCTCATTGTAGTGTCCTTTATGTCCTGTATATGTATGATAAAGATAGACCACTTTGTGACATTATCCTAGTGGCTGTTCTGTATAGTTTAATAGGAGCCTAGTACTGCTCTTCTAATTTAAGGCTCACAATCACCCAACAAGAAATTGTATAGGCATATTATACATTTCCTGAATCCTTATGGTCCTGAGTGTTGTAGATTTTGTATTTTATGTCCTGTTGCTCCTAGATGACACAAGGCTAAAATATAGTATATCATTTAGGTGAAAATCGTGTAGAAATGTGCTTGAATGACAGATGACAGTCCCCTTTTAAAATGATACCAAAGACAATATGGTGAAACATTGACAGATGTCCTCTACGTGAGTCTAAAGCAAGATATGAAATGCATTTCCGGGGGGGGGGGGGGGTATACTTCATGACTTGATAATTATGATAAAGCTACCACTCCGGAAGGGCTATCATACCAAAATATCATATACAGACATAGATCTTTGAAAAAATTACATGTAAGTTTCGTCACCTTGAGTGGTACCGATATCTGGTCTGGCCCATGGACTAATAGTGGATTTAATTAATTTAACAATATTTCGACCCCAGAGATGTTTCATTGGCATATTATATCTATTTAATGTTTTAAAACAGAAAAAGTAAACAAAGTGAACAAAAAAGAAGAGAGTTGAGCAACTATACATACCGGTAGTATACAAAAATAAATAGCGCAAAGTCCATAGATATTCACATCATTGAAAACCCTCCCCCAGTATAATATACATGAACATTCAAGTTTACATTTGCATCTTGTACAAAAAGAAAATGGCACCATTTATATATCTTTATATATATAATACCGGTATATACTGTAACATTTATGGGGAATAACGACAAGGGAACTCTCTAGTCTAACTCACCGACATGGCGGTTTCTCGACCAAAGTATTTGGCATCATAGTCATCAGGGGGGCGGGAGGAGAGGTAGAGAATCGCGGGGGTAATTAAAAAGAATGGTGTCGTACATTATGAATTGAAAATGGGGGACCCTGATGTAAACAAGACGAAGGTCTTTCTCTGGTCTGCATCCCTTAACAATTGTGTGTATTGAGCCGTACTGTATTGTACCCATTCTGCAATCTGTTAATAAAGTTTTCAATCAATCAATAAAGTTTTCAATCAATCAATCAATCAATCAATCAATCAATCAATCAGTAGGCATCGTTTTAAGACCTCTGTGGCTTTAAACAATCAGAAGTCGAGTTTCAGTCCCGAAGACACAGAGGCTCCAGTTCTGCTCAGGTAACCGGGCAACGAGGAATGCGTGTCCGAGGCGTCGACGTCCCGCTCGGCGGACGCCATCCCGGGGTCACTGGCGCGCGGCCACGGCTGACTGTCGCCGACCACGCCCTGCTTCCTCAGGTAACCCTGGCGACAGAACAGCGGGGGCTTGCGGTGGGTCAGGGATAAACGGAAACAGGATTCTAAAGGATATGGGGGGGGGGGGGGGGGGGGGGGGGGGAATAAATGAGTTATGCTGAATCAACACACAAAATAAAATATTACTAGTACTATTACTAGTTGCAGTACACCGCTTGAACCACTAGGTGGCGGTGCTGCATTGTGTTGTACAAATGGCTATTATTCCTCTGACTTTCTCTGCCAGTCTTTCTAGGGTTTGGTCCATGTTTGTAAAGTAGTTGATCACGATCAATAATGGAACGCTCAAATACGGAAGTACGTCAGACGTCGTCAGAGGAACACGGCCCAGGGCAGCGGCCAATCACAGCTCTGCGCTGTCCTGCTGTCCACGTCAGCTCGCGTGGATTCAAAATGGTAAAGGGTGCATTTATATAACAGCTTTTATCCAAAGCGCCTCACAGTTTTGTTCCTCACATTCACCCATTCACTCACACATTCACACACCAACGGCGGAGGCGACCATCCAAGGTGCCAACCTGCTCATCGGGAGCAATTAGGGGTTTAGTAAGTGTCTTGCTCAAGGACACATCGACACGCTGCCTGGGAGGAGCGGATTTCATGTGCAGTTACATTTTTGACCAGCTGCATGGAGGCGTGGCCAGCTGCATGTAGGCGTGGCCAGCTGCATGTGGGCGTGGCCAGCTGCATGGAGGCGTGGCCAGCTGCATGTAGGCGTCACCGGTAGGCTTGCAGGAGCTCGTTACAGGCCAGTCTCCCCCAGGGAGTCACCTGACCACAGACCACAGATCTCTCCCATTAGACCTGTCTCAAACCCTGCCCCTTTTCTTGATCCTCCAATCACAGCTGTCGCTTACCTCGGACTTCCTCGTACAATGCCTTGCCAAGATCAGTGCACGTGCATGATTGACGTTAGTTAACCCTTTCACTACCACACTACCAACTGGTTAACCCTTTCACTGCGACAATACAGAAGGTTAACCCTTTCACTGCCACATGACAAAGGGTTAATCGGTTCCCTCGCAAATCTAAGATAAGAAAAGATATTCCTTTAAAGGGGAAATCCGAGTACCCTTGGTTACCATGCGAGGTGCCAACCTGCTCACTGGGAGCAGTTAGGGGTTACGTGTCTTGCTCAAGGACACTATGACCCGCTGCCCGGGAATCGAACCAGGCACCTTTACGATTACCGGACGACCGCTCTACCTCCTGTGTGAGCCACTACTGTCACCGTCTAAAATTCTTGAGGAAAAGATGTTAACCCAAATAGGGTTAATAAAACGCTACCAACACAAGACGAACAAGCCGGCTACTAGGGGTGGGAATCACCAGAGGCCTCACGATACGATACCATCACGATACTTAAGTCACGATACGATAGTATTGCGATTAAAAATATATTGTGATATGCCGAGTTTTGCGATATTAATATTGCGATATATTGCGATTTATTACCTTTTTTCAACTGCAAAGTAAAATGTTGTCGACATGTTTTATCTAATAAAATAAAGTTTTCAGTCTGTTCATCTCACTTCAATCATTTTTATTGCAGCAAATGGGATTTTCTCAAGCAGACAGATGTCAACACTGTAATCTGTGTTACATGTAGATGTGTTTCAATTTTGGGAGTTAAATGATGGAATAGCCTTAGTGACGGGTTGAAGTTGTGTACTTCTCAGGGAAGATTTAAAAAAAGCCTTAAAGGATAAAATAATTCAGGAGTACAGTTTTGAGTAAAACATCAAACATTTGTTTTTTCTTTAAAACAAATTATATCTTGCTGCATATTTTAAGTTTTTCTTTCTTAAATATTTAGTTTTTAAGAATTTGTAAAGGATAGGCAAAAATAAGCATGTGCTTCAGCCTATTCATTTTTTTTTGGTCGTTGATTTTGGATTTTGTGTGTGAGCTTACTTTGAATATGTACATTTGTGATTTTTTTTCTTTTCCTTTTGTAAGTCCACACAGGTGTTTGATTTGTCTGTAAACAAGACCGAAAAATAAACTTCATTCATTCATTCATGTACCTGACAAACTGAACTGTTTGTATTACGGTCATATTCCAACTTAACTGAATGCACACGTGTGTGTGTGTGTGTGTGTGTGTGTGTGTGTGTGGACTACTGTACTATTACAGGTATTGAAATTAACAACGCAACTTCATTATACAAAAAAATTAGAATAATAATAATAATAATAATAATAATAATAATAATAATAATAATAATAATAATAATAATAATAATAATAATAATAATAGAATATCGATACTTGGCGTCCTTGTATCGATACAGTATCGCCACGCAAACTACCGGCTACCTGCGTAGAAAGCCCGGAGGTCGGTCTGGAGGCAGTGTTCCAGGAAGCGCCTCAGCGGCTGGCTGTGAGAGATGGGAGCGTCCCACTCCGTCAGGAAGTCTTCGATCATGTGGTGCACCGCCTTGGGTCGGGGCAGGGGCCAGCCAGAGGGCCGGCGTCTCATGTCCCTCTCTGGGAGAAAAGACACGTAAAGAGCAGATTATACAACGGCATGCACATTTCTCGATTCTGATTGGCTGAAACAGTCAACTTACACGTGGGTATTTGTAATAACCCCACGCTCTTGGTCCCAGGACCCGCCCACAACCGCCTTACTATCACTCCGCCATGCGAGTTTTTAGAAGTGAAAGCAAGATGGCGGACACGGCGGACAGTAAACGTTACATAAGGATATGGTGATAGGGTCATAAAGACTAAATGAATAACGAATGTGTTAGTTTCTTAAACAATGTTGGATGATGTAATTGATGGGTCATGAGTCATTGTGGAACAAAATAAAAATCGCGCGAATTGATTGATTGATTAATTGCAAATTTTATTACTGTCCGCCTTGTTTCCAACTGGTTAAGTTTAGGCACTCTTTCGAAGTCGCTCTCTTTCGAAGTTGGTTAAGGCTAGAGTTTGTCTTTAGAGCAGGGCGATAGACCACCAGCCCTGATTCCAAACTCTAACCTTAACCAACTTCGAAAGAGAGCGACTTCGAAAGAGTGCCTAAACTTAACCAGTTGGAAACAAGGCGGACAGTAATAAAATTAGCAATCAATCAATCAATCAATTCAATAACCCACGCTCACTTAAAACAGCGCACCTCCCAGCTGCTTCTATAGAAAGTAGGTTTAAAAAATAAAAATAAAAACGCGTATAGGGCAAAGAACCCCCCCCCCCCCCCCTCCTATATAGGGTAAAGAAAACTTTTTTTTATTTGTTTTACCTACTTTCTATAGAAGCATCTAAGAATGAAGTTCTATAGAAAGTAGGTTCAAAACAAAAGTTGGATGTGTTAAGTTTGTTGGATGTCTAGTTGGATGTATTAGTTTGTTGGATGTCTTAGTTGAGAGACAGTTGGATGTCTTAGTTTGTTGGATGTCTTAGTTGAGAGACAGTTGGATGTCTTAGTTTGTTGGATGTCTTAGTTGAGAGACAGTTGGATGTCTTAGTTTGTTGGATGTCTAGTTGAAAGACCCCAGGAAGAGTAGTCTCACTTTGGTGTAGACTAATGGGGATCCACAATAAAACAATAAAAGACAGTTGGATGTCTTAGTTTGTTGGATGTCTTACTGAGAACAGTTGGATGCACTTCCGAGCTGCTTCCACATGGAGGCAACTTATTTTTTTTTTTTTTTTTGTGAACTACTTTTTCAGCTGATGGTTTTTTCAATAAATCTTCAATTAATGTGTTTATTGTATAGCAATAAGGTTGGATGAATGCGCCAGTTGTATAAAAGCCATTACACCACGTGCAGTCGTGGGTTGTGAGAATTAGACCATGCTTAGGGGGGTCTAACGACCACCCCTAGGCATGGTCTAATTCTCACAACCCACTCCTGCGCGTGATGTAATGCTTTATTAGAAACAGAATAATAATAATATTAATAATAATAATATCTGAACAATATCTGAAATGAAGAAGAAAAGAAAAAGAAAAAAATTATAATAACCTTCTTACCGTCTTCTACTACCATGCACTCTTCCACTAATTAACCCGTTCACTACCACACTACAGAAGGTTAACCCTTCACTGCAAGGGCGGTCAGGTGGCGTAGCGGAGATTGTGCTCGTCACCAATGCAAGAGGCTGCGGTCTCGACTCCCGGAGAGTCAGCATTGCCTTGGCTTGGGCTGATCGCTATACTAACTCGTTTGGCTGAGTTAGGGGGAGGGAAGCCGTGGGTGGGTCCTGGGCGTTGTGGACAGCGACCCCTACAGTTCGGTCGGGGCACCTGCACAGCGAGGGTAGGATCTGGAGAAAGGTAGTGTGACCTTCCACACGTTACACTCTCCCGGTGAGAATCTGCGCTGCCAGGCTGCCTATTGCTTATTAACAGCGGAGGAGTGCTGCCGAGTGCTTCCGCGTTTTCCCTGATTGGCTGCGACACGCCCCGCGGCAGGCGCGGCAACCGCAGAGCGGAGCAGCAGAGCTTGCGGCATTATGTAGCCATAATCCGCCATGATTTTCATTCGAAGCTTAGCTCACCTGGCAGCGCTGCGGTCCTGCGGTCCGTTGGTGACAAGTTCGAATCCCATCATTTTTTTTTAACATGTATTCTTTCGCCGGTTAAGGTTAGGCATGGTTAAGGTTAAGGTTAGGCATTGTTTCGGAGTTGGTTAAGGTTAGAACGGTTAAGTTTAGGCGCTGTTAAGGAGCTGGTTAAGGTTAGAGTTTGTCTTAGAGAATGGCAATATTCTTTCTATGGTTAAGGTTAGGCATGGTTAAGGTTAAGGTTAAGGTTAGGCATTGTTTCGGAGTTGGTTAAGGTTAGAACAGTTAAGTTTAGGCGCTGTTAAGGAGCTGGTTAAGGTTAGCGTTTGTCTTAGAGAATGGCAATAGACAGCCTATTTCCGCACTGCCGCTCTCTCGCGCTGCCGCGGTCACATGGTCACATTGTCACATTCTTGCACTGCTCCGCTGTTAAAAAGCAACACGCTGCTAGGCTGGCTGCACATGTGTCGGAGGAAAGCATGTGACAGTCTCCGGCCTCCCGGACCAACAGTAGGGGGGGGGGGGGTGCGCAACAACCAGGAAGGGGGTTGGGAATTGGCATAACGACTAACAGTGGGATGGGAGAAAAATCGGAAAAAGGAGGGGGAAAAAGATAATAAAAAATAAAACTTCAATGCAGATAGTTAACCGTGTGGCAGTGAAAGGGTTAACCTTCTGTATTGTCGCAGTGAAAAGGTTAACCCTTTGGTAGTGTTAGTGTAGCGAAGACTCCCCCCCCCTTTTTTTTTTGCAATAGAGACTCATATCACTGGACTCTCATCACTGGACTATCTTGTGTTTGTACTTTTTTTTTTTACATTATATTGTATTTGTACCTGTAGCTATGTATCCCCCACCCTGTATCCCCCCCCCCCCCCCCATGCTGCTTTGACACCCGCATTTCCCCAAGGGGATTAATAAAGGATCATCTTAGTGTGGTAGTGAAAGGATTAATCTTCCTTGTCTATATTACTACCTACTATACTAATATGTCTTCACCACTATGCACTCAACACTGCAGCACCCAAGTGTCAGCACTGTTCGGTGAACATGGTTACTCAGCTGAAAGAGTTGCAACTTTCCTGCTGACCTGTCGTACAGAACTTGTAAGTCGCTTTGGATAAAAGTGAATGACTAAATGTAAATGTACATCTACTCTGAAGAACGAGCGTCTCAAGGAGCATCTCTAGGTGAGTCTGTCGCCAGGTTGGTTTGTGTGGGTGCAGTACACAGCTTGAACCACTAGGTGGGTGTGTTCACCCTGTCGCTTCCTCCGTCACACAGCTGGTCAAGCTGTAAAGCTGGATTTGTCATCCATGCTGGAAATCCCCTCCCACCCCCTCTGCGAGGAGCTAGCCAGGATGAGGAGCACGTTCAGCCATAGCTTCACCCCCCCCCCCCCGCCCCCCCCACCCACGACACACACCACAAACCGCCTCAGCCAGTCCTTCCTGCCGGTAGCCATATAATTTACATTTAGTCGTTTAGCTGACGCTTTTATCCAAAGCGACTTACAAGTTCTGTACGACAAGTCATCAGGAAGGGCACAACTCTATCAGCTGAGTAACAATATTCATCAAAGTGTTGAGTGCTACAGTGTAGGTTAGTTTATTAGGACAAGTGCAGTAAGATATCATGCTCCACAAACGTGGGTACGGACTGCTGCCAATTGCTAACGGCTGGTGAACTTGAAAACGTTCCGAGTTTGGACTGTCTGACTCTTAACACTTTGAATGCCAGCCACGCTTTTTGTCGTTAGTTCATGCCGACCTTTGAGTGCCCGCCAACGCTATATAGCGTTTGTTTGACTTTTGATATTTCATCAATCGAGCCTCAGGTTAGTGTTGCAGACTCTCTCTGAGCTCAATTGGGAAGATACCGCCCCCTATCGTCTCTCCCTGTGTAACTGCACCCCATTACTTGACAGACTGACGAAGGGGGGGGGGGGGGGGGCAGTTTCCTCATTTTACTTTTCAGTCAAGGCCAACTGAAGAGACCAAGTGATCGTCGGCCATCAGAACAGCGTGGATTATGTATTTACAGTACCCAACACTGTAATCAATAAGCGTGATCGATATTTGGAATGGCGATCAGGAATTGGAATAATCTTTTTGGATAACATCTGATCTGAGGTAAGGAATTTATTTTACCAGTCTTGGGATAATCAGAGCTATTTTCACCTATATATCAGCGTTTGCCCTATGCGTGTGTGTGTGGTTGTGCGAGCGATCAGGAAATGAGATAATCGATATTTCAGCCCGCTTCTATAGCGTGCATAAGTACACATATACTATCGATAATCTAGCATTTATTTGAAAACGATTCATAAATAGGCCGAAAAATGACAAAATATTTGTGTATCCAGAATATACCAGTAAATGCCTTTTATCACGGAATCTTTATATTTTCCTTGAAAACGAGGGTTTTTCAAAATGCTATAAAACGGAAATGAAGCGATTAAAAAACAATCCGCTTCGACAATGTTGACTGCAAACAAGTCATTGATAAGCGACGGGCAGATTAGACACATAGCCATAATTTAAGACAGAGATTATGCGTTCACAACGCTATCATTGAAGTGGGTGGTGGCATTTTACCATGCTTTACCATGTTAATGGCCGGCACTGAAAGTGTTAATAATAAACACTGGCGCAGTGTGTTACTATGTTATTGACCCTGTATACCATCATCACTATTAGTACTGTCTGATTGAATCCTGCCACTCACTACTGTTCACTACTGTTATCACTATTATCATTATTACTTTCCACTTTGTTCTATGTTCTATTATCATTACTATCTGTCCTACCTGTACCCCCCCCCCCCCCCCCGATGCTGCTATGATTCTTAAATTTCCCCCAAGAGGATTAATAAAGCAACACTTGACATGACTATAGGATTTGTTATCCAGACAGGCATCTTTCTGAACACCTATAGGCCTTTCACACCGGCCGGGCTGCTATACGTAAAATTTTTTATGTAGAGTAATCATTTAAAAAAACGTAATACATCCACAGAGCTTTTAGAAAGGTGCGGAATAAAAGTATTACTTCTTATTACTTCATTTATCATTGAAAAAAAACGTGTGGGTCCAAAATGAATGTTGTTGTTTACATGTCGCTTTGCATGTATCCCCCCCCCCCCCCCCCCCTACTTCTCGTTAGCCCCACGTGGAATGCAACCGATTGGATAAATGACATGATGGTGCGCCATCTAGTGGCTGAATAATAAAAAGTGTTGTAATCACCAGTAGGGAGTGTGTCATAGTAGTACAGCACAGGATGCAGGAAGTTGGACTTCCAGGCTCGGGTCCACTCCGACTCCGCCCTGCCGGGCCCCAGTGAGTCTGTGCGGTTCAGCCCGTACTGCATCACCAGAACCAGCAGGCCGTGCCTGGAGACCCGGTGGCCGGACAGGGAGGAGAACCGGGGCAGCGCCTGGAGGGGGAACTCCTCCAAGTACTCACAGTGGGAGCTGAGAGGAGAGAGGAGAGAGGCGGGGCTCGTTCAAGATGTGAGGTAACCTCTTAAGCCCTAGCTAGGGATGTCCGATATTATCGGCCTACCGATATTATCGGCCGATATTGGCATAAAGATGTGATATCGGAAAATATCTGTATCGGTTTTAATTTTTTTTTTACATTTATTTAACCTTTATTTACCCAGGCAAGCAAGTAAGAACAAATTATTATTTTATTTATTGTCAAAGTTTGCATAATGTTGTGTTAATTACACGACAAGAGATATGTAATGTTAATTACCTGAAATTATTCAGTTTTGGGGGGGGGGGCCCTGCATGTATCGGTATCGGTTGATATCGGTATCGGAAATTAAGAGTTGGACAATATCGGTATCTGTAAAAAAGCCAATATCGAGCATCCCTAGCCCTACTAGCCATATTTTCAGAAAATTCGCCTAAAAATATATTTTTATTTTGGGATTCACGATTCCATATCAACTACAATAAAGTGAGATTTCGAAAAAAAAAAAACACTAAACTATTAGAGTACCAATTAATGCTAGATCAATCAGTACCTTTACATGTTTAGTATAATAGTGTAAT
Source organism: Notolepis coatsorum (assembly GCF_963971535.1). Taxonomy (NCBI): domain Eukaryota; kingdom Metazoa; phylum Chordata; class Actinopteri; order Aulopiformes; family Paralepididae; genus Notolepis; species Notolepis coatsorum. The sequence continues at coordinate 109,676,403 of NC_140178.1, read as the reverse complement.
ATTACTAGACAAGAGGGAGCCTTTTCCACAAATATATATATATATTACTGTCCCGTGTGTTTGGGTCTTTGGAAAGACCGGACGAGGTCAGAGGAGTTTGATCATATTCACTGAGGACGGCCAGATAATGTTGAAATCTAAACATTTAAAAACACAATATGATAATGCGATTTATTTTGTGTGGTGGTGTGTTACAAACAGAAATAACCAAATGTTCTAAATAAATAACAATGTTGAAATTGAGAAGTTTAGACTTATTATTTTACAAAAAAAAGAAAAAAGGTCATTACAGAGAGTTAAGTACCAAATGTAAAAGTACCGTTGGGTATACCGATACCGATTTTCCAGGAACTGGTACTGGTATCGGTTCAAATGTGAAACACACTTGTGTGGAAAAGACCACAATGAAAATGTGCCGTTGGGGAAGAGCCAGACAACACCCCCCCTCACCCCTGGAGGGGCAGCCCAAACATCTGGCAGGGTCTACTACTCACCCCTGGAGGGGCACCCCGAACATCTGGCAGGGTCTACTACTCACCCCTGGAGGGGCACCCCGAACATCTGGCAGGGTCTACTACTCACCCCTGGAGGGGCACCCCGAACATCTGGCAGGGTCTACTACTCACCCCTGGAGGGGCACCCGAACATCTGGCAGGGTCTACTACTCACCCCTGGAGGGGCACCCCGAACATCTGGCAGGGTCTACTACTCACCCCTGGAGGGGCACCCCGAACATCTGGCAGGGTCTACTACTCACCCCTGGAGGACCCAGAACATCTGGGAGGGTCTACTACTCACCCCTGGAGGACCCAGAACATCTGGCAGGGTCTACTACTCACCCCTGGAGGGGCACCCAGAACATCTGGGAGGGTCTACTACTCACCCCTGGAGGGGCACCCAGAACATCTGGCAGGGTCTACTACTCACCCCTGGAGGACCCAGAACATCTGGCAGGGTCTACTACTCACCCCTGGAGGACCCAGAACATCTGGCAGGGTCTACTACTCACCCCTGGAGGACCCAGAACATCTGGGAGGGTCTACTACTCACCCCTGGAGGACCCAGAACATCTGGCAGGGTCTACTACTCACCCCTGGAGGAGCACCACGTCCCCGAGCACCCCGACCATCTGGTAGGGCCCCGAGGCCTCGTTGACTCGCTTCAGGACCCACGACTGCAGCTGGCTGCTCAGGAGCCTCGTGGAGGGCCAGGCGTTGCCGTGGTAACGCTGCTCCAGCACCCGATGCACAGCCCGCACTGAGACAGACACACGGAGCGGTTAGTCATCCGCATGAATAGTCGTCCCCATCTCCTCTCCACCACCCATCTCCATCCCCCATGTCCATCTCCACCCCCCACGTCCATCTCCACCCCCCATGTCCATCTCCACCACCCATCTCCACCCCCCATGTCCATCTCCACCACCCATGTCCATCTCTACCCCCCATGTCCATCTCCACCACCCATCTCCACCCCCCATGTCCATCTCCACCCCCCATGTCCATCTCCACCACCCATCTCCACCCCCCATGTCCATCTCCACCACCCATCTCCACCCCCCATGTCCATCTCTACCCCCCATGTCCATCTCCACCACCCATCTCCACCCCCCATGTCCATCTCCACCCCCCATGTCCATCTCCACCACCCATCTCCACCCCCCATGTCCATCTCCACCACCCATCTCCACCCCCCATGTCCATCTCCACCCCCCATGTCCATCTCTACCCCCCATGTCCATCTCCACCACCCATCTCCACCCCCCATGTCCATCTCCACCCCCCATGTCCATCTCCACCACCCATCTCCACCCCCCATGTCCATCTCCACCACCCATCTCCACCCCCCATGTCCATCTCCACCCCCCATGTCCATCTCTACCCCCCATGTCCATCTCCACCACCCATCTCCACCCCCCATGTCCATCTCCACCCCCCATGTCCATCTCCACCCCCCATGTCCATCTCCACCACCCATCTCCACCCCCCATGTCCATCTCCACCCCCCATGTCCATCTCCACCCCCCATGTCCATGTCCATCTCCACCCCCCATGTCCATCTCCACCCCCCATCGCGTGAATACTTTCGGCAACCAACATGCCCTTCCGCGTTGCTCCGATTGGCCAGCGATCGGCCAGCCCTCTACGCTCGTTTTCCCCTACGCCGCTAACGCGCGCATGCGCATTTTCTTTTTGACGGCACTCACACGCCAAGCAGCTTTTCGCCACACAGCCGCAAGCTGTGCAGGTTTTAATAGGTAAAATTATGCATTCGTCACTACTCTCTCTATATTGACGCATAGCCACCAGCTAATATACGTTCCACAAACGCTCCACACCTCCACAAACATCCCGCAGCACAGACGCAGCACATCCGCACACAGCAGCACAAACATTCCCCACATTTAACATTCACAAACACACAATATTGAAACATAAACACAGCTGGAGAAAATTTTGAAGTAAATATAGTAGCACCACATAGACTGCAGGACATAGTATACACTAAATTATCAATTAAGCAATGCGAACTGAAATTTGGCCCCCTTATTACACATGTGATCCGGATATGGCGTGAAACACAAAAAAAAATATTCTGACTCACATAAATGGCATAATCATACTCCCTTATTCAATAACAGTGCACTCCTGATTGGAAGACGACCTATAAGATTCCCTAGATGGGAAAAGCAGGGCATACACACATTAGGAGATGTTTTCAACAAACAGGGTTTTTGTAGTTATGAGGAAATACACAAAAAATTTAATCTCACCAGTTCCACATATTATTTTTACGCACAGTTATTGGTATGTTTGAAGGCTCACAGTGTCCCATTAAGGATACCAATTGTACACCACAGATACCACAAATTCTTCTATGAAAGAGAGACATCGAGAGGTTTTGTATCAGATTTTTATCATCAATTACTAAGGTCCTCGTATGAAATCCTCCACCTAGACTCTGTCTGGAGGAGGGATATACCAGACCTGGAAATAGATTTTGATTGGCAAGAAGCCTGGGCAAATGTTCGACTTGCGTCACGGAACCCGGACCATCAACAAATCAATCTTAACTATATACATAGGACATACCTGACTCCTATAAGACTGAACAGAATGGGTCTTAAACAAGACTCCAAATGCTCCTTATGTACAAATGGGGACGAGGGGACATTTATGCACATGTACTGGGACTGCCCACCAGTTAAAATATTCTGGAAAGAAGTGACCCAGCAATTATCAAATCTCTTAACTCTGAATATACCTGTACACCCCTCTGTATTACTGTTGAATGATGTTTTTGAGTTTGCAGTACCTCATATCTCGATGTGATTTATCTAGAAATATCTACAGCAAGAATGTTGGGTCTCAGTGAATCCAAAATTACAATGTGGTTAGAAGTGGTGGAGAGAATAAAAGCTAGCATATAATTGTAGTGTCTGGTTAGGAGCGAATGATAATGGATGGATTATCCAAGGGGGGGCCCGGGGGGGGGGGGGGAGCGAGCGAGAGTGTGTGTAGGGTATTAGATAGCAAGTATTAGGTGTATATCTTGTATAATACATTTATTTAAATGGTGATTTCATTGGATGTGCACTGTTAATTAATGCTTGTATATCTAATTTTATGTTGTTATGTTTATGTTTATGTGTTTGTTTAAAAAATTATAAAAAAAATAAAATATAAAAAAACACAGCATAACGTTAAACACTACGATACCCAGAGCTCATCGCGCAAACCGGAAGCGGACATACGTAATCTTTCCTCGCCGCGTCACTCTAACGCTACCTCACCGGCACCTAATCTAATTTAACAGCAAATTAAAACATCTTTTCAAAATCTTTCTTCACATCTATATTTGTAAATTCGCGAATTGAACTCCACCCCATACGTTAAGCTAAAACCAAAGATTTTCGCCCATCACCCCGTTTTAAACAGCGTAAATACGACATTTCTCTCCGTTTTTAAAGCAATCAACTTATATACGCCAACTCCCCCACACCTTAGCTAGTATCCCTCCGTTTTTAACAACAATCCGACGGTCGCAGCATATTTAAAACACATAATATTCATCGCTAGTCATTACACGCCAAACCCCGCCGCTCTCGCAAGACGCTCGTATTTTCAAACCTCTTTGTCTAGTTTAGCGACACGACAATTCAACATTACTTTTACAGTTATACTGTTTATTAAAACACACACGTATTTAACAACGACCTCAAGTACTTCCTACTTAGCTCCTGTATCATAACACAAGCGTATTTGTACGCTCTGTAAACGAGCACCTGGGGGGAGCCTCATGCGCGGCGTAGGGGGTAAACGAGCGCAGAGCGCTGGTATTCACGCAGGAGAGCGCTGGCCAACGCTGGCCAATCAGAGCAACGCGGAAGGGCATGTTGGTTGCCGAAAGTATTCACGCCCCCCCATCTCCACCCCCCATCTCCATCCCCCATCTCCACCCCCCATCTCCATCCCCCATCTCCACCCCCCATCTCCACCCCCCATCTCCACCCCCATCTCCATCCCCCATCTCCACCCCCCATCTCCATCCCCCATTTCCACCCCCCATCTCCATCCCCCATCTCCATCCCCCATCTCCACCCCCCATCTCCACCCCCATCTCCATCCCCCATCTCCACCCCCCATCTCCACCCCCCATCTCCACCCCCATCTCCATCCCCCATCTCCACCCCCATCTCCATCCCCCATGTCCATATTAAAACAATGATAAATAAATATATTAAATAAACTAACAACCCCTTTGAGCACCTCAACCCCCCCCCCCCCCCCCCCCCTTTCAACAATGTTGCGCCCAGAACTCCCGGCAGCGTGTCAAAGCGCCCTTGAGCAAGGCACTTAACCCCTAACCGCTCCTGGCGAGCAGGTTGGTACCTTGCATGGTCGGCTCCCCCGTCATGTGTGTGAATGTGAGGCATAACTTGTAAAAGCGCTTTGGATAAATAACTGCAGTGCATTTATACCACGGTAAATAATATACTATAACCCTTTCACTACCACACTACAGAAGGTTAACCTTTGAAAGGGTTAGTGAAAGGGTTAACCTTCTGTATTGTCGCAGTGAAAGGGTTAACCCTTTGGTAGTGTGGCAGTGAAAGGGTTAACCTTCTCTGTATCGTCGCAGTGAAAGGGTTAACCCTTTTGGTAGTGTGGTAGTGAAAGGGTTAATGTAATTCACCCGTGTAGCGGAAGCCGTGGATGAAGCCCCCGGCGGACGAGCGGTAGTCCCTGGAGTGGGCGGCGGCTCCCAGGACGAACAGCCCGGGGGTGCCACGCCCCTCGTACCAGGCCGTTACCGCGGGCAACTTCCCCCGGGCACTCTCACTGTTGGGCGGGCGGGCAGAGCTATGGAGGGAATTATTATTATTAATAGTATTATTACTAGGACAGTTTTATTTTGGAAATGTAAGAATTATCTGAGTGTGAGACACACCGTGAGCTTTTCTCCAAGTACTGATATGAGCATTATTTTGAATTTTTGTACTTTAGTTTGTATATTTTGTATAGCGTTTGGTCTTTAACCCTTTCACTAACACACTACAGAAGGTTAACCGTCTGTAGTGTGGTAGTGAAAGGTTAACCTTCTGTAGTGTGGTAGTGAAAGGGTTAACATGCTGTAGTGAAAGGGTTAACCCTTTGTCGTGTGGTAGTGAAAGGGTTAACCATTTGTTGTGTGGCAGTGAAAGGGTTAACCTTCTGTGGTGTGGTAGTGAAAGGGTTAACCGTCTGTAGTGTGGCAGTGAAAGGGTTAACATGCTGTAGTGAAAGGGTTAACCCTTTGTCGTGTGGCAGTGAAATGGTTAACCTTATGTAGTGTGGTAGTGAAAGGGTTAACAGTCTGTAGTGCGGTAGTGAAAGGGTTAAACATATGTAGTGGTAGTGAAAGGGTTAACCCTTTGTCGTGTGGCAGTGAAAGGGTTAACCGTCTGTAGTGTGGTAGTGAAAGGGTTAACCCTTTGACGTGTGGCAGTGAAAGGGTTAACCGTCTGTAGTGTGGTAGTGAAAGGGTTAACCCTTTGACGTGTGGCAGTGAAAGGGTTAACCGTCTGTAGTGTGGTAGTGAAAGGGTTAACCCTTTGACGTGTGGCAGTGAAAGGGTTAATCTTTTACTTCTTGTTCTACTGTATGCAGCACGAGGAGGGTCATGCAGAACCGAGCGGTTGGCTGTGATGTACATGTACCTTATATGTGACAAATAAAACTAAACTTGAAACTTGAGAGATGATCTCCACAGAAGAGAAGAGCAGCCGACTCACAGCCACATCCTCTGTCTGGGCCACAGAACACGTTGTACGATGTCCCTACACCTTAGGACTCAAACCCGCAACATGCACTCACGTCTCACACACACACTCTTTTTGACTTAAACCCTTTTGCTCTTTGGGGAGCATAGGTCATTCATGAAATCTCTCCAGCTGGCTCGGTGTTGGGCGAGTTTCTCTGCTTCCTTCCATGATGTTCTTTTTCCCTTGAGATCCGCCTCGACAGACCTTCTCCAGCTGTTTCTGGGTCTCCCTGGCCTTCTCTTCCCCTGTGGGCTCCAGGTTAAGGCCTTCTCTTCCCCTGTGGGCTCCAGGTTAAGGCCTTCTCTTCCCCTGTGGGCTCCAGGTTAAGGCCTTCTCTCCCCCTGTGGGCTCCAGGTTAAGGCCTGCCTGGTTGTGTTGGAGGATGGTTCTCTTCCCCTGTGGGCTCCAGGTTAAGGCCTGCCTGGTTGTGTTGGAGGATGGTTCTCTTCCCCTGTGGGCTCCAGGTTAAGGCCTGCCTGGTTGTGTTGGAGGATGGTTCTCTCTCCCCCTGTGGGCTCCAGGTTAAGGCCTGCCTGGTTGTGTTGGAGGATGGTTCTCTCCCCCTGTGGGCATAGGCGCCCACTTAATGGAGCAGAAGATGCGGGTGCTCTAGGACTATTGAACTTGGGGGAGCAAGCTTGTCTTTTTGCTCCCTCACTTTTTGATCATATCATATGATATAAATATCCCCCCCCAATTTATAAATCTTATCGAACCATAACTACGTAATTTCAATCAAATTAATAATACGCAATGACACTTAATAGCAAGTTTTTAAGTTTCCAAAGATTGTGTGACCCCCCACTTTAATGGTTTGATCCAGTGCCCACGGGCGTTTGTCGGCATGACGTATACGACATGTTGGGGGAGGCGGCTTTTTCGAACCTTTTTCGAAATTCAGGCTGGATATTGGATAACATTGTGACTCGTGAGGATTATTCTTCGGCGTTTACATTAAAATGGAGCAAATCATCACGTAAGTCGAACACTGTGACTGTATACTAAATGCGCAAACAGATTGAAACTGAATATTTCTCATATGGTGAGCCTCGGCGCTGAACCGAGTGAATCCAGAGATACGGGATGGTGCGCACTGCGCAGGCGCTGTGATCACCCAACGACGGAAATAATGCCGCTTTGAGCAGTTTATAAAAAAAATATAAAAAATATTTATTAGCAACGCCGAGCTTTCAAACCATCCCGTATCTCTGTGCGAACCCCTCGTGCAACTGTGAGCACCTTTGTAATGTCTCTGTGATACTTGTATAACGAACGGTTCGGCCAGAACCAGTCCTTCATGGTAAATCTAGGTTGGTTTCCCATTGAGGAGCAAGTGACTGTGGATTCACTCGGTGCAGCACAGACCCTGATGTAAACAAGACAAACGTCTTTCTCTGGTCTGCATCCCCTTAACAATTGTGTGTATTGAGCCGTACTGTATTTTACCCATTCTGCAATCTGTTAAATAAAGTTTTCATTCATTCAGCCGCCGCGCTCACTGGGGCTATTGATAGCGTCAATTAGTTGTTGTTGTTACTTGTTGTTGGTGCGGCGGATGTGAACGGGGCTGGAGGGGCTTTGGGAGGATGGGAAAGTTATTATTATTATTATTATTATAATAGTAATTGGCTATCATACGTGCCTAGCTAGCGTTAGCTAAAAGAGCCCTCGCAGTGAAGTTATTATAGCTATCATACTGCAATATAAACTGAGTTTTATAGTGAAAAGAGCAGCTTTATTTTGGTCAAGATTGAAGGCTCTATATTGCAGGAAATTGCACATACAGGTGTTCATTAAATGTAAAAAAATCTGCCGTGGAGGGGGTCGTGCCGGACCCCCTCCAAACCACCCCTTGCAAAAAAAAAAAAAAAAAATTAAAAAAAAAAAAGAATAAAAAAAATACTTGCACCCCCACTTTCAACTATAACTAGGCGGCCATGCCTGTGGGTTCCAGGTTAAGGCCTGCCTGGTTGTGTTGGAGGATGGTTCTCTCTCCCCCTGTGGGTTCCAGGTTAAGGCCTGCCTGGTTGTGTTGGAGGATGGTTCTCTCTCCCCCTGTGGGCTCCAGGTTAAGGCCTGCCTGGTTGTGTTGGAGGATGGTTCTCTCTTCCCCTGTGGGCTCCAGGTTAAGGCCTGCCTGGTTGTGTTGGAGGATGGTTCTCTCTCCCCCTGTGGGCTCCAGGTTAAGGCCTGCCTGGTTGTGTTGGAGGATGGTTCTCTCTTCCCCTGTGGGCTCCAGGTTAAGGCCTGCCTGGTTGTGTTGGAGGATGGTTCTCTCTCCCCCTGTGGGCTCCAGGTTAAGGCCTGCCTGGTTGTGTTGGAGGATGGTTCTCTCTTCCCCTGTGGGCTCCAGGTTAAGGCCTGCCTGGTTGTGTTGGAGGATGGTTCTCTCTCCCCCTGTGGGCTCCAGGTTAAGGCCTGCCTGGTTGTGTTGGAGGATGGTTCTCTCTTCCCCTGTGGGCTCCAGGTTAAGGCCTTCTCTTCCCCTGTGGGCTCCAGGTTAAGGCCTTCTCTTCCCCTGTGGGCTCCAGGTTAAGGCCTTCTCTCCCCCTGTGGGCTCCAGGTTAAGGCCTGCCTGGTTGTGTTGGAGGATGGTTCTCTCTCCCCCTGTGGGCTCCAGGTTAAGGCCTGCCTGGTTGTGTTGGAGGATGGTTCTCTCTCCCCCTGTGGGCTCCAGGTTAAGGCCTGCCTGGTTGTGTTGGAGGATGGTTCTCTCTCCCCCTGTGGGCTCCAGGTTAAGGCCTGCCTGGTTGTGTTGGAGGATGGTTCTCTCTTCCCCTGTGGGCTCCAGGTTAAGGCCTGCCTGGTTGTGTTGGAGGGTGGTTCTCTCTTCCCCTGTGGGCTCCAGGTTAAGGCCTTCTCTCCCCCTGTGGGCTCCAGGTTAAGGCCTGCCTGGTTGTGTTGGAGGATGTTCTCTCAGGGTGTGTCACTCACACACAACAGTAGATTATTGTTTAAGCATTTTTGGTTAAAATAAAATGATACGTAATTTTTTTTACGATTAATTGCGAATAGTTTCATGTTGAGCTATAGATTGTGGATGAATAATACACACAGAAAGGTGCACCATGCAAATGTTTATGCTTTTATTTGTTTTAAACGAGACGATTTCTAAATGTGTCCGTTGGAAATACATTGCAATTTCAAGCGAGGTGGACCGCGTGGGAAACAACAATGGCGTTAACCACTACACCTCCCTGTGACGCCCGGAGGTCCCCCAGGGGATCAATAGAGGAATATCTCATCTCATCTTCTATTATATATGTGCGAGCAAGCTTGGACGTTGTCGCGGCTGGTAAACATAACTCCATGACATAAAGGCGTTCTTGTGCGGGCCTCTCCGTGGCTTTACACTAAGTGGTTACGCTCTAGATGCATGATCACTCCGGATGCACAGGCGACACAATAACAACGGCCTTACATAACCGTCATCAAAGAGAAGCCGCCTGGTCTCGGTCCTCGCTCCACAACGGTGGAACGGACAATCTTTCGCCGTCGACTAAAAAACACAATTCAATCAATATCTGAAATGAAAAAAAACTGGAGATACTCTGTATTGTATATTGTATATATATGTATATTGACCTACTTTTTTACTTCTTAATTCTTTTTTTTACTTACTTTCTTTTTACTCTATAGCACACTCTGAGAGGCTCATACATTTTTTTGTCTACTTTTTCTCCCATTTCTTTTCTATTTTTCTCCCATCCCAATTTTCGTATTGTCCAATTCTACCCTCCCCTGTCTCGAACGTTGCTAGACTATGCCTCCCACAAGCCGGCTGCAATGTGGACCAAGCCTTGCATCACGTGTCCCCTCCGGTACTCGAGGAGGCAACCATCGCATCTTTTCACCTGAACAGCGCGATCTCTCAGCGGCGAGGGTCTGCGTCGGAGGGACACGTTGCTTCCCGATTCTGCTGCGCAGGCGCACCAACCGACCTGTAGGAGTCGCTGTCCACAACGTCCGATCCCCACCCACCAGCTTCCCACCCCCTAATACTGCCAATTGTATTAGTATGAACGACCAGCCAAGCTGGTAGCAACGCCGAGAGCTGGGCTCGAACCCAGCATCTCCTGCGTTAGTGGCGAGCGCCTTGCCCACTGCGCCACTTAGCCGCCAGAAACAAGCATTTCCTTATAAAGTATTCCGTATTTTGTTCTGACAAATAATAAACAAACGTGAACTTAAAACGTGGACCCGTACCTGTCGAAGATGCTGAAGTTGAAGCGGAAGCCCAGGCAGCGGATCACGCGGTCGTACGGCCGCCGCAGGGAGAAGTTGTCGTTGTGGTAAACGGGCAGGTTGGCCGCCGACACCCGGGAGCCGTTCCTCCCCCCCCCGCCCCCCCCCTGCTGCTCGTCCAGGAGCTCAGCCAGAGTCAGGTACAGCTGGCCTTGCTGCTTCCTCTTCCTCTTCTTCCCCTTCCTCTTGCCGTCCCGGCGCCTCTTCTTGGTCCTCCTCCGCTCGCCCTCGTCCCCTCGCCGCACGATGGCGATGTCGCCCAGGCCGCCCTCCACCAGGCCGTCCAGGGACTTCAGCTGGTAGGTGTCCAGCAGCTCGTCGTTCACGGCCCTGAGGGGGGACAGTAGTGCAGGGGTCCCACGGACCATTCAAGGACTTTCAATGACTTTTCAAGGACTTTTCCAAGCACTATTTTTCATTTTAAAAAGGGCATTTAACCACCTTCTGTCGTGTGGCAGTGAAAGGGTTAACCGGCTGTCGTGTGGCAGTGAAAGGGTTAACCGGCTGTCGTGTGGCAGTGAAAGGGTTAACCTTCTGTGTGTCGCCGCAGTGAAAGGGTTAACCATTTTGGTAGTGTGGCAGTGAAAGGGTTAAAAGGATACAATTCACTTTTAAATGCCGTTTTTTTTTTTTTTTTTTTTTTTATCAAATATTTATGGCTTAAAAACTATTTCTGGCAATTAGTTACACTTAATAAAAAAAAATTAAAATCTTGATTCATAACTATTTTATCATGGATGAACAAAACTTTCAATGCAAATCGTTGATTTTAATTTCAAGGACTTTTTAAGCACCTTGTTAAATTCCAGGGCTTGACTTTTTTTGGTAAACAATCAAGCACTTTAAGCACTTCAAGGACCTTGTGCGAACCTTGAGATTTGTCAGTTTGACGCTGGAAGGCTTGTAAGAGCAACGACTTCTAGAAGGAGAATTATACATCAAATATAACGTAGGAGGGACATGTAGATCTGGCATAGGAATACAAATAGCAATAACTAAGCCGTTAAGTCTTTACACTTACATTTAGTCATTTAGCTGAAGCTTTTATCCAAAGCAATTTACAGCAGGAAGGGAAGCTAAGGGTCAGTGACATTGTTCTTCAAACAGCGTCGAACTTCAGTGCTACACTAGTGCACAGTAGTATAAACATACTAGCACAGTAGGTAGTAGCAGGGGTGCAGTCGTAATATCAGAACTGCCTGTACGCCGTTTAAATGACGCCACGCGCGCATACATGTTCCCTCGCGTGCGCGCAGAACAGATGATCATTATGCATAAATAGTAGGAAACATGTTTGTATAGGAAATTACTCGTTTTAGTTTAGTTTTTGTAAATATTGCCTTGAAATAGAGAAGCTGAAAAAGGGAGCAGGATGTAGCCTTCAATATGTAAAGAAATTATATTGTCAACAGATATGGTTGAAAAACAAACAATGTTTTAAATGTAATTGTAGATACAATATTGTAGTTACAATTTCTTTAGTTGAATTAACTTAAACTAGAAAAGTAAATACAAACTAAATTAACAATGTAACTTACAGTTTACAGTTTCCTTCTGAAGCACAACGAAATGTCTCATACTTCCAGTCGGGACCATTTGGTTCCACAGCTCAAGCAAAACCCCCACCAATTGGTACAGGGCTTGTATTTTGGTTTTGCACTTCTCTTTCTTTGTTATGCTATTGGTATCCTATTATTATGCAAAGACTAGGTGATAGATAAGTGTCGGTACTTGGCGCACGGCGCGACGAGTCGAGTGAAAGTTGTGAACGCATTTTTGTGTGCGCACGCGTGCACATCCGTGCGCATACTTCTGCTCAGAAAACTGCTGGGTCGGCGTGGTACCACCACTGCACCACTGGGTAGTAGTATAGACATATTATTATCATAGTATGTATACGCATATTAGCATAGTAGGTAGTAGTATAGACATATTATTATCATAGTATGTATACGCATATTAGCATAGTAGGTAGTAGTATAGACATATTTTTATCATAGTATGTATACGCATATTAGCATAGTAGGTAGTAGTATACAGGGTATCTGCAGGTTTAGCCCAGTCAGATTTAAGGCTTTTTAAGACTTTTTAATGCCACTCAGAATTAAATTTAATACCAATTTCACGATAACAAAATGGCAAAAATCATGGGTACTCTCAGTACTCATTCAAGGGTACTACGACTATGCCTGCACCTCATGGTACCAAAGCACCTCAAAGGCACTAAAAACAAGATTACAAACATCACAAAACAAACTGGTCAGACTACTGCTTAACCTCACTCCTAAAACCCACTTTACCCCTGCCCACATTCAAAACCGCTCTTAAAGAGCACCTACGGGAGACTGCAATTCGAAACTGGCCACCGTAAATGTCCAACCCCCCCCCCCCCCCCCCTAAATGTACAGTCTCATCCCCAACATATATGTATAATATTTTCTGTTAGGATCTCTGGGTAACAGTACTGTATATTATTTGCATATCGTATATGTCACAAATGTAACAGTACTACAGTATAACCTGTATGTCATGTATGTCCCTATGCCATAAATGTCATGATGTCATGTATGTTTTTACTGTATTTATTTCTGTATATTTTATTTCATTTTTATTCTATTTTACTCTACTCTTATCCTAGGCAACTTGATTGATTTGTGTTATTATTCTAATTCGTGACCTGTCCTGTCTAAATGTTTAAATGTTGAGCGATTTGCAGTGTCAAATTTCCCACGGGATAATAAAAGTATTTCTATTCTATCTATTCTATGTTGTGTATGTCAATATGAATTGAAAATGGGGGACCCTGATGTAAACAAGACAAACGTCTTTCTCTGGTCTGCATCCCCTTATTATTGTGTGTATTGAGCTGTACTGTATTGTACACATTCTGTTAAATAAAGTTTTCATTCATCCAGTTGTTTTGTTTTTGTGGTTTGGTTGAATGAATACTTTATTTAACAGATTTCAGAATGGGTACAATACAGTACAGCTCAATACACACAATAATAAGGGGATGCAGACCAGAGAAAGACGTTTGTCTTGTTTACATCAGGGTCCCTCATTTTCAATTCATAGTGACATTTATGACATGCACAACATACATGACATCATGACATTTATGGCATAGGGACATACATGTATATATTACTGTTACATTTGTGACATATATGATATGCAAATATACAGTACTGTTACCCATAGATCCTAACATATATATATATATATATATATATATATATATATATATATATATATATATATATATATACATATGATGGGGAGGAGATGTACATTAGGAGGGGGTAGGTGGGTGGTAAAAAATAACATGGGGTGGGGTGAAGCTCTCACTCTCATCAACACAAACGTGTCCTTGCCCTTGTTTACATCCGTGAAGAGATTTTTTGGATGCAAGAAGCCAATCCAAACCTGGCTATGTAGGACGTTTTATCTTTTCCACACGTGAATGTTTTAGCGACTTCAGAGTCAGGGAACATCGCTTGAAACACCTCTCCTAGTCCCTCATTTCCATTGTAGGACTGATGCTTTGCGACCGTATTTAGAACCCACAGTACCTCAGCTTCTAGGGTTGGCGTGGAGCCGAACGTTACCCGGACAGGTGCAGATGTAATTGGTGGTAGACCTACCTGTCCCTCAGCAGTTGATGTGGACGGCGTCGAAAAGAAATTTGATATTGAAGTTGTCTGCAGGCGGGTTTTTGTAGAGGTAACATGCTTAGCGCTGTGCATGTGTGACTCGACTGCTTTTATTCCCATCGTTCCCAGTTTAAAATCCTTTTTGCAGAGTTTGCAGCGGGCCTCGTACATGTCTTTCACTGGGACCAACCACGGTGCAAACAGAGGGTTTTCGAGCCAGTTCTCATTAAATTTGCACTTTCCCATGTTAAATTAACGAGTGCAAATAAATACAAATCAATTAAACTAAACTAAACGTCAGCGTTATCGCTACGGCTTGAATAACGTGTTACCTATGCTCCGGTGTTCTGAAATAGCTCCCGACGGCGACACACATTAAGGACCACATTAAGGTTCCGCCCCACTGCGTACCGTTTGCGTGAAAGAAAAAAAAAAAGCCTGATTTATCTCCCGTTAATAGTTTCCCCCCAGATTTCACAATGAAACATAAGATGACATGGCATGTTTTTAAGACCTCCGGAAGTCGGATTTAAGACATTTTAAGACAAATTAAGGCCTTAATAGTTGATAGTTGAATTTAAGACTTTTTAAGACTTTTTAAGGTCCCGCGGACACCCTGAGTATAGACATATTATCATAGTATGTATATAAGCATATTAGCATAGTAGGTAGTAGTATAGACATATTATTATCATAGTAGAGACAGTGGCTCTGGAGGTAGAGCCGTCGTCTGAGTCGTCTGTATCTGAAGGTTCCTGGTTTGACTCCGGCTCCTCACTGCTCCCCTTAACCCCCCGACTGCTCCCCTTAACCCCCCGACTGCTCCCCTTAACCCCCCGACTGCTCCCCTTAACCCCCTAAGTGCTCCCCTTAACCCCCCGACTGCTCCCCTTAACCCCCCGACTGCTCCCCTTAACCCCCCGACTGCTCCCCTTAACCCCCTGACTGCTCCCCTTAACCCCCTGACTGCTCCCCTTAACCCCCCGACTGCTCCCCTTAACCCCCCGACTGCTCCCCTTAACCCCCCGACTGCTCCCCTTAACCCCCTAAGTGCTCCCCTTAACCCCCCGACTGCTCCCCTTAACCCCCCGACTGCTCCCCTTAACCCCCCGACTGCTCCCCTTAACCCCCCGACTGCTCCCCTTAACCCCCCGACTGCTCCCCTTAACCCCCTGACTGCTCCCCTTAACCCCCTGACTGCTCCCCTTAACCCCTAAGTGCTCCCTTAACCCCTGAGTGCTCCCCAACCCCCTGAGTGCTCCCCTTAACCCCTGAGTGCTCCCCTTAACCCCCTGAGTGCTCCCTTAACCCTGGTGTCCCCTTAACCCCTGAGTGCTCCCCTACCCAGGGCTCCCCTTAACCCCTGAGTGCTCCCCTTAACCCCCCGACTGCTCCCGAGGAGCGGTCCTGCATTCCACGGTCTCCCCTTAACCCCCTGAGTGCTCCCCTTAACCCCCCGACTGCTCCCCGAGGAGCGGGTCGGCACCTTCCACGGTCTCGTCCACTACGGTACATGATAGTAAAAGACTGTGACGTCTTTCAGTACCTGAGATCTCCGACGTAATGCGTCTGCCAGGCCAGGCGGACCGGACTGGGGCTGTAGAGGTGGATCCGGCTGGCCGTGCCCAAGAAGCTCTGGGCCGTCTCGAAGGCGGAGTTCCCTTTGCCCAGAATCAGTATGGCCTGGTCCTTGTAGTCTTCTGGGTCCACAGAGATGGACTCGTAGCCCTCCACCAGGTCAGAACCAACAAACTGGACCTTCTGAGGATCCCACAACCCTGTCGACACCAGGAGGACACTTGGATGGAGGGAGGGAGGGAGGGAGGGAGGGAGGGAGGGAGGGAGAGGGAGAGAGATAAAGAAAGAGAGAAAGCGTGAGAGAGAGAGAGAAAGAGATTTTTTTTTTTTATATATTTATTCTCACCACATACGGTATATATCTATCCACACCGGTCTGTATTTACCTGCCACAACAATCCTTTTACATATCTGTAGATACTAGATATACAGTACATATCCTTCTCTTACTAGTTACGCTGCTGGCCAGTATGACTAACTACCATACTATCTTTACACCTGTATCACTGTACATATTATACTACAACTCAGTGTACACACATCTGATAGCACTCATTTGTATATTTCATACCCACCTGTACATTGTATAGCTGCTGCACTTTACTGCTACATTTGCACTCTGGTTGGATGCCAAACTTATTTTTGTTGTACTGTACTTCAAGTTTCAAGTTTCTTTATTAGTTGACATGCAAAGATACAGAATACCTTCACATGGAATGCTTTTTTCTGTTATGCTCCTATGAGGATCATAGGACGCTTGGATCATACACATACAGCTCATTACAGTAATATTCCACAATTATTACATTTTAGATAGTAATAATGGTACAGAGCCTTGAGACAAACATATGCATATTCACCACCGCAAACAGACTGGCAGCCGTCATAGGCAGCGCCATTTACGGAAGGAGGGGGGAGTGGGTTGGGGTTGTTACAGGGCTGTAGGGGGGGGGGGGGGGGGGAGTGGGAGGGGGGTGGAAGGTGGGGGGGGAGTGCACAAGCCAAGTCCTGGGTGGGGGAGGTCTCCCTCACACGAGGCAGCCAACTAGGGATTGGGGTTGTGGGACGCCGCTCGCCACTCTTATCTCCCAGAGAGCCTTCGACTCCAGAGCTCTCGGTTTGACCTTGGTCCAAGAATTTGTTTTGGCTGACTGACTGGCACAATTTATCCCAGCCACGTCCCTTTAAATTTGATTTGAATAGAGTGGAATATAACTCTATTGATTTGAGTGGAGTGAGTTTTAACAACTCCGTCCAAATGACTGAATGCATTATTAGTCCAAGTGTCCAAGTGTCTTATCAGTTCACTTGTGCTGTATGATGACAATACATTTGAATCTAATCTAATCTAATGGTTGGGTCTCTCTCTCTCTCTCTCTCTCTCTCTCTCTCTCTCTAGTATGGTCCGAGCTAAATACCTGCATGTGTAGTCCAGCCCGCGCTGGTCGGTCAGCATGTAACTAGTATGGTCCGAGCTAAATACCTGCATGTGTAGTCCAGCCCGCGCTGGTCGGTCAGCATGTAACTAGTATGGTCCGAGCTAAATACCTGCATGTGTAGTCCAGATCGCGCTGGTCGGTCAGGATGTAACTAGTATGGTCCGAGCTAAATACCTGCATGTGTAGTCCAGCCCGCAACGTAACTAACTAGTACCCTGAGAGAGGGAACTGCGCCGTGAGTGGGAGGTTCGAAGGGTAAAAGTGGGTATCAAACAGGAGGGAAGACTGTCAAGTTTTAAACTGTGGATACCAAACAGAGAAGGTAAAGACGACTTAAACAGTAATCCAGAACAATTGTATTGCACTGTAAAAAAACGGATGCACTTTATGTGCTCATTTTATGTCTATTGTATTCTACTATTTTATTGCACTGCACTATTGCACTATTTTACTCTGTCTATTCTATCTTACTTTATTATTGTCTATTTAAAACTGAATCAAACCATAAACAAGGTTGCCTGTTGGGATGTTAGATCCTAATGTGAAAAACTGTGATTTTATATGCAGTGTTTCCCATTAATTACCTAGACTGTGCCAATATTTTTTTAAATATAAAGTTTGCCAATAGGGATGTATCAGTAGTATTGGCAGTGGTAGTAGTCGTAATAGTAATCCAGTATATATATTTTTTCCCTAAAAAATAAACCAGTTCAACACAGGTAACCACTTTTGCTTCATTTCTTTGATGGCTCAAATGTCTGCTCAGTGGTTCCCAGCCTCTCCTCTCAAATGGGGGACCCTGATGGAAACAAGACAAACGTCTTTCTCAGGTCTGCATCCCCTTAACAATTGTATGTATTGAGCCGTACTGTATTGTACCCATTCTGCAATCTGTTAAATAAAGTTTTCATTCATTCATTCATTCACTCGAGGCACCCCAGCCGCTCCATGTATTTCTTAGGCCATGTCCCCACGTATCTGGATCTTTTGCCAAACTAATATTCTCAGGCTCTGTTTAAAAAGTAACCCTCAGGCGTCCCAGTGGCGAACCACATAGCGCGCTCAGCCGCGACACGGGCGACCCGGGTTCGGTTCCCGAATCCGTCGTTATTTCCCGAATGTCTTCCCCCCACTCTGTCTCCCATTTCTCCTCCGTCTCTCCCTACTGGACTGCCCAGTAGTAATAAAGCGATAAAACGCCAAAAAAAAAAAAAAGGGTAATCCTCGTCCACACGACAGTGTTAAAAAAAAAAAACTCTATCCAGACACAAACACATAAACGCATATAAATTGCTCCAACAAGCATGCGGGCCAGTAGGTGGCGATAAGCGATATCCCAAATACCATAGTGGTACGAGCGGTCAGGGCGACTGAGAAACTATAGGAATTGTCCATTGGTTCCCCCAGCCCACTTTACCATTCCTAGCATTTCCATTGGCTATATTGACATACATAGATGATAAATAGATAGATATAGCGGAGGATTATGCAGTCCAGAGGAAACAACCAATCTAGATATGTCACGATTCAATGCTTCACGCCTGCGCACTGGGCGACGGAGAGATACAATGTCAATGTTGAGATCACAATCTCCGGATTCTGAAACTAAATATGGCGAGTGCTTATCACAAACTATATATATACTAATTACAACAAGACGTTCATTAATTGCATTGTACTGTTCACGCGTGATGCCAACATCCTCAACTATCCGCAACATCAGAGAGCATCAGGTGCAGACGCTCTTCTGTCCCGAGTCTATTAACTACATTTAGAATGCAATTTGGCTTTTAACTGAAGCCGGGCGCAAAACTAGACATGTTTAGCAAAACATCAAACATCTTTGCAACAGTTTGTGATAATGCCTCGCCTTATTTTGTCTCGGAATCACGATATTGTGATCTCAAGGTCTCAACATTGACATTGTATGATATCTCTCGAGGAATAAGCGGACGAAAAAAACGTGACTCGCCACTTAAATAAATCAAAAGCGAATATTTAACAACCTCAAAAACGTTCGAGACGCGGTTTATATTAACTTAATAAATAAACAAAAACGTAAAATCTACTTATGTAAACGAAAATGTCCAGTATAACTAAATAACAGATACATCCCTATTACACGCAAGTCTGATGGCCGGATCTGTCGGCACTGGAGTATACAGTAGCTGTTACATCTAGACATTTATGAATGATATACAAGATATACATATATACAGTACTGCTTAAGAGGCAGAGATCAATAAGAGAAAAGATATACATTCGAGGGGGAAGAAACTACATGCTATTTCTGTCTGTCATTTCAGCACCGCAGGCGCTGTCCATCTTATTACCTCCGTGCCCCTCAGGCTACGGGCACCTATTGTATTGCCATAGATAGAACAACAGTCTGAGCATGCGTAGTGAGCTGTGGCGTCATCGTTTATCTAGACTAGACTATGCTGCACGGATCCACTGAGCGGATATTTTGGAAATCTCCGTTTATGTTTCCGAAAACACCATTTACGTGTGGATGGAAGGCCCAATCGTGGAATAAAATGTGCGTTTGGCAAAAGATCCAGATACGTGGGGACATGGCCTTAAATTCCACCACCAGCACACCTGATTCAACTAATAAAGGGCTAGTTAAGTTGAATCAGGTGTGCTGGTGGTGGAATTTAACAAATACATTGAACGGCTGGGGTGCTTCGAGGAGAGGATTGGGAAGCACTAGTCTAGTCGATTTTGTGTTTTGAGCACAAAGTTCATCATAGATATAGCCTCTTTATGTGATGCATTTAACTTTAAAATGTACAAAAAAATGTAAAGTTCCAGGCGGGGCATGCCCCCGAACCCCCCTATACGGGCCGAGGTTCACCCACCACAGTCTCACAAAATCCTGTGGGAAACACTGTATATGTCTGCACTTTATGTGCTCATTTTATGCCTCGTCTTTTTTTCTGTTGTGAAGCACTTTGAACTGCAGTTTCTGTATGAAAGGTGCTATGCAAATAACGTTTATTATTATTATTATTAGTATGGTCTGAGCTAAATACCTGCATGTGTAGTCGAGCCCGCGCTGGTCGGTCAGGACGTAACTCCGGCCTCCAGGGGGCGACGACTGCAAAGCCCTCACCCTCCCGACGTCCACGCCGTACCGGACCCTCAGCCCCAGCTCCTCGGCGAACATGGACAGGTAGCGGGGGTAGGCGTCGGCCGCCGGGTAGAGCTCCCGGCTGATTCGCCGCAGCAGCAGGTCCGGCCTGTCACTCAGGAGGGAGTTCCAGTCGTGGCGCAGGTTGAACTCTCGGTTCCGCCTCCCGGTGTAGATCTTGTTGATGCTGATGAGCTTCCTGTGCCTGGGATATCTTCGTTACACAGAGACGAGGAGGAAAGGATAACAACACGCGTGTCAGGAGTGACACGGAAAGTTTAAAGGTGCTATCAATCAATCAATCAATCAGATTTATTCATAGAGCACATTTAATCATGACACATGTCAACCAAAGTGCTGTACAGAGGGTAAATACTAGTGCAGTCAATAGATAAACCTCTTTCTTATATCCGAACAAGCAAATATACTGCTGAAAGTTCAGAACATTGAAGATTTTTCACTCCATAGATTAATTTATTTTAATGCTTTAAATAATTTAAATTAATCTCATTAAAGCATTAATTTTGACAGCCCTAGTAAATACACATTAGATACATCTAGACAACAATCACATCTCAGATATAGCTAGCTAAAGATAACATTTTCATGTAGAGTACTCTTTTTTTTTCTTTTCTTTTTATAATACATCCACAGAGCTTTTAGAAAGGTGTGGAATAAAGGTTTTGCTTATCCTCCCCCAAAAAGATTGATTAATGAATTTATCTTTTAAAAAAGCTTCTGGCAGGTGGGATACAGGGTAGGGTCACCTACAAATATCCAGTTCGTTTTTATAGTGTAAAGTTTGGCTACTTGAGAGAGAGAGAGAGAGAGAGAGAGAGAGAGAGAGAGAGAGAGAGAGAGAGAGAGAGAGAGAGAGAGAGAGAGAGAGAGAGAGAGAGAGAGAGAGAGAGAGAGAGAAAGAGAGAGAGAGAGAGACTCTTCACTACAACTCTAAAACGGTAACGCTGCATGGTCTACCCGCCAAAGTGGCTGGTAAGAGTGGCAGAGTTACACGCCACTGCCGAATTCTACCCACATTTGAGGTGTAGGCGGTCTGACAGTAGTGTGAAGTCAGGGTGTAAAAAGTACCCAGAAATTATACTTAAGTGAAAGTATGGGTACCGTCTCAAAATCTTACTCAAGTAAAAGTCAGAGTATCTGGCTAAAAACAAAACTTTTTTCTGACTGTCTCTTCTTCTGATAGCAGGTGTTTAATCAAAGATCCCTGCTTTCTAGTCTTTGCACAAGGACCAATCAGCATGGGTATGGATGTGGTCAATTTCCACTGATGGGGATTTGATTGGCTGTTTTGAAATAAAGTGCAGCCGCAGGATTAATAACGTTAATGTTAGTTCGGCCAGAGAAACAAATATTCTAATTAAAATGGTTGGACTTGCGAGATTTGTACTTTGTACTTTGTAGGTCTGCATTTTAAATGTAAGGAGTAAAAAGTATGTTTTTTTTCTCTGAAATCTAATTGAGTAAAAGTACAAGTATACAAACCTAATAATACTTGAGTAAGAAAGTACAAATCCCCAAAAACAGTACTTAAGTATTGTAACAAAGTACAATTACTCAAGTACTTTACACCCCTGGAAGTCACCTACATGTTGAAGAAGCTGCCGGCGCCGGAGTTCCGCTCCAGGATCACGTAGTCTCTCTGGGCCTTGGCGAGGAAGTGGCCCATCTGCAGGCCCGCGGGCCCAGCGCCCAGGACACAGTAGTCATGGTGACGTGTGCTGTTGTTGTTGTTGTTGTTGTGGTGGTCGTCATGGGAGCAATGGACCAGGCCAATCACCAAGGAAACAAGGAGGAGAAGGGGAAGGCTGGAATCCATAACCTAGAGAGTAAAATATGTGACCTTATTCTTTTTGAGATTCTTTTGAGTGCACAAGCCAAGTCCTGGGTGGGGGAGGTAGGGACTAGGGATTGGGTGGGGAAGCCGCTCGCCACTCTTATCTCCCAGAGGCCTTCGACTCCAGCAGCTCCCCGTTTCGACCTTGGTCAGGAATTTGTTTTGGCTGACTGACTGGCCCATTTATCCCAGCCACGTCACTTTAAATTTGATTTGAATAGAGTGAAATATAACTCTATTGATTTGAGTGGAGTGAGTTTTAACAACTCCGTCCAAATGACTGAATGCATTATTAGTCCAAGTGTCCAAGTTCACTCTGAAGCACTGGTTATATATAATTATTATTATCATATATTTATCCACATCTGTCTGTACATACCTGCATAACCCTTGTTACATATCTTATACTATATCTATATCTGTACATATCCCTTACCTACTCTTACTACTAGTTATACCGCTAGCCAGTATGACGTACTACCCTAGTGTCTTTATACCTGTATCACTGTACATAATAATACTACAACTCATCTGAATGAATGAATGAAAACTTTATTTAACAGATTGCAGAATGGGTACAATACAGTACGGCTCAATACACACAATTGTTAAGGGGATGCAGACCAGAGAAAGACTTTCGTCTTGTTTACATCAGGGTCCCCCATTTTCAATTCATAGTGATCTGATTAGCACTATTACTCCGTAGTACTCATTCATATATTTTATACCCAGTTTAATCACCTGTACATTGTATATTACTATTGCATTTTACTGTTACATTTGCACTCCGGCTGGATGACTAAACTTATTTTCGTTGCACCTTGCGCTGTATGATGACAATACATTTTAAACGAATCTAATCCAATACGATCCACAAAAGTTTATGACGTCAAAGGACCCCCCCCCCCAGAACTGACCATAGAACAGCATGAATGAATGAATGAACACTTTATTTAACAGATTGCAGAATGGGTACAATACAGTACAGCTCAATACACACAACTGTTAAGGGGATGCAGTCATGCAGACCAGAGAAAGACTTTCGTCTTGTTTACATCAGGGTCCCCCCCATTTTCAATTCATAGTGGAAACAGATGAAAACATGACGGTCATGAACAGTGGGCCCAGGGTGATATGTGTTATGTGTAATAACATCCCCGTGCTCTCCATGCAACTCATACGCGACATTAATAATACTGGGTGTTATTATAGGCTGCAGGAGCGCCCTCCCCTGCTGGAACTAGACACACGTTCATAAAGACACTGTGAACAAAAACCTTTACCTTTTACTGTCGCCGAATCCGCTCTCACACACAATCCATGTAGCACCTGGCTGCAGGGTGAATCTGTCAAACAAGCTACATGTTGACAATGTGTTACATTTCATTATAACAGGTATGTAAACCCGTAGATATGTAAACACCTTCTCGACGCTCCACCACCGCTTCCTGAGTAGGGTCCAGCTGCACATAGATATAGATATAAACACTAGATGGCTCAAGGCGGAGTCTCCAGCGTAGTTCACGGGCGGCCATCTTGCTTCGGTAGACTATTAAAAAGACTACAAAAATACTCTTAACTCGCTGAAATCTTGACGGATTTACAAACGGTTTGGTTTATTACAAACGTTATTAACGTGGCTATGATTCTTGGAAGAATTTGTATACAAATAAAAATAATTATATGAAAGTCCATTATTAAGTATGCAGTATGATAACTAAATAAGAACAACATTCTATTTGTTCACTTGCTTTAATAGGCGAAATGACAATAATCAAACAAGTCATGAGCCGGGGGAAACGTGTGTCTGTTTACATCATAGCAGTAGTCTAACTACTTCCCTTTCCGGTGCGTGCACCAATATGTAACCGGAGTGCAATATTCCCTATCTCCTCCCGAGTCTTTAACACGACAATAAAGGCTAAAATAAAACAATCCTAGAATAGTAACACTGCAACAGCAAACAGTAAACAGCAGTCAAGTGCACCAGTTGCGAACCAACAAGTATAGCATACAACATGAGCACCACCCACGTAAAGTCAGTCCATAGAAAAGTCACTGTGCCAGGCGGGCACGCAGGTCGCCCTGGCAGACCGGCGTAATCCCAATGCCAGCGGCGGCGGCGACGCGACAACGTCCGGCGGCGGAGACAGAGCCACCGGGGCCACGGGGGCCGGCAACGGGTCCCGAGCCGGTGTTACCGGCGGGGCAGAGGTGGGCCGTGTCCAGCGCTGAGGAGAGCTTGCCGACGGCGGTGCAGGTGGCAGGCCGGACCGAGGCCCCGTCACGGGCAACCCAGAGCTGCGTGTGAGGCCAGGCAGCCGAGGAATGACGACGGGGACTGGCGCGGCGACGCGGATTGGCAAATCATCATAGATCGATCGGGGCGGAAGCCGGTCATCGCGAACCGGGCAGAACTTGCGCAGGAATCTCCTGTTCCGAAGCGTGACCCTGCCGGAGCCGTCAATCTTGACCACATACTGATCGTGCTGACGCACCTCCACGACGCAGCCCGTCCTGTCCCACTTGTTGGGGTGGAGCCCTGTCTGGTTCTGCACACGGACCAAGTCCCCCACTACAAGCGGAGGGAGGCGTTTAGTGTGCTCTGCCCAGGTGCTCGCTGTGCGGATGTGGCGTTTGCGGAGGGCCTCCTCCCTCGCTGTCAGCGTCTCGCGCCAAGTCTCATGCGGCCTGTATTTTCCGGGGGCAATCGGGATGAAATCACGTATCGGGCGGCCGAACACGCACATGGCCGGGGAAATCTTCGTGTCTGGGTCAGGCGTATTGCGGTATTGCAGAATCGCCCTCTGCACAGCATCGGTGTCGAGGTCGCCCTTCGGGCCAGTGTTGTCGGTGATCAGCCGTTTCATGGTCTTCACCCCAATCTCCGCACGGCAGTTGCTGTGGGGGAACGCCACTGATGAGAGGCGGTGGTGGACGCCCCATCTTCGCAGGAAAGACCTGGTCTCGGCAGAGGTGAACTCAGGCCCCCCGTCTGACGAGAGCTCTTCAGGCGTCCCGTATGTCGCAAAGGCGCGACGTAAGTGGCATATGAGGTCTGGAGCACCGCCTGATGTCCTTGAGACAATCGGCCAGTTCGAGTAACGGTCCACCGTCACGAGGTAGTGTACCCCCCTGTGCATGAAAAAGTCAGAACACACCGCCTGAAATGGGTAAACGGCGGGGATGGGCGGGGTCGGTGGGGCCCCAGGTTGCGAGGGCGCCATTCGGTGGCACTGCTCGCAGCTGTTCCGAGCGGCGCTGATGTCGGCTGACATGCCCGGCCAGAACACAGAGGATTCCGCGCGAGCCGTCATCATCGAGACGCCCTGGTGTGCAGCATGGAGGGCGCTCAGTACCTCACCTCGTAGTGAAGGCGGTATGATCACCCTGTCCTTGAACAGGACCACCCCGTCAGTGGATGTGATGTCCTCACGGTACTGGTGGAAGCCGCGAATCGCCTCCGGCATCCCGACCCTTGACTCAGGAAAGCCATCAGCCACCATCTCCTCCAACGCGCGCATATCGTCGTCGCTGCTAGTGGCATCCCTGACACGATCCCATGTCACAGACCGTAATGACTCCAGCCCCGCGGCGCACCACGTCAGGTCACCATCCTCAATGTCGCTGTCGTCCTCCGGCTCAGCTCGGCGCAGGAGAGACAGCACGTCGGTGTGCATGCTGGGCGAGAGGTGGGTCACCTCGGCGGCGCTGTCGTCTGGAAGGTTCATGAGTGACGGCCGCGAGGTGCCGACCGGCCTGCGGGACATGGCATCTGCCGCCTTGTTCTTCATGCCCGGGACATGGACGATGCGGAAGCGATACCGCAGGGTCTTCTCCTTGAGGTTCCTGAGGCGGGGGTTGGGTATGTCGTCAAGTGCTCTGTCCGCAAGGAGTTTCAGTAGCGGCTTGTGATCGACTGCCACAATCAAGTTCTCGCAGCCCAGTACGAAGTAGCGCGCCTTGTCTAGGGCGTCTGCAACCGCGAGGGCCTCGCCCTCCACAGGCGCGTATCTGGACTCCGCTGCGTGCGTGAACCTGCTGCCGACTAGGGTGATCTTCCACCCGTCGGTGCAGCAGAAAGGTCTAACTGGTGTGCACAGGCAGTGCTTCTGAAACAACCAAAATCCGATGCCTTCCTTCGACCAGTCTGTGGCAAGGCATGTCGGCCTGGCCTTGTCGAAGATGCGGACACCGCGCTCGATCTCCTGGACAATCATGTCCTTCGACTCGCAGAATATCTCCTCCAACTCTGGGGACCACTCGAAGCGCGCTCCGCTCTGCAGGAGTGTCCGGAACGGCAGCATACGTTTGGCCATACTGAATGCGTAGGCCACTTGGTTGACAAGCCCAAACCATGATCTGACGTCAGTGATGTTGCGTGGACGTGGAAAGTCGTGGATCGCCTCCAGGTAGCGGCCGCACGGTCGTACACTGTCCATGGTGATCGTGAAGCCCGCAAAGTCTACCGTGGACGCGCCGAAGACGAACTTCTCCGGGTTGAGGATGATCCCGTTCCTGCCGCACACATCCAGCCATTCTATCGCCTGGAAGTAACTCTCCTCGATCGTGTCAGCCCACAGCAGTGTGTCATCCACGCATTTGGTTTTGTTACCAATGTCCGCAACCACCTCGTCGTACCGTCGTGAGTAACCATCCCCCGATGCCATGTACCCCTGCGGGGCCGAGAGGTATCGGTAGCGCCCCCACGGAGTGATGAACGTTGTCTTGTGGCGGTCATCTCTGTGCAGTGGGACGCTGTGATAGCCGTTCCACGCGTCGAACACGGTTTTCCGTTTCCCGCTCGGCACGCGTCTTGCTTGGTGGAATGGGGGCTGCGTGTGGTGGGTTTCGCGGAACGCATGCTTGTTGAGTGCCTGGAAATCAACTGTGCGTCGCGGTTTGCCGTTCTTCTTCGCACAGATCACCATGCGGTGACACCACGTCACCGGTGTACCAACAGGTACCTCTTCCAACACCCCAAGGCGAACGTCCTGGTCGAGGGCCGCCTTCACCTCATCCTGCCAGTGTATGGCTACGGGGATGGGGGTGTGATGGGCGACCGGCGTCGCGTTCTCGTCGAGCATGAGACGGAGCGGCGGGCCAGACATTCTTGGTAGGGGCTGGTGGGGGCATGTATTGAATGTGCTTTGAGCGTATGCCTTGAGTAGGTGCTCGCGTAGGGCCTCCCTGTTAGCTTCCGTCGCCGGCATGGGGAGCGTGGTCGACCTAGTTGGCGGCTCCGCACGCTGCGGGCAGTCGCATAGTCCTGAGGTCGCCAGATTCACCTCCCCAAGTGTTGGGAAACTGTCGGAGATCATACCCAGATCCACGCAGGCTGAGCGGGAGAGGAATATGCGATCGGACGAGTCCGTCACATACGCGATTTGGCGCGTCTCCAACCTCCGAGCATCGTTGCTGTCACCGGAGAATCTGACCACCGCGGCGCCGAGTATCCGAATGCCTTCGTTGTTCGCCGCCTTCATGGTCATGGACACGGGAATGAGGTCTTCCGTACTCAGGCCCATTCGTTGTGCTACCTTTATCCCGATCAGGCAGCTCTGGCACCCCGTGTCGGCCATGGCGGGCAGGGTCACCGTGCGGGTGCGTTTCGGGAGGTCGAAGCCCAGTGCTCTGTAATCCTCACGCTTGGCAGTGAGGGAGAGGTTAATGTAGGGTTGCGGGTTGGATGTGCGCTTCATCCACTTGTCACACATATCGTCGTATAGGTGGTGAGCGAGGGGGAGCGTGTGTAGCTGGTCGCCCGCGCTGGCCACGGTGAGCGTGCATAGCTCGACAAAGGCTGCCGTCTGCTCGTCGGACACCTCGTTTGTCCTCTCGAACGGGGGCTTATCCGACCGACCACCCAGGCAGACCTTCTCAAGGTGGTTTTGGCGGCCACATTTCCGGCACGTCTTGCCATATCCGGGGCACTCGTCGCGCCTGGCGCGCCACGGGGGCGTTTTGCCGTGGCCCATCCCGCCACAGTAAACGCACATTCCTTCAGGCTTGGCCTTCGGTGTCTCAGGCCTGGTAGCCCCTCTGGTGCGGAGATCCTGCTGTTTCCCCCGACGGTATGAGCTACTGACCATATCCGTGCTCTGGGGGTCGAGTAGGCGCGACGCTGAGCGCTTCCCAGACTCCTTTGCTTCAATATATTCTATCATGTCCCTTAACGGAATATTCTGGTTCCTTTCACCAAGCAGGTCGAGCTGTATTTCCTGGTCCGCGATGCCGCGGGCGATCACGTCACGTAGTATTTCCTCTGTGAAGTCGTTGACTTGATTGCACCCTGTACAGTTCATCTCGTATTTGCATGTGTCCGCCTGCCCTTTCAAGCGGGCGTGGAACGACCGGATGGGCTCCTCGTGTCCCTGTCGCATGTTAGACAGGGCCACTCGGGCTACCATGATATTCTCCGCGCGGACGGCGAGCGTCTTCATGGCCGCGAGGACATCTCTCTCATCACTGTCCACCAGGCTCCTGCCCGCCGAGCGAGTGAGGTCCTTCCTCAGATCCTCCTCGCAGCACTCTAGAAGCTGTGTGACAACATCGGGTCCGACGAGTTTGGTGCCCCTCTTGTACTCGCCCCAGCGGGTTATAAAGTATGACCAAGTCTCTGCTGTCCCGGCAAGCGCTATAGAGGGGCGCCTGAGCTTCTCCATTTTGGTATTAGCCCTCGGCGTCCTGGAGGCTGCAGCATGTTCCGTTGCATGTAGGTTTAGCATAGCCACTACCACTGCTACCTCCTCATGTTCAGCTACATATTCACAACCCTCGACAGGGCATTCAACTTGCACAGACGTCATTGGCACTGTATTCCCAGTAGCTCCACGAAATTAACAAAGTAGATTTATCTACCAGTTTTGTCCTGCAGGTGGCACCGTTTGTATACAGATTCCCGGGTGGCGTTAGTTGCCGACTTCTCCGTGATCTGTTTGTGTATATACAGATTCCCGGGTGGCATTATTTACTGCCGTCTCCGTCCGTGATCTGTTCGTGTACAATACATGTGTCCTCCTTCTTGCTGGCAGTCTTCACTTGGCTGAGCTAATTTGTTTGATTATAAATAAGAACAACATTCTATTTGTTCACTTGCTTTAATAGGCGAAATGACAATAATCAAACAAGTCATGAGCCGGGGGAAACGTGTGTCTGTTTACATCATAGCAGTAGTCTAACTACTTCCCTTTCCGGTGCGTGCACCAATATGTAACCGGAGTGCAATATTCCCTAATAACTACATCTCTGATGTTTTTAACAAACCAAACGGTTGAACATTTTGCAAAACGTTATTGCCATTTACATTTACATTTACATTTAGTCATTTAGCTGACGCTTTTATCCAAAGCGACTTACAAGTTCTGTACGACAGGTCATCAGTAAGGGTACAACTCTATCAGCTGAGTAACAATGTTCATCAAAGTGTTGCGTGTTACAGTGTAGGTTAGTTTATTAGGACATGTGCATGACAGTAAGGTTAGTTAGGGTTAGATTTTTTTTCTTCATTATTTCAGATAATGGTTGAAGAGGGTTTCGACTGTCCTACTGTTCCCCCCCCCCCCCCCCCCCCCCCCCCCACCTCCAATGTACAGCCCTCACCCAACCCCACCCCACCAACCTCCTCCAATGTACAGTTTCTACGCCAAATGTATATACACTCCTTTTCTGGACACTTTTGTATCACAAACAGTACTGTATTTGCAAATCTGATATGTCATAAATGTATAGATGTAGCAGTACTGTCTATCTGTATGTCATGTATGTCATATATGTTATGATGAATTGAAAATGGGGGACCCTGATGTAAACAAGACGAAAGTCTTTCTCTGGTCTGCATCCCCTTAACAATTGTATGTATTGAGATGTACTGTACTGTACCCATTCTGCAATCTGTTAATAAACTTTTCAATCAATCAATCAATCAAACCTAACTGGGGTGGGTAGTTCATTCCACCATTGTGGGGCAAGGACTGAGAATAGACGGCTTCTCTTTGATGACCCTCCGGGAGCTTGGATAGGAGTAGGTCTGAGGCGGCCAGAAGATGCAGAGCGTAGGGGTCTTGAGGGTGTGTAGTTAGAGACCATTATTGACCGGAGGTAGGCAGGAGCGGTTCCCTTTGCCGCACGGTATGCTAGGTCGAGGGCCTTGAAGCGGATACGTGCAGCAATGGGGAGCCAGTGCAGGTCCCTAAGAAGTGGGGTGACATGGGCCGACTTCGGTAGGTTTGAGATCAGGCGGGCCACTGCGTCTTGAATGAGTTGAAGAGGCTTGGTGGCAGTGGCCAGGAGGCCAGCTAGCAGTGCGTTGCAGTAGTCGAGGCGGGAGATGACTGTTGATTGGACGAGGAGTTGGGTGGCTTCTTTTGTCAGGAAGGGGCGGATCCTTCTGACGTTGCTCAGGAGGAATCTGCAGGTTCTGGTTGTCGCTGCGATGTGAGCAGAGAAGTTCAACTGGTCGTCGAGGACAACACCAAGGTTCTTGGCGGTCGGGGACGCGGTCACAGCTGCATTCTCGACTGTGATGGAGAGGTCGGTCAGGGGGGAGGATTTGGCCGGCAGGTGGAGCAATTCTGTTTTGCTTAGGTTCAGTTTGAGGTGGTTGGTCGTCATCCAGGCGGAGATGTAGGACAGACAGGCCGAGATCCGCTCAGAGACGTGGATATCTGAGGGAGGGAAGGAGAGGAAGAGTTGAGTATCATCGGCATAACAATGATATGAGAAGCCATGAGACGTGATAATGTTACCCAGTGATTTAGTGTAGAGGGAGAAGAGAAGGGGTCCTAGGACCGAACCCTGGGGGACACCCGTCCGCAGGGTGCGGGTGGCCGACAGAGTCCCTCTCCATGACACTTGGTAGGAGCGATCATTGAGGTATGATGTCAGCCATGTCAGCGCAGATCCAGCCACTCCCATTCCTGCGAGGGCCGCGAGGAGGATCTGATGGTTGACTGTGTCGAAGGCTGCAGATAGATCTAGGAGAATCAGGAAAGAGGAGAGGCCTTTCGCTTTTGCTAAGTGAAGTGCCTCTGTGACCGCAATGAGGGCTGTTTCTGTGGAGTGGCCAGTCCGGAAGCCAGACTGATTAGGGTCTAGGAGGTCATTCTGTAAGAGATAAGCAGTAAGTTGGTTGGATACAGCACGTTCAAGTGTTTTAGAAAGGAAGGAGAGAAGAGAGACAGGACGATAGTTGCCTATGACGGTGGGGTTCAGGTTTCTTTTTTTTTATGAGGGGCGTGACTCTGGCTTGTTTTAGGGAGGTGGGGACCACCCCCGAGTTGAGTGAGGAGTTGATGGTTGCAGTTAGGAATGGGAGGATGTCCAGTGCTATGGTCTGGAGGAGTGGGGAGGGTAGCTGGTCCAGCTGGCATGTAGTCGGACGATTCGACGTTACCAGTGTCAGGGTCTCGGCTTCTGTAATGGGAGAGAAAGATGACAAAGTGAAGGATGAGGTTCTCGATTCAGTGTTTGGAATGGGTGGGGGTTGGGAGAAGGAGCTGCGGATGTTCTCCACTTTTTCCTCAAAGAAGATCGCAAAGTCTTTGGCAGAAAAAGATGAGGGAGGGGGGGGGGGGGTGGGGGGGGGAGGGAGGAGGGAGGACATGGTAGCATGCAGTTTGCGAAGATTCTTGGCAGAGGCATCGATCCTATGGTGAAAGAAAGAAGCTTTGGCATTAGTAATGGTTTTGGAGAATGTTAACAAGAGGTTGTGATATGTGTCGATGTCAGCAGTGAGGCGTGACTTTCTATACTTCCTCTCAGCCGCTCTCAGGACCTGTCTTTGTTCTCTCACTGCATCCGTCAGCCATGGACTGGGTGGGGAACGGCAGGCAGGTTTCTCAACGAGGGGAAAGAGCTTGTCGAAGGAGGTTGCAAGGGCTGAGAGGAGGGTGGAGGTTGCCATCTCTGTGGGGAGAGCAGAGAAGGTGTCACTCAAAGGTAGAGCGGATAGTATGTCAGAGGAGAGGGTGGAGGGGGATAGGGAGGGCAGGTTGCGTCTGAGTGAGACGGTTTGAGATAAAAACATAACGCACAATGCAGTTAGTTTCTCTACTTTTCTGTGAGCGTCTAGCAAAAAACGGCGTTGCAATCTGATGAAACATTTTTGATGAAATTTTATAGGCCTGATATTCTATAATAATATTTAAAATTGCATGTGTCTGGATGGCAGAATTCAGTACTGTATCTACAAAACCTTCTGTTTAATCATCTTCCCTTTATTCATTTACTTAGATTTTTTGTACACAAGCATGATCTCAAGAACGTGTTGAATGATTTTTCATGTCTGGTCAATTTTAGCATGGTGTTATTCACCGTCAAAGATGACAACATAAAAACATATTTAAAAATAGAATTGATATTCTCCTTTGGTTCATTACAATTTACTCAAGCCTAGTAACAGACACAATATTTATGACACTGGGAATACATTCCCTGAGATCCATAGATGTCCCTAGATAAGAGGTTAATGGTGTTACATCTTATCCTGAGCCATTAACTGGTGATCAAGTCAGTATTTTGAGACACTGGGTAACAAATAAAAACATAGTTCAGTTATTGGGTTGTAATGCTAAAATGTGTTAAAATCTAAATGCATTACATAACTATTTACAGCTTTTAGGTAACACAAGTGTTATTGCTCTAAGCGATAGTTATTTCAACATGAACGACCACATCAAGCAAGAGGTGGACGCGGGCAAATACTGCGGCATGGTCATGCTAGACCTACAAAAGGCCTTCGACACTGTCAATCACACCATTCTGATTGACAAGCTAAAAGCAATTGGTTTTGATAGTTTATCAGTGAGCTGGATACAATCCTACCTGGAGGGGAGAGAACAGATGGTGGAGGTAAACGGTACCCTATCCCCCCCCCTCACAGTGAACTGTGGTGTTCCACAAGGAAGCATACTAGGACTACTACTGTTCCTAATTTATGCAAATGACATGTCGTCAGCTTGTGACTGCAACTTGTTCCTGTTTGCGGACGACTCAGCCCTGCTGGTCTCTGACAAGAACAAGTTACAGGTTGAAAAAACCCTCAGCTCGGAACTAGGCAAAATCTGCATATGGCTCGCCGACAACAAACTATCATTACACATGGGCAAAACAGAGTCCATTCTCTTCGGTTCAAATAACAAACTCAGCAAAACAGACGGCTTCTCAGTTACAGTGGGTGACAATATTGTCACAAGGAAAGATGAAATTACCTACCTGGGTTCCATCCTAGAGGCTAATCTTTCCTGTGACAAAATGGCATCCAATGTAATAAAAAAAGTCAATCAACGAACTCGATTCTTGTACCGGATTTCCTCCCTGGTAAACAAGAATACCCTGAAGACTCTGGCAGGAGCACTCATTCAAGGGTACTACGACTATGCTTGCACCTCATGGTACCAAAGCACCTCAAAGGCACTAAAAACCAAATTACAAACATCTCAAAACAAACTAGTCAGACTACTGCTTGACCTGACTCCTAGAACCCACCTCACCCCTGCACACTTTGCCAACCTATAGGATGGCTTAGAGTAGACAACAGAGTACAGCAACTTGCAATGGGCCTGGTCTACAAGATACACTACACGACCAAGGTACCCATGTACATGTCAAAATACTTCCCAAAGGTCAGTGAATACCACGATCACAACACCAGAGGGAGCTCCACAAATCATGTAAAACCCAGATTCGGCTCAAACAAGGGACTAAACACGTTTCGCAATTATGCCACAACAATGTGGAACGCCCTACCCAAAGCTGTAAAGGAATGTAAATCACTACCCACCTTCAAAAACACTCTCAAAGAACACCTACGGGAGACTGCAATTCAAAACTGGCCCCTACAAATGTCCTAACCCAGTTGTACAATAAAGACCAAGCATGGCTTTGTCAGTATTCCAATGTACAGCCCCACCCAACCCCACCCCACCTACCCAACCTCCTCCAATGTACAGTTTCCATGTCAAATGTATGTCAGTATTCCAATGTACAGTGCCCCCCCCCCCCTACCCAACCCCCCCCCCCCCCCCCCCCCCCCACCTCCAATGTACAGCCCCACCCCACCTACCCAACCTCCCCCAATGCACAGTTTCTATGTCAAATGTATATACTCTTCTTCTGGATTTTTTTAGTATCACAAACAGTACTGTATTTGAAAATCTGGTATGTCATAAATGTATAGATGTAGCAGTACTGTCTATCTGTATGTCATGTGTGTCATATGATGAATTGAAAATGGGGGACCCTGATGGAAACAAGACGAAAGTCTTTCTCAGGTCTGCATCCTCTTAACAATTGTATGTATTGAGCTGTACTGTACTGTACCCATTCTGCAATCTGTTAATAAACTTTTCAATCAATCAATCAATGTAAATGCAATAATAAACTGCAGAAGAAATCAGTCGACACCAGTGTTTTCAGCGATTTGTAAAAAAAAAAAAAAAAAAGTTCATTATCCATTGCCGAGAAACAGCCCCATAATAACATGGCCTAAGCTGTTCAAGTTCAAGTTTCGAGTTTGTTTACTATTTGTCATAATAAAATACAGAATACTTTATGATGTAACTCTACACACCCTATATTCTAAATGTAACTCTACACTCACTCTATATTCTAAATGTAACTCTACACTCACTCTATATTCTAAATGTAACTCTACACTCACTCTATATTCTAAATGTAACTCTACAGACACCCTGTATTCTAAATGTAACTCTACACTCACCCTATATTCTAAATGTAACTCTACTACAGACACCCTATATTCTAAATGTAACTCTACAGACACCCTATATTCTAACTGTAACTCTACTACACTCACCCTGTATTCTAAATGTAATTCTACACTCACCCACAAAATGCTAACAAAATGCAAAAAATAAGGTGGAGATGTAGTGTAAATCTTTTACTAATAAATATATAAAATAGATCAAATATGTTGTAGTGTTAAAAGGTGTTTAAAGTGTCTAAAGTGAATGTTAAAGGTGAATGTTTAAAGTAACAACATATAATAGAATCCAATAAAAAAACAACATTGTGCAATAAACAGGTAACAGGTAACATGGTGTGACATCTCGGTATTTGTACATAGTTATTTACAGGGCATATAGGACATGCTAGGTAGCTTTGGTAGTGCAATACACTGTTCCTGTTATTCTAATTTAAAGTGGCCTTTCCTTTTGGCCATAAGTGTGCGGCATGAGTGTGTGCCCGCTCATGTTAAAGTGTTAAGTGGCTGCTAGTGTGTGAGCGTGCACAGCGTGCATGTCGTGTGTGTGTTCATGTGTGCTTGTGTGTGGATAGTTCAGTGTTCTGTGGCACTCAATGTTCATTGTTCAGGGCTCTGATGGCCTGGGGGAAGAAGCTGAGCCTAAGCCGCTCTGTCCTAGTATCTGGGGTTCGCAGGCGTCTGCCTGACCTCAGCAGCTGGAACAGGCTGTTATTGGGGTGGTGAGGGTCTTTCATTATCCTGCAGGCTCTGGATTTGCACCTCTTGTTGTATAGAATCTGCAGGGGAGGTAGTGCAATACCCGTGGTACGCTCGGCTGAGCGCACCACTCTCTGTAGGGCCTTCTTGTCTTGTGCCGTGCCGTTTCCATACCAGGCAGTGATGTTTCCGGTCAAGATGCTCTCTACAGCTCCTGAGTAGAAGGACTGGAGTATCTTCCCCGATACTCTGAACTTCCTTAACTGTCTCAGGTGGTAGAGGCGCTGTTTCGCCTTCTTTACTACTGTGTCTATGTGTGTTGACCATGTCAGATCCTCTGAGATGTGGACCTCCAGGTACTTAAAGCGGCTCACCCTGTCCACGGTAGCCCCGTTAATCATCAGTGGTGTGTGTGTCTCCTGCTGTCCTCTCCTATAATCCACGATCAGCTCCTTGGTTTTACCAATGTTCAGGAGCAGACTGTTGTCCTGGCACCAGCGTTCCAGTACCTCAACCTCCTCCCGGTAGGCCTTCTCGTCGTTGTCCGAGATCAGCCCCACCACCACTGTGTCGTCTGCGAACTTCACTATGGAGTTGGAGCTGAACTTGGCCACACAGTCGTGTGTGTAGAGTGAGTACAGCAGGGGGCTTAGAACACAGCCCTGGGGGGACCCGATGCTCAGGGTGATGGTGTTGGAGGTCTGACCCCCCACCCTGACCGCCTGGGGTCTTTCACTCAGAAAGTCCAGTACCCAGGCGCTCAGGGCGGAGCTCAGACCCAGCTCGATCAGCTTGTCCACCAGTCTGGTGGGGACTATGGTGTTGAACGCTGAGCTGTAGTCAATGAACAACAGTCTCACATAGCCCCCTTCTGACGGTCAAGGTGGGAGAGGGTGCTGTGCAGTACCAGGGTGGATTATCCCTACTTTATGAGATGTACACTGTCACCAGCGGTAGGGGGGAACACAGCAGCAGATCTGAGTCCAACTGAATCCCCGACTTTAGTGCAGGAGTATTAGAGTGGAGCTATAGCAGAGGGAGTGGATGGGGCCTAGGATTTAGCTGCGGCTGTTAGCTCCCCTGTTAGCTCCCCTGTTAGCTCCCCTGTTACCTCCCCTGTTAGCTCCCCTGTTAGCCTCTTTAGCTCCCCTGTTAGCTCTCCTGTTAGCTCCCCTGTTAGCTCCCCTGTTAGCCTCTTTAGCTCCCCTGTTAGCTCCCCTGTTAGCCTCTTTAGCTCCCCTGTTAGCCTCTTTAGCTCCCCTGTTAGCTCTCCTGTTAGGCTCTTTAGCTCCCCTGTTAGCTCCCCTGCAGTCTGTGTTGTGTTAGCTTGTGTTAGCTTGGGGAGCTGCGGTCCGTGTTGTGTTAGCTTGGGGAGCTGCAGTCCGTGTTGTGTTAGCTTGGGGAGCTGCGGTCTGTGTTGTGTTAGCTTGGGGAGCTGCAGTCTGTGTTGTGTTAGCTTGTGTTAGCTTGGGGAGCTGCGGTCCGTGTTGTGTTAGCTTGGGGAGCTGCAGTCTGTGTTGTGTTAGCTTGGGGAGCTGCGGTCCATGTTGTGTTAGCTTGGGGAGCTGCGGTCCATGTTGTGTTAGCTTGGGGAGCTGCAGTCCATGTTGTGTTAGCTTGGGGAGCTGCGGTCCATGTTGTGTTAGCTTGGGGAGCTGCGGTCCGTGTTGTGTTAGCTTGGGGAGCTGTGGTCCGTGTTGTATGTGTTGTGTTAGTTTGGGGAGCTGCGGTCCGTGTTGTGTTAGCTTGGGGAGCTGCAGTCTGTGTTGTGTTAGCTTGGGGAGCTGCGGTCCATGTTGTGTTAGCT
The DNA here is from genome assembly GCF_963971535.1 of Notolepis coatsorum. Lineage (NCBI taxonomy): Eukaryota > Metazoa > Chordata > Actinopteri > Aulopiformes > Paralepididae > Notolepis > Notolepis coatsorum. The sequence goes on along the minus strand of NC_140178.1, from coordinate 109,638,966 downwards.
TGGGGAGCTGCGGTCCATGTTGTGTTAGCTTGGGGAGCTGCAGTCCATGTTGTGTTAGCTTGGGGAGCTGCGGTCCATGTTGTGTTAGCTTGGGGAGCTGCGGTCCGTGTTGTGTTAGCTTGGGGAGCTGTGGTCCGTGTTGTATTAGCTTGTGTTAGCTTGGGGAGCTGCGGTCCGTGTTGTGTTAGTTTGGGGAGCTGCGGTCCGTGTTGTGTTAGCTTGTGTTAGCTTGGGGAGCTGCGGTCTGTGTTGTGTTAGCTTGGGGAGCTGCGGTCTGTGTTGTGTTAGCTTGGGGAGCTGCGGTCTGTGTTGTGTTAGCTTGGGGAGCTGCAGTCTGTGTTGTGTTAGCTTGGGGAGCTGTGGTCCATGTTGTGTTAGCTTGGGGAGCTGCGGTCTGTGTTGTGTTAGCTTGGGGAGCTGCAGTCTGTGTTGTGTTAGCTTGGGGAGCTACGGTCCGTGTTGTGTTAGCTTGGGGAGCTGCAGTCCGTGTTGTGTTAGCTTGGGGAGCTGCGGTCTGTGTTGTGTTAGCTTGGGGAGCTGCAGTCTGTGTTGTGTTAGCTTGGGGAGCTGCGGTCCATGTTGTGTTAGCTTGGGGAGCTGCGGTCTGTGTTGTGTTAGCTTGGGGAGCTGCAGTCTGTGTTGTGTTAGCTTGGGGAGCTGCGGTCCGTGTTGTGTTAGCTTGGGGAGCTGCAGTCCGTGTTGTGTTAGCTTGGGGAGCTGCGGTCTGTGTTGTGTTAGCTTGGGGAGCTGCAGTCTGTGTTGTGTTAGCTTGTGTTAGCTTGGGGAGCTGCGGTCCGTGTTGTGTTAGCTTGGGGAGCTGCAGTCTGTGTTGTGTTAGCTTGGGGAGCTGCAGTCCATGTTGTGTTAGCTTGGGGAGCTGCGGTCCATGTTGTGTTAGCTTGGGGAGCTGCAGTCCATGTTGTGTTAGCTTGGGGAGCTGCGGTCCATGTTGTGTTAGCTTGGGGAGCTGCGGTCCATGTTGTGTTAGCTTGGGGAGCTGTGGTCCGTGTTGTATTAGCTTGTGTTAGCTTGGGGAGCTGCAGTCTGTGTTGTGTTAGCTTGTGTTAGCTTGGGGAGCTGCGGTCTGTGTTGTGTTAGCTTGGGGAGCTGCAGTCTGTGTTGTGTTAGCTTGGGGAGCTGCAGTCTGTGTTGTGTTAGCTTGGGGAGCTGTGGTCCATGTTGTGTTAGCTTGGGGAGCTGCGGTCTGTGTTGTGTTAGCTTGGGGAGCTGCGGTTCTGTGTTGTGTTAGCTTGGGGAGCTGCGGTCTGTGTTGTGTTACCTTGGGGAGCTGCAGTCTGTGTTGTGTTAGCTTGGGGAGCTACGGTCCGTGTTCTGTTAGCTTGGGGAGCTGCAGTCCGTGTTGTGTTAGCTTGGGGAGCTGCGGTCCGTGTTGTGTTAGCTTGGGGAGCTGCAGTCTGTGTTGTGTTAGCTTGGGGAGCTGCAGTCTGTGTTGTGTTAGCTTGGGGAGCTGCGGTCCGTGTTGTGTTAGCTTGGGGAGCTGCAGTCTGTGTTGTGTTAGCTTGGGGAGCTGCGGTCCATGTTGTGTTAGCTTGGGGAGCTGCTAACTATAGAGGCCATAACCACAGTATTACATATACTCTTGTTAGCTTTATGAGGCTACATCAACACGCTCCTATGAGTGCAGCATGTTAGCTTTATGAGGCTACATCAACATCCTATGAGTGCAGCTATAATGTTAGCTTTATGAGGCTACATCAACATGCAGGCTCCTATGAGTGCAGCTAATGTTAGCTTTATGAGGCTCTGCCCCCCCTCCACTCCTCTAACACCCACCTCGCTCTGCCCCCCCCTCCACTCCTCTAACATTTTATTTATTAATTTTATTATTATTATTTTATTTGTTGCCATTAAAATAATAGGCAAGCATAGGGCTAAAACATTTTCATAAACAATAATATAATTTTTTGTTATTTGGTTATAATAAGGTCTTTTCTATGCATTTGTCTGATTGATTGATTGATTGAAAGCTTTATTTACAGACTGCAGAGTGGGTACAGTACAGCTGTATTCACTTGTTGCGGTGGTCTCAACGGAACAATTTTGATTGACAGTCGATTCTGCCAATCACACCGCTGTTGTGTGTGGGGGCGGCGTCGCTTGACTGAAACTTCGGCTCTGCCCCGGCAACCATTGCCGAGCCAGAGCCGGTTTATCTTTGGCGAGCCCGAGTCGGCTCTGCCCCGGCAACCATTGCCGTGCCAGAGCCGGTTTATCTTTGGCGAGCCCGAGTCGGCTCTGGCACGGCAAGCCGAGCCGGGCCAGAGCCGGTTTATCTTTGGCGAGCCCGAGTCGGCTCTGCCCCGGCAAGCCGAGCCGGGCCAGAGCCGGTTTATCTTTGGCGAGCCCGAGTCGGCTCTGCCCCGGCAACCATTGCCGGGCCAGAGCCGGTTTATCTTTGGCGAGCCCGAGTCGGCTCTGGCACGGCAACCATTGCCGGGCCAGAGCCGGTTTAGCTTTGGCGAGCCCGAGTCGGCTCTGCCCCGGCAACCAGAGCCGGGCCAGAGCCGGTTTATCTTTGGCGAGCCCGAGTCGGCTCTGCCCCGGCAACCATTACCGAGCCAGATCCGGCTCATCGTTGGCGTGCCGTGCCGGACATATGCAGAGTGTGCCGACCGGTAGCCGGAATTGGGCCGAGTATGCTGGCCACCTGGGTAGTTAAAACTACAATGGTCTTCAGACCAAGGTCTTCTGTCGCCTAGGTGGCTGAACAAAGGACCCTAGCCTGGGGCCGGTTTTCATAAACATTGTCAAGTAGCCCCCATAGCACTAACAGACAAGTGAAGCATGCCAGCGACAGTACTCACCCAACCTGAAACCCACCGCTCCTCACAACAGCGGCGCGTCCTACAGTTCAGCTGTGGCCTGAAAGGTTTCACCCCAACAAACACAGCAAGGAACTGCAGTTGAGAAGCATGCAGCGGCGTGCTCCCAATACGAAAACCGGTGGAGGGTTTTTAGAATGATCACCATCTTCCAGACACTCCAGTGACGAAGACAACATTGCCGTATTTTCTCGAAAATAGTGAGAGAGAAAATAAAGATATGATGTCAACGTATCTCCTTGTTCTTCCTTTCCTTGTAAACAATATTTTTCTCCACGTCAAGTGGGCATATGAGCAACACGTTGCTTGTGATGAAATTTGAGAAGGAGATGAGTGTGTGGCACCACCCCTGCTTATATAGGTAAGCGGATGGGGGTGTGGCCAGATGAATGCTGGCATTTAAAGGTACATTGTGGAATTATTCAGTGTATATATGCTGAAGCGAGATATATGCAATGAACGCTGAGCGTGAGCTAGTGTGGAACAGAACAGGAAAGACATATTTAGGCCATCCTATATAACAAAATAAGAACAAAATAAATAGGCCTAACAATAATAACCAACACAACTAGGCTACACTCATTCACTATCTGAGTTACACTGATGGCAAATGTAGGGTCTGGGCCTTCCAACTAAGCAGAGCTTGTGTGCCAACTGGTTGCACATCCAACACTTCTCCCATACCCCCCCTGAACGGCTGTTGGAGAACGTTTCCATACAAACCAAACAAAAACAATCATCTTCATCTGATGAAAACTCCTCCTGTGTCTTTATTTTCTTTTTCTTCTTCTTGCTGGCTGCCATTTCCAGCTGGGGTGTACTAGGCTTGGCAGATGGTCTAGGCTGGGATGTACTAGGCTTGGCAGATGGTCTAGGCTGGGATGTACTAGGCTTGGCAGATGGTCTAGGCTGGGATGTACTAGGCTTGGTAGGTAGTCTAGGCTGGGATGTACTAGGCTTGGTAGGTGGGCTGGGGTGCATTGGGCTCTGCTCTGTCTGTCCTCAGCTCATACATCACCTCCAAGTTGGTGAAGAAACTGTCCATGTTGTGCTCATGTGACAACCAACCGCAAAGAAAATGTGACGACCAACCGACTGGAATTGCTTGTTTTTCTGAATCTCCCCTCGGGGATAAATAGAGGTTTTCAATAGTATCAAGGCTAACAACCATCTATAAATGTGTTAGTTAGCCAACAACAATCCCTTCACACTTTTTAAGGGTAACAATTGTTTCATTATAAACCAATTGTGTAAAAGCCTAGAAGAAAAATACCAAGGAGCTGAATATTTACAATTCCATATGAAAAACACAAAAAGTCCTTTTACCTAAAGTTCAGCTGTCTTACTCCAAAGAAGACTATGTAGGTGAGCTCTGATCCCAATTTTGGACATTTCCATACCAAAATATGGGAGAAGGCACCTTTTGGTAGCGAAATATAATGAATGTGACAATCTACCTGTGTGACAACCATCCCCATTCTCCCCTATGTTGCACTTGATATCATCTTCCCCAAAACACGATTCAAGAGTTGCTTTGCGCTTTGTTGATTCCCTGACGACATTGGCTAGACTCTGAACAAATTGGAGTGTTTCTTCTATTAGCGGGACCTCTCTCGCCACAGCAGTGGACAAACAGTGAGTTTGGACAAACTTCTTTGAGCTTTGCTTGCACCCCAGAAAACCTCCCGGACATGTCGGCTCCATCAAAGCAGTATCCCTGCAGCTTCTCCAGAAGTAGGTTAAAACGCAAAAACACATCCTTTACGCAGGAAAACAGTGTTTGATATGTAGTGTCTGGCGCATTGTAAAACCCCAAAAACTGGCTCTTCTGTGTGAGATTCTTGTCAGTGTAGTATAAATGGCAGGAATACTGCTCCTTGGCTGTGATGTCGGTTGTTCCATCGGCTGTTAACCCATAGTATGGAGCGCTTGAAGCCCCTGACACTATTTTGCGCTGGACAGCGTGAGCAAAACGTTCCAAAATTTCATTTTGGATTCCGTCTGTCATCCAGTTATCTCATCTCAGCAGCCACTGACGGGCAAAATACGTGTGTTCCGGCATCAGTTGCCACAACACCCCGTCACAGTGCTCCAGGCCTCGCATCAGTAGCCCCTCACAGGCTAAGAACTTCACAGACCGAAAGGCCAGTGTCGTATCTTGGTTTAGATACAATGTTATATGTACTAGCGTTGTTCTGTTCTGCTCCCAAACCTATAGTCTTCTTAAAAACGGGTTGTCCAGACAAGCGCTCCTGGTTTTCTCTTGCAAGTTTATTAACCAAAGCATACAATAACGGCTTCTTAATAACTTCTTGCAGTTGATCAAAAACACTGAATGGTTAAAATAACTCAAGGTTTGCATTGGATCTCCAGACTACTGTTTTAATGCTTAAAAGTATTTGTTCTCATTTCATGGTTACAAGCATTTTACTTACTAAAACTGGTGTACCTAAATTCAGTAAAGTCTTAAACCATGCTTTTCTAAATAATCACCTTTAAATTATATTAATCCAGTCAGTTATATTGCTAGCCAAATCAATTATTTATAAACAATAGATTAGTCCTGTAGTAAATTCACTCTTAGTCTATGCCAAGTTTAATATCCAAATGTTCTCTATATTGACCCCCTAATGTCAGTGATATGTATCATTTGTATGTATCAAATTTTCCTTAACTATAGGAACTTACATTTTCAATATCCTGTGGTCTAGGAGAATTAACAGAGCAGTCTAACCACTCATTCAACCACTGTTGACAAAGCTGCTTATCATTTCCATGTGACTTTAATGCTATCCCTGTATCCTGGCTGAACCTTTGTTCTTTAGGCATGGGGGGTGAATCACCTCTGTTCTGGATGGCTTTGAAGCTGGGCCAGGTGTCAATAATAATCAAGACATTCAAATCTGCCATTGTCACTGTAAATTAATGAATCATGTGTGAGACTTCCTTGACTCAGCTGCCCTGTGTGACTGCTAGCGATGTCAGGAGGTCACCAGTAGATTTCCAATAATCTTCCAAATATGTGTATTTTGTCTCAAAATATACTACACCAGCTCTAAAACAGTCTGTGCAGTCTTTTGGTCTTTGGCAACAGAGATTTCAAGAGATTCAAGAGGTTTATTTGTCACATACATACCAGGGCATACAGTGAAATGTGGGTGGCCATGCACACTTCGATTGTGCAATAATACAATAGTAAATAAAATAAGTAGAAGATAATAAAATAGACGTAAAATAGACATGATAAAATAAATAAATATGTTAAAAGTCCTGAGATAAATGCAATACAATGTTACGAATTAAAGGCACTGGGTCCTATGTACATTACTATACAATATACAGTTTTACTCTATATCCCTATGCTATACAGTTCTTTCCTTAAAGTGACCTTTTTTTTCTCCTTCCTTTAAGAGGTTAATGAAAAATAATAAATGTTTGTTCGCTCTACAACCCGTATCGGATGGGCCGACGTATGCTGGGCCTCCTGCACTTTACTGTCCGGTGGAATGTAAATGCCGACCAGAATTAATGAAGAAAACTCCTTCCCATGAAAAGGAATGAGGAAGGAGGAAGAGAAGAGCCAAGGTAAAATCCCAGCAGTTGCATGCTACCTTTGCCAAAACAATTGTAACATTCCAGACTGATCTCAAGAGTTAGATTATGCTTCCATGTGGCGTCAGGTATAGTAGAAGTTCTGTGGGAATTTACCACACATGTTTACAATGCGGAACCCGTCTGGAAACCGACTGCCGTTGGAATGTCTGAGAAGATTTTGAGTAGTAGTAGCCAAGGAGGATTCCCATGCACCCCCCGGAATAAGTAACAAGACATACATTTATTTAATCCTTAACCCTAGCCATATTTTCAGAACATGGAAGATTTCTCCACTTCTACAAGGTCCATTTGTATGTTCCTGGTATCTAGGGACATATATGAACATCAGGGAATGTATTCCCAGTGTCGGAAATATTGTCTCTGTTACTATGCTCGAGTAAATTGTAATGAACCAAAGCAGAATATCAATTATTTTGATTATTGTTTTTCATCTTTGATGGTGAATAACGAAAACAACGAGAGAGAGGGTGTGTGTGTGTGTGTGGGGGGGAGGGGGGGGGGGTAGGTCTTCTAGCTCTGGCTTGTCATTTGTGTTCGCCATACTATGAGGATGCTACATTGCTACAGGGTTGATGCATTTTTACCCACTAAAAACACTATGCACGAGCAGCAGCAGAGAACACTCTAGCTAACGAGTCCAGACTTTGCTGCTGCTGCACAGTAAGGTGCGTTCGATTTGTATCGCGGAGCCAGTGGAGTTGTGGCACGAGGAGAGGGAGCGAGCTAAAAATTTATTGATAAACAAATTCTGTTCTGTAGGCCATATGTGGGGTCTTGCCTTGTAGCTTCAACATGCTTAAAGACTCCATGTGACTTGGACTGATCCAAATGAGTTTCTTGGGTGCTTTTTTTTTTTTTTTTTTTTAACTTTGACCAGTCAGCTGGTTCTTTTAGCGTTTATCGCTTTTTTTTTCTGGTCAAGCATGACCGACAGAAACAGGTTGAATGGAGGTATAGATCGGGGGAAAGACACTCTGAGAAAATACGGCTAGTCCGGGAGTCGAACTCCAGTCGAACCCCAGATCCGTGACGCGCACGGTTGTCCCCGACGCCGAAATAGCGTTCGAGGTACGCGGTGAGCTACTGGAGCTCCCCTTCTTGGGTGCTTTTGATCCCTTCCATGGCTACAGGCAGGGAACAAAATAACTGGGCGCCCATCGCCAAATGCGTGTAGATTTACCGTCTGGTGTCTAAAAATAATAGTCTGCCCGCCAGCTGGCGTGTAATTCATATCGATACTCTTATTTTGAAAATCCTGTTCGGGTCTCATTGCCCCCCCAAGCGCAGCTCCAGTCATAATATCTGGGCTCCGGCAGCTAGCAACGTTCAGGTTAATATGATACTCTTATTTTGAAAACCCTCTAGCAACTCCGCGAGTCATATGATATCCGCCCAGTCCGTGTTGTTTCTTGAAAACAGAGCAGCGTTGTAAACAGAGCAGCGTTAACACAGCAGTGAGCCTACAGACGCGAAATAAGTCTGTGATGTTTTAACAGCACTGAGGAAAGGGAAATGAGGGGGGGGAGGGGGCACTCTCCCCTTCCCTGTGTGTGTGTGTGTGTGTGCGTGCGTTTGGAAAGACAACGGAGTCACTAGTCAGGACTCAGGACAGGAGTATATTATAGTAAACTGAGGATTACTGAGGATGGACAGATAATGTTGATATTCAAATATAAATTTTTTTGAGAGGAGTGGAAGTTTGAAGACAGACTACAATATGATGCGGGGGTGGTGAGTTGAAACACAGTGTGTGTGTGTGTGTCCCGACCCCACTTCTATGTTTCAATAAATTATTTGCATTTAAAACTATTAACGCTGACTCATTCCTTCAGTCCACTCAAAATTATGCTAATATTCCTTATGTTGTTTATGATATTAATTGAAAATAGCATATGAGAGTATTATATGTAATAATAACACATGGCGATATACTAAAAAGCTATTTATAATTTTTGGCTAGTAAAAAATCTGCCCGGCTGGTACTTTTAAAAATCTACCAGCCGAATGGCTGGTAAGTCAAAAAGTTAAGTTTGTTTCCTGGCTACAGGGCCTAAAACCAATCAGGGCCTGTTCTGGACATGAGTGACTAAACATTAAGGCAAAGACACCACCAATGTGAGGTTTGGTCCGCTCCCCGCCACACGCTCCGTTCCTTTAAGGTACTATGTTGATTGATGCATTCCCCGCCACGCGCTCCGTTCCTTTAAGGTGCCGTGTTGATTGGTGCATTCCCCGCCACACGCTTTTGGAGCAAGTATCAATCTCATCCCGCAGCTGTCACAGTTTGTAATTAGCGCCCCTGAAGGCTTTATATACACAGACCTCCTTGCTATCGATGTTGGGTCGTTCTGGAATACAACTGCATATACCTGCCTTTCCCCGTCGCTGTTCCTGTCATCTTTCTCTCCAGGACCTTTTTGTGGAGAACCGCTGTGGAGAACCTGGTTCCCCGTTTGGAGCTGCGCCTCGTTATCTGCCCGCTTTACGCGTTGCGCTCTGGTGAGTTTTCGGAAACAGTCCTTTTGGATTATCAGTTTTTTGTGTGTTTGGTGAACACTGAAGAAATACCGTTTTTGTTTGTACTGGACTCAGCTAATTTGTGTGTTAGGATAACACTGAAGAATTCTGTTTTGTTTCGCACTGGACTCAGCTAATTTGTGTGTTAGAATAACACTGAAGAATACTGTGTCGTTTTTCACTGGACTCAGCTAATGGACTCAGCTAACTTGTGTGTGGTACACCGAAGATCAAGTCACTTGGGATTAATACTGGACTCAGTCACCTCTCTGCCTCTGTGTGTTCGTTGGGCTGTTTCTGATTTCTCTCTCTCTCCGTTTTCCACCGTGAGTGAAAGCTGGGAGTATCTGCAGAGCCGCCACAACATCACATGCCAATTCCTCACCACTATCTACTGGGAGTATCTGCAGAGCCGCTACATCATCACATGCCAGATCCCCGTTTGTTTGATTACTGTACCTCATCCATCTTGTGACTCTGTGAATAAATACGCCCTAGCTTTTGGCTAACTCTGAACTTCCTGTCTGTGCCGTTGCGTTTGAGGTCGGTTACAAACCCTAACATTACGACCCAACCATGACGACCTCAGCCGACACAGAGAGGGTCAGAACAGCGTTGGCGGTCCAGATAGAGTTAACCAACGACCACAGCCTACAGCTAGGTGCGGCTGCGGTTGCTGTACAGGAGCTCCGAGACCAGGTCCTGCCTATTCAGGAGTCCCTTGGCTCTCTGGCTAGCCAGCAGTCTAAGATTATCCACCAATTACAAGCGCTGAGTGAAACCGTTAACACCTTGCTTGTAACCCCACTTACTTCAGGAGCCCAGGCCAGAGCATCACCCGCAGCCCTGGCAGGCCCCGCGCCTCCCGATCCCGCACCTCGGGAGCCCCGTCTCTCCGAACCACGGTTGTTCGATGGTAACTTCGAGGATTGTGCCACATTCATCATGCAATGTGAGTTGGTTTTTCGTCATCAACCCAGCCGATTCACTTCAAGGGGAGCCCGAGTGGCTTACATGACTAACTTGCTCTCAGGCCGGGCAGCCCAGTGGGTCACTGCCTCCTGGGCAATGGGGGCTGATTTCTGTTTTTCCTACCCAGACTTCGTGGCTGAGCTCCGCAGGGTTTTCCACCACCCAGCCCGTGGCCAGGACCCTGGAGCCCGGTTGGGCACCTTCCGGCAGGGCAGTGGCGGGGTCACCGACTACGTGCTGGAGTTCAGACTGGCGGCAACGGAGAGCGGTTGGAACGATCAAGCGCTTCGTCTCACCTTCATGAGGGGGCTCAACGATGCTGTCAGGGACCAGCTCGCGACCCGTGAGGAACCTGAGTCCCTCGAGGACCTATTCAGCCTCGCCATTCGCATCGACGGACGCCTCCAGGAGAGAAGATGTGAGAGAACCCGACAGGGACCTCCAGAGGTTCTCCAGACCCCCCGTACTCGTGACGGTACTGCGGTCCGCCCTGCTCCCAACACGACTGGTGGCCCCTTCCCCTCCCGTTCGGTGCCCGGGGAGGAACCCATGCAGCTGGGACGTTCACATCTTAGCCAAGCTGAACGGGAGGCGAGGTTCAGGTCCGGCCTTTGCCTCTACTGCGGTCGGGATGGACACCGTATCGCCAATTGCCCCACCCGGCCAAAAGACCAGGCTCGCCGGGACCCCGGGAGATCCTGGTGAGCCGTTTTTCTCGTTCCCAGAGCCGTGCACCACCTAGCCGTCTGATGAGCGTCACCCTGGCCTGGGCGGACCAACGGGCCACGGTGGAGGCACTCATTGACTCTGGGGCTGACGAGAGTTTCCTAGACTTCGAGTTTGCTACCCGGGCCAACATTCCACTTGAGGACCTCGTGAGGCCATTGGAGGTATTCGCATTGGACCAACACCGCCTGGCTGACATCACTCAACGCACCTGTCCTGTCCTGCTCACCATTGCTGGTAACCACGTTGAGAGACTCCAGTTTTTTATCACCAGATCCCCTCTTGTCCCAGTAGTCCTGGGCCGGCCCTGGCTCGCGCTGCACGAGCCCCACATCGCCTGGTCCTCCGGTACCATCAGGGGGTGGAGCTCCTCCTGTCATGCCCAGTGTCTTCAGGCGGCGTCCTGTTCCTCGCCCCGGAGATCCGTTTGTGAGCCGCCTCCGGACCTCTCGACCATACCCCCCGAGTACCACGACCTCAAGGAGGTTTTCAGTAAGTCCAGGGCTCAGGCCCTTCCGCCTCACCGGCCTTACGACTGTGCCATCGACCTCCGCTCGGGGGCTCCCCTTCCCGGCAGCCGCCTCTACAGTCTGACCGTCCCTGAGAAGGCAGCGATGGATCAATATATCTCTGAGTCCTTGGAAGCAGGACTCATTCGGCCTTCCTCCTCTCCTGTGGCGGCCGGTTTCTTCTTTGTTGGGAAGAAGGACGGAGACCTTCGACCCTGCATCGACTATCGCCAGCTCAACGAGATCACCATTAAGAACAAGTACCCTCTTCCTCTCATGAACTCCACCTTCGAGCCTCTCACCCAGGCTACCGTCTTTACCAAGCTGGACCTCCGGAGTGCCTACCATCTAGTCCGTATCCGAGAGGGCGATGAGTGGAAGACCGCCTTCAAGACTCCCAGGGGCCACTACGAGTACCTGGTAATGCCGTTCGGCCTCACCAACGCTCCGGCGGTATTCCAGGCGCTCATGAACGACGTCCTTCGTGACATGCTGGAGGAGTTTGTGGTAGTATACCTAGACGACATCCTCATCTTCTCCAAGACCCTCGAGGAACACATCCAGCATGTCCGCCGTGTGCTGGAGCGCCTCCTCCACAATCGGCTCTTCGTCAAGGCAGAGAAGTGCCGATTCCACTCCGACTCCGTCGATTACCTGGGCTTCATCGTGGAGAGAGGCTTGACCCGAGCTGACCCTTGCAAGATCCAGGCCGTGGAGGAGTGGCCGGAACCCACCTCTCGGAAGGAGTTACAGAGCTTCCTCGGGTTCGCCAACTTCTACCGAAGATTCATCATGAACTACAGTCAAGTGGCGGAACCGCTTACCAGGCTGACCTCTCCCGCCCTGCCGTTCGACTGGTCCCCAGCGGCGTGTGCTGCGTTCCGCTCCCTCAAGAAGAGGTTCACTTCCGCCCCGATCTTGCTCCATCCAGACCCCAAGAGACAGTTCATCGTAGAGATGGACGCCTCGGATACTTGACTGGGAGCTATCTTATCCCAGCGGTCGGCAACAGACCAGAAGGTACATCCGTGCGCCTTCTACTCGCGTCGTTTCCTCCCTGCCGAGAGGAACTATGACATCGGCAATCGGGAGCTGCTGGCGGTTGTGGCTGCCTTGGAGGAGTGGCGTCATTGGCTAGAGGGGGCCGAGGAGCCATTTACCATTTGGACGGACCACAAGAACCTGACGTACATCCGTGCTTCCAAGCGCCTCAATGGCCGGCAGGCAAGATGGGCCAGCTTCCTCAGTCGGTTCGACTTCTCGCTGACGTTTCGCCCTGGTTCCCGCAACACGAAGGCCGACTCCCTGTCCCGGTTACACTCCAAGGGGGCTCCAACCACTGAGGACCCGACTCCCATCCTCCCAGAGGCCAGGGTGGTAGGAGTAGTCACCTTGGGCATCGAGGGGGTGGTAAGGCGTGCCCTACGCTTCCATCGCGCTCCAGGCAATGTACCGGTTCATCGTCTCTTCGTCCCCGACTCGGTCCGGTCCCGGGTCCTCCAGTGGGGCCATACCAGCCGGTTCGCCTGTGTTATGTACTAGAGGCCTGATCACTCCTGTGTCACCGGGCATGCAGGTGAGGCCTGCCAATTAGCCAATTAGTGCTGATTGGTTACCTGCTGGGGAGCTTTAAAGGCAGACCTAGTAACACACATGCAGTGTCTGTGCTTAGAGAAAGAGCTGTCACGTTCTTCTAGTCCTTGTCCGTTGGGTTACCTTAGTACTTTAGTTAACATTTATATTAATAGTTCCTTGAGATAGTAGCACTTTGAGTTAGAGCACAGGGTTTTGGTGTTGGTTTGCACATAGGTTGCGTGCCCCTGAGCCAGGGTCGTAACAGTTGGGCGCTCGTCCGGGATCTTTTACCCCTAGAACTTTGTTTGGTGGTTTTTTTTTTGTGTTACACGGGGTGTCATGGTATTATGGTTTGGGTGGTGTTCGTTACATATGGTGTAACGTGGGGGCTGAGCCATTTCATCAAACAGGTGAGTATGCCGTATTTGTTTGTAATTTGATGTGACTACTTATGCTGTTAAAATATATAGTTTAGTGGGCACCACATGTAGATAGGGACATTATTTTCTGGTTGTTGGTTAGCGTCCTGTGCACCACGTACTCCTGGGGCGGTCAATGAAATGATTGGTATATGATCTTTGACTGGTAGCAGGTGTGGTTGAAGAAAGTTAGGTCTACAGGGCATTAGTTTAAGGGTAGGTAGATTAGGGCGGCCAGAAAACACAGGTAGTGTGGTAGGGCTTGATTTAGTGTTTCTTAGGGTAGACATGTGGTGGGCCGGTTTTTTCTGCAGTTTAGACGTAGAAGCATTATGTAGTCATATCAGGTTAGAAGGCGCACCTGTTTGGAATTGTTTGTTGGATTTATTTTGTTTGTTTGAGTGTTTGGTGAGCATACCTGGTAGCACCTAACACCCTGCGTGTATGACACGTCTATTTGGGGTGGGTGTGTTTTTTTTAATGTTTTTTTTTGCGTCCTAGAAATGTGCGCTCCGTAGCACACATTGCCACCGCGTCCCTTTATGGTTATTATTAGTGGCTTTGGCATTCTGTATGGTTCTTCAGTTGTTCGTTGTGGTTCTTTAGTCATTCTTCAGTGGTTCTTTAGTGTTTCTTTGGTGGCTCTTTAGGTGGATTGTGTGTGTACTAGGGTGCTTTTGGCAGCTTTTTGGTGACTCTAAAGTGAACGGGTTGTGGCGCTGGTGCAGAAAAGATGGCTTCCGTTAGGGATTTTGTGGATCACCCTTCACATGACATGTTGGAGAGGTTTTCAAAAGAACAGCTTCTCGAGCTTGCTGTGCACTACAAGGTCGAGCTTACTCCCAGTGAGAAATGTTTGAAACCATCTGCCTTGGGTGCTTTGAGGGTTTTGCTCATTAGGGAACAGGTGCTTGAGGAGAGGGTGGAGGAGCCTCCTTCGTCTGGTGCATCTCCGCTATTACCTGGTGTAGAGGGTGACTGGAGGATAAGGGAGTTGGAGTTTAAGGAAAGGCAGCTACAGCACGAGCGTGAGGAGAGGAGAGAGGAGCGGAGAGAGGAGCGTGAGTTTAAGGAGAAACAAATGTTGTTGGAGCACGAGCGTGCACAGAAGGAGCTTGAATATAAGCATGCTGCCTTGCAGGCGGGTGCTCTGCATCCATAGTCACGTTCCGGGTTTGATGTAGGCAGGAATATTAGGATGGTGCCACCATTTTTTGAGAAAGACGTGGAAAGATATTTTCCCCTTTTTGAACGGGTGGCAACCACATTGAAGTGGCCTGATACCGCCTGGACACTGCTGCTGCAATGTGTTTTGGTTGGTAGGGCACAAGAAGCCTACACTGCTCTGTCCCTTGAACAAAGCGCTGATTATGGGCTGGTTAAAGCTTCCATTTTGAGGGCTTATGAGTTGGTCCCTGAGGCCTATCGTCAGCGTTTTAGAGGTTATCGCAGGTCCGAGGGGCAGTCTTATGTTGAGTTTGGGAGGGAGAAGGAGAACCTATTTGACAGGTGGTGCACTTCTCAGAAGGCAGAGTCAAGAGAGCAGCTTAGGCAGTTGATTCTCCTAGAGGAATTTAAAAGATGTGTTCCTGATACCGTTTCCACACATCTAAATGAGCGTGGGGTATCGAAGATAGGCGACGCCGCTGTCTTCGCCGATGAGTTTGTGTTGACACACAAGTCCGTGTTTTTGGAGGACTACCGTGTTGAGTCCGGGGATAGGCGTCCTGTTCAGGGGGGCCGTTTCCCAAAACCTGTGTCTGCTGGTCAGTTAACTTCACCTCCTAGGCGGGGTGGTTCTGCTGGTGCATTCCCAGAAGGGATTATCTGTTTTTACTGTAAAGAACCTGGTCATATCGTTGCTGGGTGCCCGGTGCTTGAGCAGAAAAATGTCAGAACCGTGGCTCTGGTAGAAACCATATGCAGGACGCCTATGCCAACGTTAGATGGGGATGGGGAAAGTATCAAACGTGTGGACAAAGAGCTCGAGGGTTCCTCAAGGTTTATGATGAATGGATTTGTTTCCCTGACTAATGCACTAGAGTCCAAACAGGCTATAACAATTTGGAGAGATACCGGTGCTTTTCAGTCCCTCATTCTGGAGGGGGTTTTGCCGTTTTCAGAAAACTCTTCTTTGCATTCCGGTGTCGTTGTTCGGGGCTTTGGGGGTGGATTTGTGGATGCACCTTTGCATGAGGTCACGCTCAATTCTCCCTTAGTATCAGGCAATGTTGTTGTGGGGGTATGTTCTCACATTCCCATAAAGGGGGTGTCCTTCATTCTAGGGAATGATTTGGCTGGTGACAAAGTGTTGGCTACTCCGGTTGTAACTCCCATTCCTGTGGTTTCTGAGGTCTCTAATGAGCTGGCACAGAAACATCCAGGAGTGTTTCCTGTGTGTGCTGTGGCACGAGAAATGTCAAAGGACAAAAGTGATGTTGTTGATACTTCGACTTGGGACATTACACTTAGTGACACATTCTTTGTTGAATTAAAATGTGTACCTGTTGAGAATTTTGGAAAGCACACTGTGGATGTACCTCTGCATAATGATTATCTTGATTGTGGTTTTGTGTTAGGCCCGGTGGTGAAACCAGAGTTGACATGCGTGCCGGAGAAGCATGTGACAGGAGATGATATGGCAACGCAGTGTCTCAAGGTCTTCCCAGCCTGTACGGTGGCTGACGCCACGAACGAATTCGAGGATGAGTGTGGGAAGGATGCTATGTTTCATGTGACACCGTTCTAGTTGGAGAGGCTACTAAGCTTGACTTAGGCTGCCAGCCTTCCCACAGTAGCTCTATTGTCCCTAATGTTTCACTTGTGGGCAGGGATGGTCCCAGTATGTCAGTTGATGATTCTGACATTGATCCACATGTCAACACTGATTCTCTGCCATGCACTAGGTGTGATGGTCAACCTAGTTACCTGTGTCCTGTGGAGCAGGAGCCGCCTTCGCGACCTGGTCTGTTGAGTGCTGTTGTTTCATGTGACACCGTTCTAGTTGGAGAGGCTACTAAGCTTGACTTAGGCTGCCAGCCTTCCCACAGTAGCTCTATTGTCCCTAATGTTTCACTTGTGGGCAGGGATGGTCCCAGTATGTCAGTTGATGATTCTGACATTGATCCACATGTCCACACTGATTCTCTGCCATGCACTAGGTGTGATGGTCAACCTAGTTACCTGTGTCCTGTGGAGCAGGAGCCGCCTTCGCGACCTGGTCTGTTGAGTGGCAGCCATTTTGATTTTGATCAGGACAAAGTTATTTTGGGTGACGCCATTTTAGATGGTGTTCCAGACGTTATTGTGACTGTCGTACTGCCATGTTCCCGGTACACTGGGGCTGTACCTGAGGCGGTACAGCCTACTCTGGATGTTCACGGTGTGCAGTATCCTGAACTGCCAGTGCCAGGTGGGATGGATATGGGTGCGGTGGTGGTATCAGTGATCTATGGTTTTGTTGTGTTGTGTTCTGTTCTGTTAAGCGCAGTTCTCAGGTTGATTTTGGTTTGCAGTATAATTTTGACAGATCGGTATCGGTGGTCGTGTTCGACAGGGGCCGACCCGGTTCTTGCCTTGAACCATTTTGATGTTTACGTTGGATCCTCCAGTTTACCCCTTGTTGTGTATACAGACCATAACCCTTTGGTTTTTCTTCGCAGCATGGTGAACTCGAACCATCGTTTGATGCGATGGAGTTTGTTCCTCCAGGTGTATAACTTGGATATTCGCCACATCGTGGGAGGGACAACGTGCTAGCAGACGCCCTCTCACGATCATGGTACCGGTGTTTGTGGTACCCGTTATCGCTGTTGTGGTAGTGGCCCTGACAACTAAGGGGTCACAGTTGTTTTTTGTTTTGTTTATGGGTTGTTGTGTAGTGGTTGCCTCTTGGGCAACCAGTTTGGTGGGGGAGGTGTTATGTACTAGAGGCCTGATCACTCCTGTGTCACCGGGCATGCAGGTGAGGCCTGCCAATTAGCCAATTAGTGCTGATTGGTTACCTGCTGGGGAGCTTTAAAGGCAGACCTAGTAACACACATGCAGTGTCTGTGCTTAGAGAAAGAGCTGTCACGTTCTTCTAGTCCTTGTCCGTTGGGTTACCTTAGTAGTTTAGTTAACATTTATATGAATAGTTCCTTGAGATAGTAGCACTTTGAGTTAGAGCACAGGGTTTTGGTGTTGGTTTGCACATAGGTTGCGTGCCCCTGAGCCAGGGTCGTAACAGCCTGCCACCCGGGCGTTCATCGCACGTTCTCCTTCCTGGCTCGTAGATTCTGGTGGCCCACCATGAGGAACGACATCAAGGAGTTCGTACTGGCCTGCGCAGTCTGCGCCCGCAGCAAGGCCTCCCACCAGGCTCCCTCCGGGCTATTGCAGCCGCTTCCCATTCCGAGCCGTCCTTGGTCACATGTGGCGCTGGACTTCGTCACGGGTCTTCCTTCTTCCCAGGAAAAAAAAAAAAAAAAAAAATTTAGGACCTGCTCCGAGGTCATCAATTGGCACACATGCGATGCATGCATGTAATTCGTATTTGCGATTAACCCATCCCGTCGCCCTTCCCCCCCAAGGGCAGCCGGGAGCAGACAGGCGTCAACGTGAGCCGCGCCAGGGGACCAATCCAAGTGCTCCTGTCCGTCTTCGCAAAGGACGCCACAGCGTTAGCGATCTTGTTGTTGTGCATGTTTTTCCATTGGGTTTATCTTATCGGGGGGGAAACCCTTGCGAGCATGGGGAGAACATGAAACTCCACACAGAAAGGCCTGGGAGATACCCCACCTGGGTAACTGGCATCATGGAAACCTGGTCCCCAAGCGGGAATCGAACCCTGGACCTTCTTGCTGTGAGGCGACAGTGTTAACCACTACACCACCGTGCCTACTGACCGTGGTGGATCGGTTCAGCAAGGGGGTTCACCTTGTGGCCCTTCCCAAGCTTCCCTCGGCGGCCGAGACGGCGGACCTCCTGACACGCCACGTGTTTCGCCTCCATGGTTTTCCCCAGGACGTCGTCTCGGACCGGGGGCCCCAGTTCACTTCCCAGGTATGGCAGGCTTTTTGCAAGGGATTGGGGGCAACGGTCAGTCTTTCCTCTGGTTATCATCCCCAGACTAACGGACAAATGGAGAGGATGAACCAGAGTGTGGAGTCTGCTCATCGGTGTGTGGCTGCCGAGAAACCCGCTTCTTGGAGCCGTTTCCTTCCCTGGGTCGAGTACTCCATCAACTCCATGGTCAGTTCCGCCACCGGCCTCTCACCCTTTGAGGTATCCCTGGGCTACCAACCCCCTCTTTTCCCTGCACAGGAGTCGGAGGTGGCAGTTCCCTCCGTACAGGACCACCTCGACCGGTGCCGTCGGGTCTGGGAGATCACCAGGACTGCACTGCTCCGGTCATCGGAGCGCGCCAGTCGTGGGGATGACCGGCGCCGGGTTCCTGCGCCGATGTACTACCCTGGGCAGAGGGTGTGGCTTTCCGCAACGGACCTTCCACTTCGGTCCTCGGCCAAGAAGCTTAACCCCCGGTTCGTCGGTCCTTTTGAGGTTCTGAAGGTACTCAGTCCGGCGGCGGTGAGTCTTAAGCTTCCTGCGTCCATGCACATTCACCCCGTTTTCCATGTGTCCCGGGTTAAGCCTGTCTCTCTCAGTCCCCTGATGCCTCCTGCTCCGGAACCACCTCCTCCCGAGATGGTGGACGGTCACCCCCAGTGGCAGGTCCGCCGGTTGATGGGCGTTCGACGGCGGGGTCGGGGTTCCAGTACCTGGTGGACTGGGAGGGGTACGGTCCGGAAGAACGGAGCTGGGTCTCCCGCCAGCTCATCGTGGATCCCGGCCTGATCACCGACTTCCATCGTGCCCATCCGGGCGAGCCGGGTCGGGCTGGTCGCCGGGTGGCTCCCGTGGAGGGGGGGGTACTGTGAGGTTTGGTCCGCTCCCCGCCACACGCTCCGTTCCTTTAAGGTACTATGTTGATTGATGCATTCCCCGCCACGCGCTCCGTTCTTTTAAGGTGCCGTGTTGATTGGTGCATTCCCCGCCACACGCTTTTGGAGCAAGTATCAATCTCATCCCGCAGCTGTCACAGTTTGTAATTAGCGCCCCTGAAGGCTTTATATACACAGACCTCCTTGCTATCGATGTTGGGTCGTTCTGGAATACAACTGCATATACCTGCCTTTCCCCGTCGCTGTTCCTGTCATCTTTCTCTCCAGGACCTTTTTGTGGAGAACCGCTGTGGAGAACCTGGTTCCCCGTTTGGAGCTGCGCCTCGTTATCTGCCCGCTTTACGCGTTGCGCTCTGGTGAGTTTTTGGAAACAGTCCTTTTGGATTATCAGTTTTTTGTGTGTTTGGTGAACACTGAAGAAATACCGTTTTTGTTTGTACTGGACTCAGCTAATTTGTGTGTTAGGATAACACTGAAGAATTCCGTTTTGTTTCGCACTGGACTCAGCTAATTTGTGTGTTAGAATAACACTGAAGAATACTGTGTCGTTTTTCACTGGACTCAGCTAATGGACTCAGCTAACTTGTGTGTGGTACACCGAAGATCAAGTCACTTGGGATTAATACTGGACTCAGTCACCTCTCTGCCTCTGTGTGTTCGTTGGGCTGTTTCTGATTTCTCTCTCTCTCCGTTTTCCACCGTGAGTGAAAGCTGGGAGTATCTGCAGAGCCGCCACAACGTCACATGCCAATTCCTCACCACTATCTCCTGGGAGTATCTGCAGAGCCGCTACATCGTCACATGCCAGATCCCCGTTTGTTTGATTACTGTACCTCATCCATCTTGTGACTCTGTGAATAAATACGCCCTAGCTTTTGGCTAACTCTGAACTTCCTGTCTGTGCCGTTGCGTTTGAGGTCGGTTACAAACCCTAACATTCAATGACTGTATTGTCATTAATATTATTAATCCATATGAATATGAATCATTAATATTATTATGGGGGCCACAGTGGCTCATATAGAGCGGTCGACTGTTCTTGGTTCGATTCCCGCTCCTCCTGGGCAGCGTGTGGAAGTGTCCTTGAGCAAGACACTTAACCCCTAATTGCTCCTGATGTGCAGGTTGGCACCTTGCATGGTTGCCTGCACCGTCTGTGTGAGTGAATGTGACAGAAATGTGAGTACACAAAACTTTTACTTCAGTGTGTTAAAACCTTTGTAACTCTATTATAAGAATGGATTCTTCTTTGTATTGGCAGAAAGTTAAAAATGTGTTATGGTTTCTAACCGACCCCAATCGCACAACACAAGACAGGTATGAGAGTAAGCCAAAACAGGGCAAATATTTATTATAGAACAAAAAGCGGCACAGTCCCTTTAAGGGAAAACACAAAACACTAGAGTCAAGGAAATATGGAAAATGCGGCACTGTGCCTTTAAGAGGCGAACAGGCTAAGGGACTAAGGCTAAGGGCCAGGGCTAAGGACCAGGGCTAAGTGTCAGGGCCAGGACCAGGGGCACTGGAGAGGGGGACAGGGACAGAGGCCCGGAGAGGCGGGCTGGAGACAGGGACAGAGAACAGGGTTAAGGCCTTGGACAGGGCGAGGGCCAGAGCTGCTTACAGGGATGAGGACAGGGTTCCGACGGCGGAGGCCTGGCATGGGGACAGGGGCCCGACGGCGGAGGCATGGCACGGGGACAGGGGCCCGACGGCGGAGGCCTGGCACGGGGACAGGGGCCCGACAGCGGGGGCCTGGCACGGGGACAGGGGCCCGACAGCGGAAGCCGGGCACGGAGATCCTCCTCCTCCTCCTCGGATGCTGCAGACGGGCAGCGCAGAACAAAGGGGGTCCCAGGGGACCGGGATGGGAACACGCCGTCCTCCCGTGGAATACTAGGGAGCGACGACGAGCCTCACCCCAGGAACGAGGATCACGAAGAGACGCCTTCCTCCCGTGGAATCGGGAGCGATGGCGTGCCGCCTTGACGTCTGGAGTGGGAACACTAGAAAACCTCCCGTAGAGAATTAGAGAGCGAAGACGGTGTCCCACTCCAGGCAAACGGCGACAGGTGGTGATGGCTGGGCCGTCGTCTCACGCCGGAGACGCGGCAGGTGATGGTGACGTACAGAATGGTAACGTACAGAACTCCATGAACACAGAACTCCATGAACACAGAACTCCATGAACACAGACACAGATACAGAACGACCCGACCAGGACTGGAAGGGAGCCTGCCACCTAAGTACTCTCCCGAGCAGATTGCAAACTCCCAACAGGTGCGTGAGGGTAGAGGAACAGAATGTCCAAGGGTGGGGGCTGGTGAAGAGTAGGAGGCAGGCAAAAGTTCTCACAAGGGTGGGGGCTGGTGAAGAGTAGAAAGGGAAAAAAAGGTCCAGGGAACAGGCGAATCCTCACAGTACCTCCCCCTCCACGGGAGCCACCGGGCGACCGAAAAAATCAGACAGCGGGGCAGGGGACATGACAAAGCAACAAACAAAAAAAAATTGGCCATGCTAACAGGGGAAGCTACACCTAAAGTGGGGCTAGCAGAGGGACAGGGTAGCTGCCAGAGCATTGCTAGCTACAGGGCCTATGCTAGCTGTAATGCTACATTAGCATAGAGGCTGCGCTAGCTGCCGGAGCTAGGCTAGCAGACAGGGCTGGACTAGCAAAGGAGAACAAGCTAGCTGAAAGGACAGTCCTAGCTGTGGGGAACAGGGTAGCTAACAGGGGAGCTGACGAGGCTAACAGGGGAGCTAACAGGGGAGTCAACAGGGGAACTAACAGGGGAACTAACAGGGGAACTAACAGGGGAACTAACACAAAAACACTGTCTGTGCTGGCTGGGGTCGTCGACTGGTCGGGTCGTACTGTTATGGTTTGTAACCGACCCCAATCGCACAACACAAGACAGGTATGAGAGTAAGCTAAAAAAAAGGGCAAATATTTATTATAGAACAAAAAGCGGCACAGTCCCTTTAAGGGAAAACACAAAACACTAGAGTCAAGGAAATATGGAAAATGCGGCACTGTGCCTTTAAGAGGCGAACAGGCTAAGGGACTAAGGCTAAGGGCCAGGGCTAAGGACCAGGGCTAAGTGTCAGGGCCAGGACCAGGGGCACTGGAGAGGGGGACAGGGACAGAGGCCCGGAGAGGCGGGCTGGAGACAGGGACAGAGAACAGGGTTAAGGCCTTGGACAGGGCGAGGGCCAGAGCTGCTTACAGGGATGAGGACAGGGTTCCGACGGCGGAGGCCTGGCACGGGGACAGGGGCCCGACGGCGGAGGCCTGGCACGGGGACAGGGGCCCGACGGCGGAGGCCTGGCACGGGGACAGGGGCCCGACAGCGGGGGCCTGGCACGGGGACAGGGGCCCGACAGCGGAGGCCGGGCACGGAGATCCTCCTCCTCCTCCTCGGATGCTGCAGACGGGCAGCGCAGAACAAAGGGGGTCCCAGGGGACCGGGATGGGAACACGCCGTCCTCCTGTGGAATACTAGGGAGCGACGACGAGCCTCACCCCAGGAACGAGGATCACGAAGAGACGCCTTCCTCCCGTGGAATCGGGAGCGATGGCGTGCCGCCTTGACGTCTGGAGTGGGAACACTAGAAAACCTCCCGTAGAGAATTAGAGAGCGAAGACGGTGTCCCACTCCAGGCAAACGGCGACAGGTGGTGATGGCTGGGCCGTCGTCTCACGCCGGAGACACAGCAGGTGATGGTGACGTACAGAATGGTAACGTACAGAACTCCATGAACACAGACACAGATACAGAACGACCCGACCAGGACTGGAAGGGAGCCTGCCACCTAAGTACTCTCCCGAGCAGATTGCAAACTCCCAACAGGTGCGTGAGGGTAGAGGAACAGAATGTCCAAGGGTGGGGGCTGGTGAAGAGTAGGAGGCAGGCAAAAGTTCTCACAAGGGTGGGGGCTGGTGAAGAGTAGAAAGGGAAAAAAAGGTCCAGGGAACAGGCGAATCCTCACAGTACCTCCCCCTCCACGGGAGCCACCGGGCGATCGGAAAAATCAGACAGCGGGGCAGGGGACATGACAAAGCAACAAACAAAAAAAAATTGGCCATGCTAATAGGGGAAGCTACACCTAAAGTGGGGCTAGCAGAGGGACAGGGTAGCTGCCAGAGCATTGCTAGCTACAGGGCCTATGCTAGCTGTAATGCTACATTAGCATAGAGGCTGCGCTAGCTGCCGGAGCTAGGCTAGCAGACAGGGCTGGACTAGCAAAGGAGAACAAGCTAGCTGAAAGGACAGTCCTAGCTGTGGGGAACAGGGTAGTTAACAGGGGAGCTAACGAGGCTAACAGGGGAGCTAACAGGGGAGTCAACAGGGGAACTAACAGGGGAACTAACAGGGGAACTAACAGGGGAACTAACAGGGGAACTAACAGGGGAACTAACACAAAAACACTGTCTGTGCTGGCTGGGGTCGTCGACTGGTCGGGTCGTACTGTTATGGTTTGTAACCGACCCCAATCGCACAACACAAGACAGGTATGAGAGTAAGCTAAAACAGGGCAAATATTTATTATAGAACAAAAAGCGGCACAGTCCCTTTAAAGGATAACTCCACTATTTTGGGAAATTAGCTTATTTAACATCTTCCCTGGAGTTAGACAAGAAGATGCATACCTTTTTTGTCTCTGTGCGTGCATTTTAGCTTTGGGAATAGATGCTCCGTTAGCATAGCTTAGCTTCATCACTGGAAGTGAGGCAGGACAGTAGCCTTACAGTGCCTTACAGTGTATTGCAAGGTCTGACATTGACCAAACTTGATATGCATGACCTTGGTGGGCTCTAGGTCAACTCCTGAAAAGGGGGTCAATGTCAGACCTTGCAATCAAAAGTTAGGGGCGCACTGAAATTATGGCAAGGGTTATTAGCCCCCTAACTTTTGATTGCAAAGTCTGACATTGACCCCCTTTTCAGGAGTTGACCTAGAGCCCACCAAGGTCATGCATATCAAGTTTGGTCAATGTCAGACCTTGCAATACACTGTAAGGCACTGTAAGGCTACTGTCCTGCCTCACTTCCAGTGATGAAGCTAAGCTATGCTAACGGAGCATCTATTCCCAAAGCTAAAATGCACGCACAGAGACAAAAAAGGTATGCATCTTCTTGTCTAACTCCAGGGAAGATGTTAAATAAGCTAATTTCCCAAAATAGTGGAGTTATCCTTTAAGGGAAAACACAAAACACTAGAGTCAAGGAAATATGGAAAATGCGGCACTGTGCCTTTAAGAGGCGAACAGGCTAAGGGACTAAGGCTAAGGGCCAGGGCTAAGGACCAGGGCTAAGTGTCAGGGCCAGGACCAGGGGCACTGGAGAGGGGGACAGGGACAGAGGCCCGGAGAGGCGGGCTGGAGACAGGGACACCTAAGTACTCTCCCGAGCAGATTGCAAACTCCCAACAGGTGCGTGAGGGTAGAGGAACAGAATGTCCAAGGGTGGGGGCTGGTGAAGAGTAGGAGGCAGGCAAAAGTTCTCACAAGGGTGGGGGCTGGTGAAGAGTAGAAAGGGAAAAAAAGGTCCAGGGAACAGGCGAATCCTCACAAAATGTTTCCTTTCAAAAGAGACCAGACTCATGCATGTGCTATAAGTATAAAGTATAATAAATCACAAATTACTTTGGGGATGCAATCGTCAGGCGTGTTATGCAAAACTAGCCCCAATTTTGCACAATGCATATGTGGTTAAGGCAACATAGTTCTCACATAGAGTGGCCCACTGGTAGCATTCTGTCTTGGAATACGATCAAAGACACTAAATTGCAATGCGTGCAAAGCTTGACCATATGTTTCTGTGTCTAATAAAGGTGCCGGAGATTTCAAAGCTGCACATGGACATAGAAAAACCTAAAAAAATTAAAAAAATTAAAAGCTGAGCGAGGCGAGAGTTTGACGGCAACGTTGACCGAATTGATTGAAGTATGCAGATATGCAGAGAGATAAAGATCAAATAAATGAAAATATTGATATGTTTTCATAACTGAATAAGCAAACTGTTTGAAGCTAGAAATATGAATCAAAAGTTGCTGTTTAATTTTGGTAGTTTACAAGGACAGGGCCAATCATTTTGTTTACAAACCTTCAAAGTAGACTTATATTTGGTTCATGATGCCTCAAAATTATTTTGGTTTGATTTATGATGACAAGATGCTTAGTACAATCATTCTAAGGTTTACGTGTGTAATACATTTGTTTTGTACACTAATTGCAAGTTATGCAAATGTAACAAATCCAAAACTGCATAGTGCACTGTTAAATTAGTATCTTTGTGAGGTTACTGTTTACATTATTACATTGAAAAGACACAAAGATATATTTTTTAAAGCTGGATGTTACAGGTTGATTTTTGAATAATTTTCGTACCATTGAGATTACTTTAGGCATAATAAAGCATGTTGAGTAACTTTTGTTATAGATAGATATTATTTTGTTATATAAAATAATATAAATAAATAGATTTCTATCCATACAGAGCAGGCATACTTTTAAATATATTAAAATGACAAGGCATCTTTGAGTAAACTTTGAGTATCATTTAAGTATCTTGAGTCTGGGGGAAAAGTGTCCTCTTTTTTGGAAATCACAATAGGGTCTGTGAGGACTCGCCAGTCCCTGAACCCCTTTTCCCTGTCTACTCTCCTCAGCAGCCCCCAAGTTTCAAGTTTCAAGTTTCTTTAATAGTTGTCATACAGAAGTACAGAATACTTTCATACAAAATGCTTCTTACTGTTACGCTCCAGAGACTGTGCTAGACAAGATAGTATCAAATAACATAGTATAGCATGTAATTTAGAAGAAGAAAATGAGGTCACAGTGTTCGGTATAGACATATGTACAATGTTCTGAGTTACCATATAATATACAATACTATGCAGTGTACTAATGTACAGTACTATCTAGTGCAAAGCAGAAATGGGATGAGGTACAATTTAGGTACAATTTACAGTAAGGTGTACGAGTTGTAGTGCAATCCTTCATCAATAAATATAAAGTGTGGGGAGTGGGTGCTACACTGCTACAGTGTGTTTGTTTAAAGTGGGTGTGTGCTATACAGTGTGTGGAGTGGGTGCTACAGTGTGTTTGTTTAAAGTGAGTGTGTGCGTGTGGATGTGTGTGCTATGTGCGTTTGGTGGTTGTTGTTGTGTAGTGTTCATTCATTGTTCGTTTAGCAGCCTGATGGCCTGGGGATAGAAGCTTCTTCTGAGTCTTTCTGTGCTCGCCTTGAGACTCCGGTATCGCTTGCCTGACCGCAGCAGTTCAAAGAGGCAGTTGTTCGGGTGACTGGAGTCTTTAATGATTCTCTTAGCCTTGCCCTTGCAACGCTTGTTGTAAATGTTCTGGAGGGTGGGGAGCCCCCCTCCAATTGTGCGTTCGGCTGAACGTGTCACTCTTTGTAGTCTGCTTCGGTCTTGTGCAGTGCTATTCCCAAACCAGGAGGTGATGTTGCCGGTCAAGATGCTCTCTATTGTACATGAGTAGAAGTTCTTAAGGATCTTCTGACTGACTTGGAACTTCCTTAGGCGCCTGAGGAAGTAGAGGCGTTGTCGTGCCTTCTTCACAACACTGTCAATGTGTGTGGTCCATGTCAAGTCCTGGGATATGTAGGCTCCGAGGTACTTAAAGCTGTTGACTCTCTCAACCGGTGCCCCGTCGATGCTGAGGGGGCTGTAGTCCTTGACCCCCGACCTCCTGAAGTCCACAATCATCTCCTTTGTTTTGCTGACGTTCAGGGAGAGGCTGTTTTCCTGGCACCATCCCGCCAGGACCTTGACCTCTTCCAGGTAGGCCCTCTCGTCGTTGGCAGAGATCAGGCCCACCACCACTGTGTCGTCAGCAAATTTGATGATTGTATTGCTACTCCGCTGAGCCACACAGTCGTGTGTGTACAGGGAGTAGAGGAGGGGACTCAGAACACAGCCCTGGGGGGCCCCTATGTTGAGGGTGATGGATGAGGAGGTGCAGTTGCCTGCTCTCACCACCTGGGGTCTGCCAGTCAGGAATGAATGAATGAATGAAAACTTTATTTAACAGATTGCAGAATGGGTACAATACAGTACGGCTCAATACATACAATTGTTAAGGGGATGCAGACCTGAGAAAGACGTTTGTCTTGTTTCCATCAGGGTCCCCCATTTTCAATTCATATAGACATATATGACATACATGACATACAGATAGTCAGTACTGCTACATCTATACATTTATGACATACCAGATTTGCAAATACAGTACAGAAGTCCAAGACCCACTGGCAGAGGTCATAGTTCAAGCCCAGGTCCCTGAGCTTGGCTATGAGTATGGAGGGGACTATGGTATTGAATGCCGAGCTATAGTCGATGAATAGCATTCTCACATAGTTCCCCTGCCTCTTGTCCAGGTGTGATGCTGCTGTGTGCAGCACATGGGCTATGGCGTCCTCCGTGGCGTCCACCTTTGGACATTCTTATTCTCCTGGCATTTTTATTGTCTCCTGTGTTGTTTAACTGTGTTCTGTCTTTAGTCTCATTCCCTTTGTAATTATTTATTTGTTCCTTGTATGTTTGTTTGCTCTGTCTAGTGTTCAGTCTTCTTGTGTAGTTAGTTCTTGTGCTTCCCTGTTTATATTCCCCATTGTGTTTGGTCTGGTTGTTTTCCTTAGCCCTATTAGTTCTGCCCTTCCCTCATGTGTGTCTCGTTTTGCTGATTGCCCTGCTGTCTCTCTAGTGTTAATTGTTTCCCCTATATCTAGTGTTTGTTCCCTACTCTTATTGTCGGTTCATTGTTTCGGTTCCATGTTTTGTTATCCTCGTCCCTGTTTCATGTGCTGAGCTCCTGTGTTCATAGTAAGTTTTCCCAGTGTCATTTAGTGTTTTGTTTTTGGACTTACTCTCTTTATGAGATTATTCTTTGTTTTGTATTTTGCCCTCTGCCAGTCTTAGCTGAGCTATTCCTTGTTTTGTTTTGCTACTGTCTTGGATGTATTTTCTGTTACACTTCACCCCTGGCTCGAAGTGTTCTAATTAAAGGAGCAGTGCTCATTTTTGGACAATCTACCTTTACCTCTCCCTCGTATCTGTTTGCGCCTGGGCCCTCTGCTAACAATCCGTAACAGAATGAACCGACCATGTCTGGACCCAGCGAACAGAACGAGGGAGGCTTTGAGCGCCTTGGAGGCGTTCAGACTGGGGGATGTTCCTTCCTCCTCCTTGGAGGAGAGGAAGGAGGTTTTGCGTCTGCTCTATTCACTCAGGGAGTGGCACCCTGAGCTGGCCCCACAGATGGAGGAGTATGGCAGACACTGGATCAAGTGCCTATTCCAGCCTCCAGCCTCCGGTCAAGCCCCTACTGCTGGTAAGGCCTCTACCACCAGCATAGCCTCACCTCAGTCACCTGCTAGGGTGCCTACTGCTAGCCTAGCGTCCCCAGCTAATGCTGCTAACCCCAGCCCTGTTTACGTTGCTCAGGTTGTTAGCTCAGCCGTTAGCCTAGCATCCCCAGCTAGTGCTGCTAACCCCAGCCCTGTTAACGTTGCTCAGGTTGTTAGCTCAACCGTTAGCCTAGCGCCCTCAGCTAGTGCTGCTAACCCCAGCCCCGTGAACACTGCTCAGGCTGCTAGCACTAGCCCGATAGCTAACACTGCCCTTGTAGCAGTTAGCTTAGGCCCCGCAGCTCTCACTGCTCACGCAGCTAGCACTAGTCCGATAGCTAACCCTGCCCCTGTGTCTAGCCTAGTCCTTGTAGCTTCGAAGGCTACCCCGTTAGTCCCTACTGTTACCAAGTCACGGAGAGCTAGAAAGTCTAGGAAAGCTAGCACTAGCCCGATAGCTAACCCTGCCCCTGTGGTTAGACTAGCCCTTGTAGCTTCGACAGCTACCCCGTTAGCACCTACTGCCAGCATGGCCCCAGTTGTTAGCATAGCTACTGCTAGCACCACAGCCCTGTCTGATAGCTTAGCCTCTGCAGCTAACCAGGCCTCAACAGCTAGGACTGCCCTGTCAGCTAGCTCGTTCCCTATGGCCCCAGTTTCTCTGGTCTCGGTTCCTTGGTCTGGCCCTCCAGCCAGCGTTAACTATCCTGCTAGAACTGCCCCTTCAGTTATCAGGATGGGTTATTTCCGTGTTACTCCAACTAACACCTCAGTCTCGTCTGCTAGAGCCCCTGCTGCTAGCACCTCAGTCTCGTCCGCTAGAGCCCCTGCTGCTAGCCTCTTAGTCTTGTCTGCTAGAGCCCCTGCTAGGTTAGCCACTGCTAGTTCTACAGGCCCTACAGCTAAACCTTTGGCTTCCTCAGTTAGGAGACTCAGTGTGGTTCCGGCCCTTAGTACAGGCTTAGCTCCCCCTGCTACTGCTAGCAGGTCTAGAAAGGCTAGTAAAGCCCTCACTGTTAGCAGGGCTTCTTCAGTTAACTTAGCCTCTACTGCCAGCCTAGCCCCTGTTAGCTTAGCCCCGGGTGCTACGCCCGGCCCGGTCTCCACGCCCGGTCCGGCTCCCACGCCTGACCCGGCCTCCTCGACTGGTCCGGCTCCCACGCCTGACCCGGCCTCCTCGACTGGTTCCAGCTCCTCGACTGGCCCCGGCTCTTCGTTTGGTCCAGCTCTTCGCCGTGGTCGTCGCCGTGGTTGTCGCCGTGGTCTACGCCGTGGTCTACGCCGTGGTCTGCACCGAGGTCGATCTGCACCTGGAGAGTCATCTGGTCCCGTCTCCTCGTCTGGTCCCGTCTCCTCATCTGGTCCCGTCTCATCTGGTCCCGGTTCGTCATCTGGTCCCGTCTCCTCGTCTGGTCCCGTCTCCTCATCTGGTCCCGTCTCATCTGGTCCCGTCTTGTAAACGACCCTCCAGGTAGCGTCATTCAGTTTGTGTGTGATAGGGAACCTTTATTTTGAAGCACCGCCAAACCGGAAGTAGCTAACCGGAAGCAGATACCGCGAGCATGAGCGCAGCTTGACGGTCCAAATGAACGTTAGACATACGGCTACAAGGAAAGAAAGTTCTCCGTGAATATCTTCTTTATTCTTTTGTTATATGGAAATGGTCTACAAGGTAACTGCTGTGCACTTTCTATGGTTTTAATGTTGGTTTGAATTCACTTTTGTTTGTGTTTTGACAACTTAAAGTTATTCCTGCTACTGTGAAAATACGCTGTTTTCTAGCTAACTTGGTCATTGCAAATTGTTAGCTTGTCTACACATTTAATAAGGTCCAGAGTACCAGCATTTTAAGAGTTTTTGTTTGATTGTAGATCTGGAAAAGAAGACTTTCATGTGGGTTATGGTTAAGCCCCTGTTGGAGAGAGAGAGGACAAGGTACTGGGATGTTTATTTGTCCTATTTATTGATATGGGCTGTTTACTTTATATTTGTATTCATTTAATGTATTGGCTATGTCACTGTTATTGGAAGCCATTTGTGTCAAGTGTTATGTTAGCTTATTGAACAATGTGAATGTGGCACTAATGTATATAATGTATATATATCTGAGTATCTTTTCTTTGTCTTTCTCTGTCATTTCACTTCAGCTCTTACGTTGTGAATTGAAATAAACATTCATGAAACACCAGTAAAGGAGTCCATCCATCACTCTCCCAGGGATGCTACAGTAAGAGCTTACTCTATGGTGAAGTGGAACATCGGATATTCGTCTCCCGGACCCTGCACTGAACTTCACCCTCACTTGAGTTGTTAAGAGAAGGAACCGTTTCATTACCTTACTATAGACCTGATAATTAATTACTTTTTTTTGTTTTAAAAATGCACACTTCATGTAGAGCTTCCTTTGTTATTGTGTGTATTCTAGTCATTGCTTTGTCATGAACACTGATGTAAATGCCCATAGATAACACATTCAATGCTGGTTATTTGCCCTAATTTACCATTCAAAGTGTATGCTGTGCTATTTCTCTGTCCATGTCTATGCTGCTCTGTATGAAGGCGCAACCACATTCACTTTATTCTAACGTTGAAAGGTGCAATAATTAGCTCATCATGGCATCCTTAGAAGGGAAAGGAGGGTTATATAAGGAAACTAGCTCCCCAGATGAGGTCAAAGGCTTAGGAGAAGAGCATCATACAGAGGTAGGCCTAGGGTTGGAAGAGTCTGAAAACCGACAGAAGGAAGCTAGTGAAGAGGAAAAAGGTCCCACTGATATCCCTGAGGAAGAGGATGACCTAACTGAAGGTCTCCGACGCTCCCACCGTACACCGCGCCCAACAGAAAGGATGCGTGCGCACCAAGAGGAAGAAGCATGCAAAAGGGAGAAAAGACTGCTGTACCTGTATGAAAAATGGAAGCGCGACATTTGCAAGGCAAGACACGAGATGAAGACATACATGTCAGAGGAGGAGCTCTGGACTCTCATCGACAAACTAAATATGTCTAAGACGGACGTTTGTATGATGTATGTCGAAATCAGAAGTCTCGCCGCGCCCCCCAATGACATAAGACGACGAGTGGATACGTGCGAGACAGTAACCAGGGAATTAGTCAACATCGCTCATGATAGAACCATAGGTACAGAAGACGATTTCAATGTCCAACGGGAAAGGAGCCGACTTCATGAACTGCGTCGCCATGACTACGCAAGGTCGGTCTATGGAGCTGCCTTTGACGTCTCTGCATTAACTCAGAGCAGCGGGTCTGCACAAGGCTCGTCTATAATAACAACGAAGCGTGTGGAGGCAGCGGCTGAACTAGCCGAAAAGGAAGCCACCTATCAGATGATGCAAGTAGAGGAAAAACAAAGGGAAGTTATACGCGAACTAGAGGAACAACAACGAAAGGCTCTGGAGGTACAAAAGCGTGAGTTAGAGCGACTGCAGGCCAAGAAGGAAGTGTTCGCAGCCCAAGCCAAACTAAAGGTCTACGACGATCAGATCAGACATGAAGCTGCCGAACACATCAATGAAAGCAATGCAGAGATGAGGAACGCACCTGCTGCCACACTCTTTCCATCTCATGCTGCACCAACATCTCATTCTGACATCACTGCTCTCGCACAGGTCTTCCATGACAGCATAGCCTTGAGTAGGCTTCCTGCACCAGAGCCATTCGTTTTCAATGGTGATCCTATACAGTTCATCGAATGGAAGACAACGTTTACCTCACTCATCGACCAAAGAGCAATAACCCCAGCTGAAAAACTCTACTACTTGAAGAAGTATGTTGGTGGCCCAGCACGCCAGGCTCTAGATGGCACGTTCTATCGTAACGACAAGGAAGCCTACAAAGACGCCTGGGATAAGCTGAATCATCGCTTTGGCCAGCCATTTGCCATTCAGAGATCATTCAGAGAGAAGCTATCCAACTGGCCGAGGATTCAGCCTAAGGATGCAGAGGGACTCAGGAGTTTCTCTGATTTTCTCAATGCCTGTCGGGATGCCATTCCTCATGTCAAGGGTCTTGACATACTCAACGACTGTGAGGAGAACCGAAAGCTTATTTACAAACTGCCAGACTGGGCAGCCGCTCAGTGGAACCGTCAAGTCACAAAACGCTTGAATGAACGTCAAGAATTTCCAACTTTCGAGGACTTCACAAAATTCATGTCAACTGAAGCGGAGATTGCCTGCAATCCAATCACGTCTTTCCAAGCTCTACACTCATCAGCCACTAGTGCCGATAAAGGAAATGTCAGAGACTCTAAGAGAAACAACGCCAGCGTTCTTGCCACTCAAGCAGACACTGACAATGAGAACCGGAAGTTTAGGACTATGGCTCCATGCATTCAGTGTGAAGATGACGGACACCAGCTCCATGCATGTGAAAGATTCACAGAGATGTCACTGGATGAGCGACGCAACTTCATAAAGGAGAAGAGACTATGCTATGGATGTCTAAAGCCAGGACACAATGCGAAAGACTGTCGCCATCGTCACTCCTGTGACACCTGCAAGAGAAAACATCCTACAGCCCTCCATGATAACAACTATCAAAGAGAAGAAAGGCCTGCACCTGATGCAGAATCAGATCAAGACCCTGAGGCAAGATCCCTCAGTGTAGCAGTTGGAGGCTCATCCAGCACATCAATGATTCTACCAGTATGGGTTTCCTCCAAAAGTAACCCAACTATGGAGAGACTTGTCTACGCTCTTCTCGACACTCAAAGCGATACTACATTTATCGACCAAGAGGTGAGTGACGGTCTTAATGCAGACAAGCATCCAGTTAAACTGAAGCTGACAACCATGAGCGGAAAGGACACAATTCTCACAAGTGAGAGAGTCTGCGGCCTTCGTGTAAGAGGATATAGCTCTGCCACTCAAGTCGATCTTCCAGTGGCCTACACTAAGGACTGCATACCCGTAAACCGTGCACACATCCCCACTTGTAAGACGGCTAAGAAATGGAGTCATCTAGCAGGAATAGCAGACGAAATTCAAACACTAAAAGACTGCGAAGTGGGTCTTCTCATAGGTTATAATTGCTCGAGAGCCATGGCTCCAAGGCAAGTCATCCTCGGAGCAGATGAGGAACCATACGCTGTACGGACAGATCTAGGGTGGAGTATCGTGGGGCCCTCAGCTCAAAGCCAGGATTCGTTGAGCACCAGTCGCATGTGCCACAGAACCACAGTTAAAGAGCTACCCCCGGCCACACCGGCCGATGTTATCCGCATTCTAGAGTCAGACTTTAAGGACGGCAGTGAAGACGGAAAACCAGTGTCTCAAGATGACATCACGTTTCTGAAAGGGATGGATGAAGGAATACGGAAAACCAAACAAGGCCATTACGAAATGCCCCTGCCCTTCAAAAACAGACTCCCCAACAATAAGAACTCAGCCCTGAATCACCTTAAAAGGAAACTGCAGCGCAACGAAGGGTACAAGAAGAAATACGTCAAGTTCATGGAAGAGGTTATTGGAAAGGGGGGCGCAGAACCAGTCGAGGATGGTGGGAGAAAAGGCGAAAGGTGGTACATTCCCCATCACGGCGTCATTCACGCAAAGAAACCCGATAAACTTCACATTGTGTTTGACTGCTCAGCAAGTTACAAAGGAACAAGCCTCAATGACCACCTCCTTTCTGGGCCCGACATGTTGAACAACTTGAGTGGAGTGCTCATCCGCTTTCGCCAGCACCCAGTTGCTCTGATGTGCGACGTTGAAAAATTTCACGTTCAGGAAGCTGATCGAGACTACTTGCGCTTTCTCTGGTGGAAGCAAGGAGACCTGAACTCACCGCCCAGGGAGTTCCGCATGAAGGTGCATCTGTTCGGTGCGGCCTCCTCGCCAGGGTGTGCCAACTACGAACTAAAGCACTTAGCTAAGGAGAAGGCACACACCTACCCGCACGGATCACGATTCGTCATGAGAGACTTTTACGTGGACGACGGGGTCACAAGTGTTGAAAACACTGAGAGTGCAATTCAGTTAGCCAAAGAAGCACGCAAACTCTGTGCCACAGGTGGCCTCCGTCTACATAAGTTTGTGTCAAACAACAGAGATGTCCTCAAGAGTATCCTGCTCTCTGAACGAGCAACCAACGTAAAGTGCATGCGCCTCACCTTTGATGAGCTGCCACTTGAAAGAGCTCTCGGGATTCAATGGGACACAGAGTCTGACAACTTCTGTCTCAACGTCAACCTTAAAGAACAGCCTACTACACGCCGCGGCATCCTGTCAACAGTAGACTCCCTGTACGACCCCCTCGGGTTTGTGGCACCGGTCCTGCTCAAAGAGGAATTTGGCTCTCCTGGTGCTGAGGAGTTCTTCTGGACTGATTCGAAAGTAGTCTTGGGATACATGAGGGAAGTCAGAAGTGCTTTGCACTTAGCACAATGACCAAGGAGCAAAGCACTATAGTTGATCACTTGTCTACGTTTTCTTCTTGGTCACTCGCTACTCGAGCTATCGCACGCATTCAGAGACGCGTCCACAAGAATAAATCTAACTCACTAACCTCTCGAATAATCAGAGATCATATAGAATTAGTGGCAGTGGCTAGTCCGTAATGAACTAGAATGGAGAAGTAAGATGACTCCTTCCATCCACTGGTCTGGGGGTCCACTTTGGGCAAGTGGTAGCACCCCCTAAGCCTCCCTACCTGGGGTTACAGGCCAACTAGGTTATTCCTTATTATGGAATCAGTCGGATTTACAGTGTAATATAAACCACTCCTGATTGGTGGGAGTGTAAACGACCCTCCAGGTAGCGTCATTCAGTTTGTGTGATAGGGAACCTTTATTTTGAAGCACCGCCAAACCGGAAGTAGCTAACCGGAAGCAGATACCGCGAGCATGAGCGCAGCTTGACGGTCCAAATGAACGTTAGACATACGGCTACAAGGAAAGAAAGTTCTCCGTGAATATCTTCTTTATTCTTTTGTTATATGGAAATGGTCTACAAGGTAACTGCTGTGCACTTTCTATGGTTTTAATGTTGGTTTGAATTCACTTTTGTTTGTGTTTTGACAACTTAAAGTTATTCCTGCTACTGTGAAAATACGTTGTTTTCTAGCTAACTTGGTCATTGCAAATTGTTAGCTTGTCTACACATTTAATAAGGTCCAGAGTACCAGCATTTTAAGAGTTTTTGTTTGATTGTAGATCTGGAAAAGAAGACTTTCATGTGGGTTATGATTAAGCCCCTGTTGGAGAGAGAGAGGACAAGGTACTGGGATGTTTATTTGTCCTATTTATTGATATGGGCTGTTTACTTTATATTTGTATTCATTTAATGTATTGGCTATGTCACTGTTATTGGAAGCCATTTGTGTCAAGTGTTATGTTAGCTTATTGAACAATGTGAATGTGGCACTAATGTATATAATGTATATATATCTGAGTATCTTTTCTTTGTCTTTCTCTGTCATTTCACTTCAGCTCTTACGTTGTGAATTGAAATAAACATTCATGAAACACCAGTAAAGGAGTCCATCCATCACTCTCCCAGGGATGCTACACGTCTCATCTGGTCCCGTCTCATCTGGTCCCGGTTCGTCGTCTGGTCCCGGCTCTTCGTCTGGTCCCGACTCCTCTTCTGGTCTGGTCCGACGCCGTGGTCTACGCCGTGGTCTACGCCGTGGTATACGCCGTGTTCTGCGCCGTGGTCTTCGGCTGCAGGGAACCCCGTCCGGGGTTCTGCGTCCGGCCCCAAGTCCGGCGTCTGGTGGGTCCCCTGTCCGGGGTCCTGCTCCGGGCCTATCACCCTCGCCCCTTTGCTTCAGTTCCCCTCGACCCCCTCATCGGCCCTCTGTCCCTGCTGCCGGTTCCCCTCGACCCCCTCGTCGGTCCTCTGTCCCTGCTACCAGTTCCCCTCTACCCCCTCACCGTTTCCCTGTCCCTGTTCCCATCTCTAGCCCCCCTCTCCTGGCCTCTGTCCCCTTCTCCGGTCCTCCTGATCCCGTGCCCCGTTCTCCCCTCTCCGGCCCCGTTCCTCTGCCCCGTTTCTCCTGTGCCCCTCCTGGGTTCCTGTCGCCGCTCCCCTGCCCCGGTGTCGCTCGTCCCGGCCTTGTCCGTCCTGACTTTTTTTCCCCCCGGACTCTCCCTGTGTTCTCCCGGCCCCCTGTCCTGCCCGTTCCCGGACGGTCCCTTTTGACGTCTGGGAGCCGTCTGTGGAGGGGGGGGGGGGGGTACTGTGATGATTCGCCAGTCCCTGAACCCCTTTTCCCTGTCTACTCTCCTCAGCAGCCCCCACCTTTGGACATTCTTATTCTCCTGGCATTTTTATTGTCTCCTGTGTTGTTTAACTGTGTTCTGTCTTTAGTCTCATTCCCTTTGTAATTATTTATTTGTTCCTTGTATGTTTGTTTGCTCTGTCTAGTGTTCAGTCTTCTTGTGTAGTTAGTTCTTGTGCTTCCCTGTTTATATTCCCCATTGTGTTTGGTCTGGTTGTTTTCCTTAGCCCTATTAGTTCTGCCCTTCCCTCATGTGTGTCTCGTTTTGCTAATTGCCCTGCTGTCTCTCTAGTGTTAATTGTTTCCCCTATATCTAGTGTTTGTTCCCTACTCTTATTGTCGGTTCATTGTTTCGGTTCCATGTTTTGTTATCCTCGTCCCTGTTTCATGTGCTGAGCTCCTGTGTTCATAGTAAGTTTTCCCAGTGTCATTTAGTGTTTTGTTTTTGGACTTACTCTCTTTATGAGATTATTTTTTGTTTTGTATTTTGCCCTCTGCCAGTCTTAGCTGAGCTATTCCTTGTTTTGTTTTGCTACTGTCTTGGATGTATTTTCTGTTACACTTCACCCCTGGCTCGAAGTGTTCTAATTAAAGGAGCAGTGCTCATTTTTGGACAATCTACCTTTACCTCGCCCTCGTATCTGTTTGCGCCTGGGCCCTCTGCTAACAATCCGTAACAGGGTCACCCTAAATAATGTCAATGTTACTCACTTCCTTGTCTTCTACCATTAAAAAAAAAGAAAAATTTGCTTATATTTAAGTTGTTCATTTTTAGTTATGTATTGTGTGATCTGTGTGAAGGGCGGACTAGCAAACTAAGATTTTCATTGTACGGCAAACTGTCTGTTTAACTGTGCACATGACAATAAAACATCTTTTCCTCTTGAATCTTGGCACCTGTCTTGTCTTGTCATCAGTTTAATGATCAGATACAGTGAGGCTGCTCCACCTGATGAACAGAGCAGTAAAGTTCCTCGTTCCGGGTTCATTTTCTCTGCGGGGTCGTAGAAGGCCAGTCATGTAGGAGGGACGTGTTCAGCTACAGAGAACTGGTGGTCGTTTTCTAACTCACAGGAGTTATTGAGATATTGAGGAAAAACGCTGAATTGTGTGGCTTTCTCTCTCCAGAGGCACAGTGTTCCAAAGTTTTCAGACCTATACATTTCAGATAAAAAAGATATATATATCTTTTTTATCTGAAATGTATAGGTCTGAAAACTTTGGAACACTGTGCCTCTGGAGAGAGAAAGCCACACAATTCAGCGTTTTATTCAGCAGTATATATATATATTGCAGACACACAATTAACCTAATCTCAAAATAAGATGTAAATAAATACATAGGCCTATCATTATTATGTAACTACATTGTAGGTCAGGGCTATTCAATTGGGCCAGATTTGAAAACCAGGAAATGTAGATGGGCCAGACATTTTCAGCAGCCTATTTAAAACCTTTTTTAGCTTTTGGTAATGACAAATGTTAAACAAATGCAAATGAATGTAGTAAAAAATAACAATGTTTATTGTTTCACTTTTGAAATAAAACAATATTTTTGGTCACATATCTGACCCACACTTTTACGGGACTTTCAATGTATTATTTTACAGATTACTTTTGTTTTTCTACTTTAAGTGTAAATGCCATAAAAATACAGTAAATGCCATAAAAATACAGTAAATAACCTTTAATACAAATATTAACCATTAAATAAAGGTTGTAATCTGTAAATTGATTTAATAAGAAATTATCTTTTTTTACAGGATTATTCCATTGCTTAATTGTCTTGAATGTTAAATTACATGTAAAACACCTAGAATATACATCATTTTACTGTATGTGAAAATAAGGCAACTTTCTGTTTTTTTGCTGTTAAACTTTAAATGTAATGTTAAATAATGTTGAAAAAAGAAAATAATATAATTAAAAAACAGTAAAAACCTTCAGTTATTCTACAGGTAATTCTTTTTAAATACATGTATTTGCTTAATTGTGTTGAATGTTAAATTACATTGAATTGTATATAAAACACATAAGATACTCATCATTTTACTGTATGTGAAAATAAGGCAACTTTCAGTATTTAAAAAAATTATGATCAAACACCTTCAATAAAGTGACAGGACTTAAAGTTCAGCAGTGAAACACTGTTATTTCACAGGTTTTTCCTACATTTACGATAAAACTCCTTCAATAAAGTGACAGAACTTAAAGTTCAACAGTGAAACACTGTTATTTCACAGGTTTTTCCTACATTTACGATGAAACACTTTCAATTAAGTGACAGAACTTAAAGTGCAGCAGTGAAACACTGTTATTTTACAGGTTTTCCCATAATTATTACAATCAAACTCCTTCAATTAAGTAACAGCACTTAAAGTTCAGCAGTTAAACACTGTTATTTTACAGGTTTCCCCATTATTATTACAATCAAACCCCTTCAATTAAGTGACAGAACTCAAAGTTCAGCAGTGAAACACTGTTATTTCACAGGTTTTTCCTACATTTATGATGAAACACCTTCAATTAAGTGACAGAACTTAAAGTTCAGCAGTGAAACACTGTCATTTGACAGTATTTTCCTAAATTATTACGATCAAACTCCTTCAATAAAGTGACAGAACTTAAAGTTCAGCAGTGAAACACTGTTATTTCACAGGTTTTTCCTACATTTATGATGAAACACCTTCAATTAAGTGACATAACTTAAAGTTCAGCAGTGAACCACTGTTATTTTACAAGGTTTCCCATAATTATTACAATCAAACTCCTTCAATAAAGTGACAGAACTTAAAGTTCAGCAGTGAAACACTGTTATTTCACAGGTTTCCCCATTATTATTACAATCAAACCCCTTCAATTAAGTGACAGAACTCAAAGTTCAGCAGTGAAACACTGTTATTTCACAGGTTTTTCCTACATTTAAGATGAAACACCTTCAATTAAGTGACAGAACTTAAAGTTCAGCAGTGAAACACTGTCATTTGACAGTATTTTCCTAAATTATTACGATCAAACTCCTTCAATAAAGTGACAGAACTTAAAGTTCAGCAGTGAAACACTGTTATTTCACAGGTTTTTCCTACATTTATGATGAAACACCTTCAATTAAGTGACATAACTTAAAGTTCAGCAGTGAAACACTGTTATTTTACAAGGTTTCCCATAATTATTACAATCAAACTCCTTCAATAAAGTGACAGAACTTAAAGTTCAGCAGTGAAACACTGTTATTTCACAGGTGTCCCCATTATTATTACAATCAAACCCCTTCAATTAAGTGACAGAACTCAAAGTTCAGCAGTGAAACACTGTTATTTCACAGGTTTTTCCTACATTTAAGATGAAACACCTTCAATTAAGTGACAGAACTTAAAGTTCAGCAGTGAAACACTGTCATTTGACAGTATTTTCCTAAATTATTACGATCAAACTCCTTCAATAAAGTGACAGAACTTAAAGTTCAGCAGTGAAACACTGTTATTTCACAGGTTTTTCCTACATTTATGATGAAACACCTTCAATTAAGTGACATAACTTAAAGTTCAGCAGTGAAACACTGTTATTTTACAAGGTTTCCCATAATTATTACAATCAAACTCCTTCAATAAAGTGACAGAACTTAAAGTTCAGCAGTGAAACACTGTTATTTCACAAGTTTTTCCAAAATTATTACGATGAAACACCTTCAATTAAGTGACAGAACTCAAAGTTCAGCAGTGAAACACTGTTATTTCACAGGTTTTTCCTACATTTACGATGAAACACCTTCAATTAAGTGACATAACTTAAGTTCAGCAGTGAAACACTGTTATTTTACAGGTTTCCCCATAATTATTACAATCAAACTCCTTCAATTAAGTGACAGAACTTAAAGTTCAGCAGTGAAACACTGTTATTTCACAGGTTTTTCCTACATTTATGATGAAACACCTTCAATTAAGTGACATAACTTAAGTTCAGCAGTGAAACACTGTTATTTCACAGGTTTTTCCTACATTTATGATGAAACACCTTCAATTAAGTGACATAACTTAAAGTTCAGCAGTGAAACACTGTTATTTTACAAGGTTTCCCATAATTATTACAATCAAACTCCTTCAATAAAGTGACAGAACTTAAAGTTCAGCAGTGAAACACTGTCATTTGACAGTATTTTCCTAAATTATTATGATCAAACTCCTTCAATAAAGTGACAGAACTTAAAGTTCAGCAGTGAAACACTGTTATTTCACAGGTTTTTCCTACATTTATGATGAAACACCTTCAATTAAGTGACATAACTTAAAGTTCAGCAGTGAAACACTGTTATTTTACAAGGTTTCCCATAATTATTACAATCAAACTCCTTCAATAAAGTGACAGAACTTAAAGTTCAGCAGTGAAACACTGTTATTTCACAGGTTTCCCCATTATTATTACAATCAAACCCCTTCAATTAAGTGACAGAACTCAAAGTTCAGCAGTGAAACACTGTTATTTCACAGGTTTTTCCTACATTTAAGATGAAACACCTTCAATTAAGTGACATAACTTAAAGTTCAGCAGTGAAACACTGTCATTTGACAGTATTTTCCTAAATTATTACGATCAAACTCCTTCAATAAAGTGACAGAACTTAAAGTTCAGCAGTGAAACACTGTTATTTCACAGGTTTTTCCTACATTTATGATGAAACACCTTCAATTAAGTGACATAACTTAAAGTTCAGCAGTGAAACACTGTTATTTTACAAGGTTTCCCATAATTATTACAATCAAACTCCTTCAATAAAGT
This sequence comes from Notolepis coatsorum, assembly GCF_963971535.1. Classification (NCBI taxonomy): domain Eukaryota; kingdom Metazoa; phylum Chordata; class Actinopteri; order Aulopiformes; family Paralepididae; genus Notolepis; species Notolepis coatsorum. The sequence continues at coordinate 109,597,458 of NC_140178.1, read as the reverse complement.
GACAGAACTTAAAGTTCAGCAGTGAAACACTGTTATTTCACAAGTTTTTCCAAAATTATTACGATGAAACACCTGCAATTAAGTGACAGAACTCAAAGTTCAGCAGTGAAACACTGTTATTTCACAGGTTTTTCCTACATTTACGATGAAACACCTTCAATTAAGTGACATAACTTAAGTTCAGCAGTGAAACACTGTTATTTTACAGGTTTCCCCATAATTATTACAATCAAACTCCTTCAATTAAGTGACAGAACTTCGTTCAGCAGTAAAACGCTGTTATTTGGCAGGTTTTTCCAAAATGATTACAATCAAACTCCTTCAATTAAGTGACAGAACTCAAAGTTCAGCAGTGAATTAATTTTTTACAGATATTTGCTATATATTCTCTGTATTTTTACAGCCCAACTGCTGTAGAAAAAAATTACATTCAAATTACCTATTATTTGAAATCCCTTTAAAAGTATCTGGACAAGACATTTTTCTTTTGTAAATGTCAATGCACATTAGGGGAAATGAATGATGTTCAAATAAAAGCCCAAGTTCTAATCTATCGGTTTTCATTTCATGTTTCAATCTGCTCCAGAGGCTGATATAAAAGGTTTTATTAACTGACAATTCTGAAAATCTTTCCAAAAAACCCTAATTGCATAGGTTTTAATAGGAGTTTTTAGCAGGCGTTTTATGTCTAAATGGGTTAAGTATTCATTTTGCATGGTCTCAGCTGCACTCCAGTTCAACAACCCACAAGCAAGCACTCTTCTCAGTATATTTGGAGTTCATACATACAGTTGATATACCTTGTAAAAGTCAGTACAGTTAATGTGTCAAAAGTAGAAATAAGCATGTAAAAGCTCTATTCACCAATGTGGATGATAATCTGCCAATGGTGAAAAGGAAACGACTATATATAGTATAATATTGTATAGTGCTGAGAGATGAGTCGGAGGTGGTGTCTCGAAGGAGAGCGGTATTTATTAGCACAACATTTTATATGGAAATCACAACATTTATATGGAATGTCACTGTAAACCAGTGTTAATTTTGGCAGCTATTTTCATTTTAGTTTTAGTCTTAGTAATGTGTCAAGTGCTCCTTTTTCGTTTATCATATTTAGTCATTTTCATTTATTTTTTTTGTTTAGTCAGTTTTAGTCAACTAAATGTCTGAGCATTTTAGTAAACGGATGACATTTTTGTCTATTTTTAGTCAATGGAAAAAAACTTGGCAGAAGTCAGAAATAGTCAACATGGAACATATTCTGATTTAAATTGCGTATTTATTTTTTAACCTAGGGGAATCTGAGTCAGCGGCACAAGTAATACACAGGAAGGGTGCACTCACTGTCGATCTGTGAATGGAGAAATAACTTAATAAGACAGTCACATTATCTCTGGCCTTGCTCACCTGGCAGCGATTTATTTGAAAATATTAAATAACAGTAACAGCAGCCAGTGTAACAGTGTCAACAACACTAACAGGATACTGTGTTTTGTAAACAAACAAACACAGTACAGTAGTAGTTGAACTTGAGTAGATAATAGTACAGTACAATAGTGTATAGTACACACAGTAGCAATCTGATTGCAATCTGCTTGCATAAACATAAAATGATAAATCACATTTTGAGGTTGTTGTGTAAAGTGCCACATGGTGATGGAAGGTCTGGTTAGGGGTTAGATTTAGAGGTGGTCTAGGTTTGGTTAGGGGTTAGAGTTAGAGATGGTCTAGAGGTCTGGTTATGGCCTCTATTAACCAGACCTAGACCACCTCTGACTCTAACCCCTAACCAGACCTAGACCACCTAGGCTCTGACTCTAACCCCTAAGTTAAGTTTGGTGATGGTCATTGGTCAGTGCTGGGCTGCTGCTGGCAGCGGTTTATTCTATAACAACATGATACTGTAAACTAAATACAGTAGTACTAGTAGTACACACTGATTGCAATCTGCTTGCATAAAAACATACATTCTGAGGTCAGTGTACTGTTAAAGTGCCACATGGAAGAGGTCTGGTTAGTGGTTAGAGTTAGAGGCAGGGTGCGATCCAGGAGGGGAGCCCGGTCCGCTATAGCTCCCCTAGATCAGACATCAGCTCCCCTGGGGGTCTCTAAAGCTCCCCTGGGAGCTGTATCATCATCGTGTATAATAATAAACGTATGCTATTTTGGATGTATGATTAATGATTTGCGTGTAGTGGCTACTTACTGGGACATAATTCATGGCATTCTAGCCTTTTGTGGTGTTTACTACATCTCCCATGACCCTTAGCGGGGGATGACGTAGTTAAAGAGAGACAGTGAAAGTTGAATGGAGGTGTTGTTTGTGCGACAGTAGAGTGCGTAATAAACTAGCGTTTTTGCATCGGAACACGACTCCGTCTACGCTATCATTACTGCATTCCTACATTTGTGACCCTTGGACGTATTTCGGAGATTATATCGAACATGTCAACTGAACAACAGAACGCAGATCGCAGAACTTTGAACGCAGTTTCACTCAAGCTGCGCAGAGTGCCAACGCTTGGTTCGCGCAAGCCGAAGCCCAATTCGCTCTCAGGAATATTACCGCGGATGCCACCAAGTACTACTATGTGGTAGCAGCCCTTACGAATTCAACGGCAGCGAGAGTGGTGAGTTTGCTGGAAAACCCACCTACACATGACAAATATGTGACTATAAAAACACGCTCTGAGTTTTTTTTTTTGCATAACAGTGTAAACGTCCGTGCGGAACCAAAGTGCTCAACCATAATATACTATAATGTGTATATGTACTGTATATCACTTTATATACATGCCAACACTAATTTATTAATCATATTGTAAATAAGCTGTGTATACCAACTATGGGGTGCTCTTTGCCATGTGTGTATGGATATATATATATATATATACATACACACACACACACATACATATCCATGGCAAAGAGCACCCCAGTTGGTGTACAGCTTATTATTTATAATATGAGACAGTATTTATGGGATAAATATATATGCGTGTGTGTATATGTGTATGTATACAGTATATACAGAACAATGCTATAAACATCATGTATAAATATGTATCATGTATGAATATGTGCAGGTATATATGTGTATAAAAAAAGGTAGTCTTCAGGCGTAGGGCCCGGCAAGCTATATAGTGCTTCTCCCTAGCCCTTTTCGGACAATGCTGCAACAGCAGCTGGTAAAACTTGCGATTTATGACCATTGTCATGTGTCCAATATAAAAATTAACTGAACTGAAAACAAGAATGTTATTCATCCTCTTTCTTCCAGTGCTGCTGTATCTTGTTTCGCTTCATTTTAGTCCTGATGGCTCTGGATTCTCTGTAATACACACAAACAGAAATACTATTTCAATCAACCTCATGGAGAAATAAAGAAGAAATTGCATCAGATTGATGTCCAAATCTTAAGAATTTGGACATGAGACCATTCTGATCTTGTGAGCTCACGTTTCACTGCCCACATCATTCTGGCAAATCTCCATAGAGAGAAGTTTGTAATCTACGAGAAGAGGTGGTTTAGGTGTGACAACAGTGAGAAGCAACTGTTCATTTCAAAACACCAATGGCGGAGGTTAGCGTAGATGCTGCTATTAACATTAGTTATATCTGAAATGAAATGAGTTTCTTAATTGGAAGAGCAAAGAACAGCACTGAAGGTTTTTTTTCCTGTAGTAACTGTATTCGCTTCACTCCCGACCTTGTGGTGGAAAGAATTAGATTTACCTGAATAGAGGTTGATCCGATCACCTGCCAAATAGTTTTGAGAAAAGGGACATGAAATAAATCACAAGTAATCAAATGAATTAACAGCAAACTCACCAGTCACTACAGCCAGTCATGCTCTGATATCTTCGATATGAGTGACAGGACCTTGGGATTGACTGCGAGACACTTCTTATTGCCTTGTTTGTGGACTTTTGAGCCCTTGTCCGGATTTATCTTGAACATGCATCTGTAGAGGAGTGGTACATAAAAGGATTGACATCGTTATCAAATGGTGTACATTTACACAATTCCGTTCATTATAGCCTATGTGTGTGCTGCTCTCAATGAATGTTTGAAAGAATGGGCTCTGTCACTCATGCCCTGCCTTCTGCACTGCATTGATTCACTCTCAAACTGCTACAAGGACTTTATGATTAAAAGTTCATTATACTGGCGGTTAGGTGGCGTAGCGGAGATTGCATTCGTCACAGCTCCGGGGTTGTCACCAGCTTGGCTGGCCATTCACACTAATACAATTGGCTGTATTAGAGGGTGGGAGAAGCTGGCGGGGTGGGTCCGGGTCGTTGTAAACAGCGACTCCTACAGTTCGGTCGGGGCGCCTGCTAAGCGCGGATAGGACCTGAGTGGGATAGTGTGATCCTTCCACACGCTACGCCCTCTCAGGGAGGATCCGCGCTGCCAGGTGAAAAGAAGCGGTTGATTGGCTGGACGTGTGTCGGAGGAAGCACGTGATAGCCTCCACTCTCCCAGATGATCTGACTGTGGGGGTAAGTGCGCAGCGACCAGGAAGGGGATTGGGAATTGGCATACGACTAACATTGGGATGGGGAGAACATCGGAGGAAAATGGAGGGGAAAAAAGATTAAAAAAAAGAAAAAAATAAAATCATTATACTGGTAAATGAATTAAAAGATGAAAAAAATATACAATTACCTTTGAAGAAACTCCATTGTTGCACCCAGCTCTACAGAATAGTCGATGTTGAGGGCATAATAGATCATGAACATGGCATTAACTGCTTCAGTGAACGTTGAGACTCCATCATTGACCACCACCTGGTCCACTGCTACCATGAAGACAGATGCAGTCAGTGGGCTTTGTCCTGTGAAGGTATGACAGACGCACGCGCACACACACACAGAAAAATAGACAAAACTGAGCTGACAAGTTTTAACATTAGCCAAAATGCGGGCGGCTAGGTGGCGCAGTGGGCAAGGCGTTCGCCACCAACGCAGGAGATGCTGGGTTCGAGCCCAGCTCTCGGCGTTGCTACCAGCTTGGCTGGTTGTTCATTGACACAGGGGATATAACTCGTGATTGCCTTATGTACTGCGCTAGGGGTTCGAGTGAAAGAGCAAAGAGTCCTGGGCTAAGAGGACAACCCTGTCTAGAAGAGCGCAAAACAGCGAATAGTGGTGAGCAAAGCTCACAGCACACATATCAGCTTATACGCGGATGATGTACTCTTACTTATGCAGAACCCGGCCGTCTCTCTGCCCTACCTTCTCCGAGTAATAGATGACTTTGGCAGCCTATCTGGATTTAAGATCAACTGGCCAAAATCAGCCTTCCTTCCACTCAACGAGGCTGCGAAGGCAACCCTCCTTCCAGCAAATATACTCATGGTAGATCACTTTAAATGCCTTGGGGTTGAAATATTCCCGACTGTTAACCAGACTGTAAAGTATAACTACTCCGGCTTGGGTGACAGGATTGCAAAGGATTTTGACAGGTGGTCCAAATTAAAGAACTCATTACAGGCCCGCGCCTCAATAATTAAGATGAATGTCTTACCTAGAATACATTTTATTAGCTCCATGCTTCCGTTGTCTCCTCCTGTTGGTTACTGGCAAAAACTGCACTCTGCTGCATATAAATTCGTCTGGAATAACAAACGCCCACGCTTAAAGAGAACCACTGCACAGAGGAGTAAATTGAACAGGGGTTTGGCATTTCCGGACTTCAAATACTATTTCCAAGCATACTCTCTAAGACCTCTTATCACGTGGTTTGACGCTCAAGCGGCTGTTTCCTGGCGTCCATTGGAGGAAGAGATGGTGTCCCCACACAGACTTCAAGATATCGTGTATACCAACATCTCAATTAAACAATGCAAATTACGATTTGGCCCTCTGATCACACATGTGATCCAGATTTGGCGTGATACCCAGAGAACTCGCACTAACCGCCATAAATGGCACACTCTTCCATATTGCTCCTTATTGGACAACGACCCATTAGATTTCCCAGATGGGAGGGGAAGGGTATCCATATATTGAGGGATATGTTCAACGACTCTGGTATCCGGTCTTTTCAGGACCTATCCAACGAATTTGATCTCCCCGGTAGTTCCTTTTTCTTTTCTTTACAAATGAGAGCAGCTCTAAAGGCTCACGGAGTCCCGTGGGACGCTCCACCAGAACGACACCGGTTTCACAAATTATTTTATGACAGAGAGACATCGAGAGGCTTCGTCTCTGACTTTTATCGGCACTTACTTACGGCCTCATATAAAGACCTACACTTAGATACGATTTGGAGAAAGGATATCCCTGAGTTGGATATAGATTTTGATTGGGATGCGGTATGGGAAAATATTAGGCTATCATCACGCAACCGGGATCACCAACAGATCCATAAAAATGTTGTTCATAGGACTTATTTGACCCCCAGGCGATTGAACCTAATGGGTCTCAGGCCTGACTCTCGATGTACCTTGTGTCCAGACGGTGCCATTGGAACATATATGCATATGTATTGGGAATGCCCTCCTGTTGAGATCTTCTGGGAAAATGTCACCACTCAGTTATCAGAGATTTTCTCTCTAGCCATACCGGCCTTGCCTTCTGTTTTGTTGTTAAATGATGTTTCTCAGTTGCCGACCTCTGTACAAGTAAAGAGGCTCATTTTGGCTGGTCTGACCGCTGCCAAAAAGCTGATTGCCTCACGCTGGATACAACCAGATAAGTTATGACCGAAGGTATGGATTCTCACCTATCTTGAATGATGTTATTTATTTGGAGATTTCCACTGCACGTGTCATAGGTGTTAATGAGGCCAATATCGCGGTCTGGTGGGCCGTGGTGGAAAAACGAAAAGAACGCATATGACTCTGGAAAATGAGTACTGAATAAGGTATTATATCGATGTCTCACGTTGGGGTCCTGGGGCGAGGGGGGGGGGGGGGGGGGAATGAGCGAATATTCATGTATGTTGATGGTTATGGTGTTTTTTGTATTTTTGTTTTGTTTATTATTTTTCATTCAATATTGATCCTATGTATATTTTCTGACCCCCTTCGGATCTGGTTCTGGTGATTATGGGCTCTGGCTGGGGGGGCCGCGGTCTGGGGTCTCTGCGGGTCGAGGCACTAAAGAGGCGTGGTGCTTTGGCTCGCGGGGGGGGGGGCGGGCTGTGGGTTCCTCCGGGGTTGTGGCTTGCGGGTGTTGGGCCTGGTGGTGGAGGGGGATCGGTAAGCACCTTTTTTATAGTAAAGATTTTATTTTGTTATCCTTTTACTTTGTGACAACTTGTTTTGACTGGTTGTGCATACAATATATAATAGGTCTAATTTATTGTCTAATCATTGTTGTGTTAGTTTGTGTTCTTGGATGTCTGTTATGTATTATTGTAATTATTGTGCTGTGTTGTTTCTTGTTTGAAAAAATGAAAATTGTGTTCTTTTTGGGATATGTGTGAGATTAGCATCACTGCAAAATAGCACACATTTTGTTTACATGGGTTTACTTTTCTCACAACTATATCAATGGTTGTTTGTGATACTATTTGGCTATGATGCGATCAATACAAAGTTATTGTCAAGTCAAACTAGATCTCCCAACCTCCTGAACCCACACATGACCCAGTCATGGCACCCCCCCCTCTCACACACACACACACACACACACACACACACACACACACACACACACACACACACACACACACACACACACACACACACACACACACGCACACGCACACGCACACACGCACACACACACACACACACACACACACACACACACACACACACACACACACAATTAACTTTAACTTCCAATGTGTATTTTATTGCTTGTATTTTTCTAGGTTTTTTACCTAATTGCTAAATGCAAATGCTAGAACTATAAATACCATCCATCTACTGGCAAAAAATGGCTGAAGTAGTGAAAGAATGAAAACAAACCTTTGAATATCAAATAAATGGAGAAAGAAGGTCAATCGGTCTGGTTCATTGGGTAAACCCAGTTAACCCTTCGGGTTAACAAGCAACATCCTTTCAAGTTGGGGACAGTGCACAAGGTCAAACACATACAGCTTGACAGTTATTGTTGACTGTCTCATATTTGTCTGTAAAAAGTGGAAAACAAATTTGAGAAAGTAATTGCCGCTGATTTGAGGGAGGATAATTATATAGAATTAAACCAGCATCAATTTTGGAGCGGTAAGTAATTTCCATTGAATGTTATTGCATTTCAATGGTAATCTTAACATTTGGGGGGAAAAATTTGATGCCATTTGATAAACAGGATCCAGTGCCAATGCAATTAATAAGATAAAAATAGAGTTGAGGTGTGGCCAGTAAAAACGTCTGATGTCACGTGAGATAAGAGTGTGTTGTTGGGAGTGTCCCAGCAGGTATAAAGAGAGTGATGCCTTTGGGTTCCAAGACAGGGTAGAGTCTACAGTCCCTGCTGTTTAACATCTTTACACTCCGACATAACAGAGGTAAGCGTTCAGTTGTACTGAGTAGCTGTCAATAATCAATTTAGGTTGTTCTACCAAATGTATTATGTCAAATAGTTTTATATTGAATATGATGAACTAATATCAAGTGTATTTTATATATTAAGCATATTATACTGTATGTGATGTTTATTTCTCAACACAAGGTGCAGTTAGTCCAACATCTTCACACTTCATTAGAGCAAAGGTAAGATTTCAAAGGTGTTTTTCTTGACCACCTGTCAATATTCATTCTAGACTGTAGCATTTCCCTAGTTCAGGCTTACACCAATGACAATACAAGACAAGTTTATATAAAAATATGTTATTCATTTCAACAGTAATTCATGACCATTTCATATTTCTCCTTAAAAGTTTGAGCAAAAGTTGAGAGTTTGAGAAATTAATTGCCGCTCATTTAAGGGAGGATATCTATAATTTAACATAATTTTGGAAATCTAATTATTTTTAATTCAACACTATTCAATTAAATTCAAACTTTAATACGGACTCATGGTCCAGATAAAAAAAACAAGACATACACAACCTATATAAAATGACACACAACAGGCAAAAATAACATCACTTAAAATACACATCAATGTCCCACAAATAGACGGCTGTGCCAATATCTCCACATAGATGAGTGGTAACGTGTGGCACTGAACCTAATGTCCATAAAACCAGAGAGATCACATTTCCAAAGTAATTTAGCGAACAGATACATTTATACATGACAGCTTGGAAGGTATTGACACGTGCAGCCACGAACATTTCACTTGCACTACACCATCTAGGTATTTTATGGCATCATTAGAAGCTACTTGAAGTTTCCACAAACCTGCTTTTTTGTAGTGTGCATGTATTAAGTGGTGTACAATATGCTCTGAACAGAGACATTTTCACTCCGTCTGTACACATACTAAACTTGCGCGAGTGTTCGCTTGCGCAAACATCCTGCGGCATTGCCTGTATATATCATCATCTGTCATTTGTTCTGTAATAAAATGTCCAAGATATTTTACCTTTTCACAGACCCCAAGATTATTTATTGACTTTAAATTAATATTGAATTTCAATTGTAATTTATGACAGTTTCATATTTTTCCTTTAAAATTGGAACACAGATTTGATAATATAATTGCATCTGATTTGAGAGAGGATATCTAGAATTAACTATTGAATTTCAATGGTAATTTATGACAGTTGTGACCATAGACATTTATAAAGGCTAGATGACTCACCCTGGCCAATGGAGACCGACGTTGCCACATGGTGGCCATCTTGCCACAGGCAGCACGCCCACTCATAACATGAATGTCTATGGTGCATACTATTGAAATAACCATAGCTTGCTAAATTTTCAACGGATTTTCTAATGGTTTGGTTTGTTATAAACGTCAGAGATGCATGCAGCATAATTTCATAATTAATTTATGACTATCATATTTTTCCTTAAAAACCTTTTTTTTTATTTGAGAAAGTAATGGCCGCTGGTTTTAGATTGACTGATTGAAAATCTTATCCAGTGCATTTTTTATGCTTTCAGGTGTATGTAAGTTCTCTCAGACTTCTATCCTGGATCTCTAGAACTACATAGCTTTTGGCAGCCAGTACTCATGTTAAATCATCATCATGTTCAGTTATCAAAATTATATCTCACATGTAAGATCATAGATATGAAAGGGTTAATGATACATAAACCTTCTTATTTATCTTTCTGTAGATGGTGTCGGTTCTGTTTGCCGTGCTCCTCTGCTTAACCGGTGGACTGCTGATTGCAGAAGTTGTAAGTAAAATATATACAGTTTCAGTGTTTGATGTGTTGCTAGGTTAAGAGCTAAAACTACTGTTAATTTCCAGTTAGGTCTGTATTTGACAGGAAATCAAGTGGAGAATGCTGGTTTGTTTTTGTCAGGCAGGCCATCATCTAACATAGTGGGGCGACAGTGGATCATGAGGTAGAGCTGTCGTCTGGTAATCGGAAGGTTCCCAGTTCGATTCCCGCTCCTCCCGCCGGCAGTGTGTCGAAGTGTCCTTGAGTGAAACACTAAACCCCTAACTGCTCCATATGAGTTGGATAAAGTGCTTAGGATAAAAGCGCTATATAAAATACCATAGTGGTTCTAAAAGTGGGATCCGAGGAACCCCATGGGTCCTTGTGTTGAGGGGGTTGCAGGGGGTCCCCAGCTAAATGTGTTATAGTTTAATTTCACTCAAATGTATTTCACTTACCCAATGAAGGAATGTATAAGAATATTCTGAAATAGACTATCCTGGTCATAGGTTTCACTCTCCTGTTATTTCCCCTCTTGTTATTATAGATAGTCAGTATATCTTTGTCAGACTTTGATGCTGCCTGGCCATTCTTATACATTTACTCCCTAAGCAGGTATTATTTCAGCGTCTTAACACATTATCCTTTGAGACTGCTTCGTAATTAAGATACAGTATAGTTTACAAGGGTTCACAAAATAATGTTTAAATTATTTTTTTGTGTTTACAGGATGGTTTACATGGTAAGCATCTACTGAAAATATAATGATGATGATGATGATGATGATGATGATGATGATGATGATGATGATGATGATGATGATGATGATGATGATGGTAGTCACTATCGGCATGATGATGATACTGTTGTTGATATATAATGATATAATTATACATATAATTAGAAACAAATTTACAAACTGCTTCACTGAAAAGATAAATAAAAGTTTAATCTACATTTAAAAAATGTCACAGTGTCAAGATAAAACAGCAGTAAAAAGAGGCAGAATACTGTACATGAAAATGTATTTATAATAAAACATAAGTTGTGCCCCAATGATAAGGATACATGCTCAATGAAGAAACCCAATCCCATTGCCAAAAAAAGACAGACCCATGCCCCTTTAATGTGAGTATCGACAATGCCGATGCTATATACCCTAACACATGGCCCCTAATGACCACCACAACCCAACATGTAGATAGATAGGCAATGAGAGCAAGCATATCACAATGGTTATCTCTAGTACACACCTGCCATCACTGGTGTTTCGTCAAGTTAGGCCCACAACACCTCAGGAAGGATCAACAGTTCCAGCGTCCCAGAAACCCCACCCTCCATCCTATAGCTCTTATTTTCCATGTTACACACACACACACCGAACTTCCTTGTGCTATCCTATGTCAAAGATAGAACAATTCCTGATAACAATGCACACATGAAACAGCAACAACAGACAAGAAAGGAATACTCTTACTGTTTACAAATATAATTCAAATACTCTTCTTAAATATCAAGCACAAATCAAAAGGAAGGAAGCAACAGGAAGAATAAAAACATCACACTTGGACATTCAAATGTCCTCCTGTATGTTAAGGAGATATTTTCAGGAGTATACTAAATTGGCTGCAGAGTGTTCCAAAGCCTAAGGGCCCTGACAGGAGGCAAAAGGCAGTGTCGGGAGAGACTATACTATACTTGTCACCTGAAAGGGCTATTCACAGGCTTTAATTCGATATATATATATTGTATTACAAAATATGCACAGCCGAGCCACTAGGGGTCGCCAAAGTGCCGGTTGCAAAAAGTCAGAAAAACGTCCCATATGTGGGACGTTGCATGCTAAGAGGTTGGGTTTATATTATATGTCTAACAGGTAATAATTCCTAAATGGTACTTGAAACAGTATTCATTACTGAGTTTGTGCACCATAGTTGAAGGTTTATAGTGATGTTAATAGCTGTGTTATAACACAATAGTTATCAATCATTTCTTTAATGACTGCATGATTTCTTTTACACTGTCAGATATCCAATTACGACTGGTCGGTGGTGGGTATAACTCCTGCCAGGGCAGAGTGGAGGTCTACTATGATGGTCAGTGGGGGACAGTGTGTGATGATAACTGGGGCATGGAGGACGCTGAGGTGGTGTGTAGACAGCAGGGATGTGGTGAAGCCCTGCAGTCCAAAGTCAAAGCCCACTTTGGCCAGGGCAGTGGCCAGATCTGGATGGATGATGTTGCCTGTACAGGCGAAGAGTTGTCTTTAAAAGATTGTGGTCATGCAGGGTTTGGCACTCATAACTGTAATCATCGTGAAGATGCTGGTGTGGTCTGCACAGGTAAGAATTTGTACTTTTCTTAAAATGTTTCCTCTATACACTGGTATTTATTCATCTATCTCTTAATTTTTTTTCAAGCAACATCCGCTTATCAAGCGGGCAGAAAAGTGAATTTTTTTTTACTTGAACTTGAGGACTGCATATCCTTTTTGCGAACCAAAACAAAATACTTTATACTTATAGCACATGCATGAGCCTGGTCTCTTTTGAAAGATGACATTCTGAAGTTTCTGATTCCAGAAAGAAAATCCACTTTTAGTAGTAATGAAATAGAGTAACATAGGTCTGAACTTGAGTTGTAGAAAAACTTGTTACTCAAGTTTTTCTGTAGTAGTTAGTAGTATTTCCCCAGAAGGTGGTATGGCTTACAAATCCAGACGGAGCCATAGCCTGAAGCATTATGTAGTAGATGTCCAAATTTCATAAAGATCCATTCAGAAATGAGTGATTAGTTTGATTTTGGTAAACACAATGAAAAACTCAGTTTTCTCATAGACTTCAATTCATTTGGCTGTTTTTCTCTTCCTGTTTTTGCTTGATCCTAGATCATACATCCCCAGATGGGGTATCATTAGAAAGCCACACTCATTGGCTACAACCCTCCACAATCATTTTCGAGGTCGCCAAATGATTGACGGAACTAGAGCCCCAAGAGTCGGGAGTGGTATTTTGCACAATACTGTGTACTTTGCACAAGCCTCAAATACCAGCATGTAACTTGAGAACCGCTGAACGGATTTTGTCGGATTTTGTCGCTATCGACAGGCAACGAATAAGCCTTCGATTCGATATATATATTGTATTACAACATATGCACACCCGAGCCACTAGTGGTCGCCAAAGTGCCTATGCGCAAATCGTCCTAAAAAGGCATGTGGGCCCTTGCAGGTTAAGAGGTTAACTTTAGCTCACTACAGTAAAATGGGTCTATTTTATTAGCATGCTAGTGGCTCAGTAGATAGCTTAATTGGCTTCAATCATATGATTCTAGTCCTGACTTGCTGATAATAACATTATAACTTAAATTATAACAGTTTGAGACCGGCGGCGGCTACGTGGCGTAGTGGGCAAGGCGCTCGCCACGAATACTGAGACGCTGGGCTCGCCTGTTCGAGCCCAGCGCTCCACATTGCTTTCAGTTTAGCTGCTCGTTCATACTAATACACATTGGCCGTATTAGGGGGTGGGAAACTGATGGGTGGGGATCGGGCGTTGTGGACAGCGACTCCTACAGGTCGGTTGGTGCGCCTGCGCAGTAGAATCAGGAAGTGTCTGGGGCAGCGTGAGCCTCCCACACGTTACTCCTCGCCACTGAGAGATCGAGCTGCGCAGATGAAAAGATGCGACTGCTGTTACCTCAAGTACCGGAGGGGACTTGTGCTATGTATGACTTAGTCCACATTGCAGCCGGCTTGTGGGAGGCAAGAAACAGCGTTCGTGACAGGGGAGGGTTGAATTGGATGATACGAAATTGGGATGGGAGAAAATATAGAAAATGGGAGAAAAAGTGGATACAAAAACAGTTTGAGACCGGCAAGAGACATATAGTAAGACAACTCGTGTAATATAGCCTTTATTTTCAGATATTAGAATTGAGCAATTAGTTAACGGTATCTCATTGTTATTAGCTAAGTATCAGTCTACAATCACAAAGGGGATCTATGACTGTAACTAGTAGTATGTGTTAAAAGCATCCCGACGCACTTTGTAGATGATGACCAGGACTTTTTATTGATCTGGTGGGAGAAAGGAAGTCAGTGGAGGTCATTTAGGACTGGGGTGATTTGCTGCTAGGATTTGGTTAGAAGTCGGGTGAATGCTTTCTGGACCTTGGAGTCTATTGATGGAGCCATAGCACTGATGCCATAGAGGAGTGAGTTGCAGTGGTCAAGAGGTGAGTTGCAGTGGCCAAGCCATAGATCAGTGTTTGGATGTAGATGATGAAGAGGAGTGCTTACAGAGTACAGAACCTTGGATCGGGGATGTGACAAGAGGAGTGGTTGTGTAGGGAAATTAAGTATTATATTTTGGTGAGATGGGAACTAAACCAGCTGAGTGCAGTGCCTATAAAATTTTGGTCTTTGAGTCTGGCAATAGTTGGGTAGTGGCTCACAGTATCGATGGCAGCACTCAAGGTCACAGGTCAAGGATGTTAAGGGCTGTAGTGTCGGCAGAGGTGAGTAGGTCATTGAGGAGGGCAGTTTCACTGCTGTGGAGTTGGCATAAGCCAGACTGCAGGGGGGGTTGGAGTTGTGTGGCGACAAGGCATCACAGGCGTTTTGAGAGGAAGGGGAGATTGGACATTGGTCGATATTGGTTCAGGCAGGATGGCTCAAGACCAGTTTTTTTTTATCCACCCAGGATCAGGGTGAGACAGTGGATTGGCAGCTTTTAATGTGGAGGGGACAATTCCATGGGGCAGTGAAGAGTTGGTGTGGAAGGTCGCATAGGACAGGGAGGCATGTCTTCAGCAGAGGAGTGGAAAGGGGGTCAAGTGAGCAGGTTGTGGGTTTGGATGAGCTGATGAGTTTGGAGTTGAAGGATGGGGAAGCTGGAGTGAACAGGGAGATGTCCGGGGGAGGGATAGCAAGGTCAAGAGGGATGGAGAGGAGGGGCAGGAACAGTGGCTGCTGCTGGGTCAGGCACAAGGTGGAGTGATTTATTAATTAATAGCTGTGACATTTTCTTTTGTAATTAGTTGCATGGTTCAAGAGTAGAGGTGGATGTTCGAATCCAGCTCCCGGCGTTGCTATCAGCTTGGCTGTCCTCTCACGCTGATACAATTGGCTGTATCAGGGGGTGGGAAGCTGAAGGGTGGGTCCTGGGCGTTGTGGACAGCGACCCCTACAGTTCGGTCGGGGCGCCTGCTCAGCGAGGGTTGGATCTGAGGAGAGATAGTGTGGCCTCCCACACGCTACACTCTCCCCGGTGAGAACCTGCGCGGCCAGGTTGGCCTGCCCCAGGCTGCACATGCGTCGGAGGAAAGCATGTGACAGTCTCCGGTCTCCCGGACCAACAGTAGGGGAAAGTACGCAACAACCAGGAAGGGTGGGATGGGAGAAAAATCGGGAAAAAGGAGGGGAAGAAAGATAATAAAAAAAATAAAAATAAAAAGAGTAGAGGTGGACAGGGTGTAGGCACAGGACTTGAGGAGGGTGTTCACAGTGGAGAATAGGGCAGATGACTGGAGTCATCAATGACGGTAGAGAAATAGGCAGATTTGTAAGCAGAGGTGGAGTTTATAGGCTTATTGGTGGACAGTGAAGGATGTTTTCTTGGAGAGATTAAAGGATGATTGAAATAGTGCAGTGGTGTTGTAGGGCAGAGTCCAGGGCAGTTATGATAGCTATCCAGCAGACTAGGTGGTCCAAGCTAGCTAGCAGGCAAACAGGTGGAGAGAAGGTAACATTAGCTAAGTTAGCTAGAACTCACTAACTAGCTTCAGTGGCAGGGCGGGCTGGGGAAATTAAGTTAACTATGGGTGAAGGGAAGGAAATAGGGTAATAATAATGAATCTGAGACAAATAATGAAAGAAGTAAAAATTAATGAATAAATTAATTAATTAATTAAAGGCAGAGGGAGGAGCAGTGATCTCCATACAGCACAAACAAGCAGCACACACAGACCACAGCAAGAATCCATCAAATCTGGGCTGTGGTGAGGTATTATGCATGGGTTAAGTTGATATCTCAGTTGCTCATTATAGGTCAGTGGTCAGTTGTCTTTGAGATCAAGTCAGAAATGCCAGAAATTAACTGATGGTCTTGTCATTGTCGTTATTATTATTATTATTATTATTACTGTTATTGTCCTGTGATGTCTTGTTTATTAGTATTGTTACTGTATTGTGTTGTCTTGTTTCATGTTGAAAAGGGAAAATAAAGAAAAATTTTGAGAAATGCCTGAGATATTGACATAAATTATTCAGGTTTTTAATGGTAACGGTCATCAACCAAAGGCCCAACCCTAATAAACTGTAATTTAACTGTGTTCCATTAATGCATAACTAAATATTGCATTCTCATGCCATCAACAGTAGGCCCGTTTTAATATCATGTCTGCACTACAGAACCTTGCAGGAGACACTGCCCCCTTGGTTGGACTAAACACAACTGTCGCTGTTTCAAATACTTCAATTCTGGCAAGACTTGGCAAGATGCAGAGGTACATTTTTTCAACAGTTTCAGATATACAGACATTACTTTGTCATTACTGATGAAAAAATACATTCTTAAAAAATACATACATTAGCACAAATAAGAGGATTGTTGAAGGATAGTACTGTATGTGCATGTTATCATTTTCTATCTTCTACTCTCCCTCATTAGCTCTATTGTATAACCGTTGGTGGCAACCTGGCCTCAGTCCACAGCATCCAGGAGAATAACGTGATCAGAGGCCTGACAGGGCAGCAACGCCCAACTCTCTGGATCGGGGGCTATGATGTTAATTCTGACATTAAGGTGAGGTACTCAAACTGACTTGATGAGTCAACCATAACACGACCCAACCATAACACAAAATCTAAAAAAAAAATTGCAGACATTGTTATTCAGTAACTGCAAACAACATGTATGAGGCAAATAATGAGTTCAAAAGACAAAAACACAAAGAAATTCAGGAGCACAATGAAAAATATTCATACTTTTTTCAGTAGGGTTGGGTATCATTTGGATTTGTATCGGTTCTGGTTCTGCTTATTGAATCCGGTTCTCATCTAATCAATCAATTCATCCACTCTTTCTGCGCTCATCTTCCCCTTCATAGCTAAAGTGAAAGTTTAAATATAATTGAACTGTCAGCTTGTAGGATGTAATATTTACTGTCAGCTTATATGATGTAAGTTTGTAGGATGTAATCTTTACTCGCATAATGTGTTCCTAAATAATCTTTCTGGTTGGCACAAATCTATTTTTAGTCGCAAATGCAAGTGAAACGCTTGCACTGTCGAGCCCTGTTAAACTGGTGCTTAATGCAGATAAAACAAAGTTCATGCTGTTTACTAGAGCCAGACATATTGACATATTAGACCCACATGTGGAAAACCCTGGTATCTACTGATGACATTTCTTCATCCTGTAGATCCGCACATGGCTGCAGAGTGACGGCTCCCGCTTTGACTTCACCAAATGGAATGCGAATGAACCAAACAACCACAAAAACAAGCATGAACGCTGCGTGGAGATGTGGTCTCCAGGTATGCAGTTCATATAATTTCTTTCCCTTTTTTTTTTTTTTTTTTACATACTTTTTTATTAAATTAGTTAAAAATACAAAAGATGACCACCCTCCCCACTCTTACACCTACCCATATAGGATACCGCCTACTGCCTCAGATATTCCCTCCTTTACAATCAGTCTCTGATGTAGTGGGGTGGTTTAGCCACCCTATAGTTAAAGGGATAGTATGGACCTTTGAACATTAAGTTGTATGAAATATGGTAGTGTAGTTGATGCAAATCTAACTTACCAGGAACTTTTAGATGGGCAGCAAATGGGGATTTGGCAGTCACAAAACCAGAAAAGTTTTAATCCGCCCTGCAACATACAGGTAAAGGGTTACCCATTTCCAACACAAAACCATAGTCCTCCAGTATTTTGAAACAGCTGATAGGCCGCGTTAACTGACCTGGCTCCAGCGCATAGTAATACACTGGCTTTTTTCAAGAAACTAAATAATGGCAAGTGATAGCGGAATATGAAATGCTGGAGGATCGTGGTTTTATGTTGGAAACGGGTAACCCTTTTTGCCTGCATGTTGTGGTGTGGATTCTTGGTTTCGTGCCCGTTTGCTTTCCGGTTCGCTCAGAACCCGTCCAGAACTCCGCCCACAGGACTCTGTAAGTAAGCTATTAGCTTTGCATCGACTACACTACTGGCAAGTATTTCATACAACTTCATGTCCAAAGATCCAAACTATCCCTTTAACCTCTTAACCTGCGCCCCCAAAAGTGGCCTTTTTAGTTTTCATTTTTGAGGACTGCATACTTTTTTTGCAAACCAAAACAACATACTTTATACTTATATAGCATGAGCCTGGTCTCTTTTGAAAGATGACATTCTAAAATTCAATTTTAGTGCTAACGTAATAGAGTAACATAGGTCTGAACTTGTTGTAGACAAACCTGTTACTCAAGTTTTTCTGTAGTAGTTAGTAGTCCAGAGGTAGTATTTCCCCAGAAGGTGGAATGGCTTACAAATCCAGACGGACCCATAGCCTGAAGCCTTATGTAGTACATCTCCAAATTTCATAAATATCCATTCAGAAATGAGTGATTAGGAGTGATTTTGGTAAACTGTGTACAATGAAAAACTCAGTTTTCTCATAGACTTCAATTCATCCTCTTCCTGTCTTTGCTCGTTAGTTTTTCACCTAGATCCTAGATCATACATCCCCAGATGGGGTATCATTGGAAAGCCACACTCATTGGCTACAACCCTCCACAATAATTTTCGAGATCGGATCTAGATTGACGGAACTAGAGCCCCAAGAGTCGGTAGTGGTATTTTACACAATACCGTGTACTTTGCACAAGCCTCAAATACCGGCATGTAACTCGAGAACCGCTGAACGGATTTTGGCGGATTTCGACAGGCAACAAATAAGCCTTCAATTCTATATATATATATATATATATATATATATATATATATATATATATATATATATATATATATATATATATATATATATATATATATATATATATATATATATATATATTGTATTACAAAATATGCACACCCGAGCCACTAGGGGTCGCCAAAGTGCCGGTGGGCAAATCGTGATAAGGTTATTAAGAATCCTGCACTTTGCAATAAAGGCACCAAATGTGGAACTGAAGTCGCTTTCCATACTATAACAAGACTAGGTCAAAACTTAGTAGGCCCCTATATGGTTGGACTGTTTACGGTCAATGTAAAAAATGATGGCCAATTCCACTGCCGTGTTTACCAGTGACATCAATGGATCATCTGATCCAGCGGCCCGATTATGTAACTTCACTCAGTGACACATTCGCATTAGTGAGCAGCTGCTACGCCTGTGAGTAAGTTAGTGACATTGCTGGTCATGGTGCTTCTCATGAACAAACTAGGATGCATTATAGTCAATTTACTTATGATCTATATTTTTAATGGTTGGACCTTTCCATTTTGTCAGATATGTTTGATGAGATTTAATTAATTATGATCATAGAGCGATCAGGCTATTGTAAGCAACTATTGGCTGTTGATAGGATCTGTGAGAGGATAATTATTATTTTAATCAGTAGGCATATTTTCAATCAAATAATCAATAAGGTACTGCACACATACACACTCCCACCTGCATGTCCACAGCCACATCCACGCTCGTTGATTTATACAACGTAATGAAAGAGTTTAACCCGTGCACACAGGGGCGTAGCTGGGGGGGGGGGGTAGCTTAGGACGATTCCAAGGGCCCAGCACTGGGGGGGGGGGGCCCAACAATTTTTTTCTTTTTTTTTTAACTAGACATCACTCTATGTGTGTGTGTGTGTGTGTGTGTGTGTGTGTGTGTGTGTGTGTGTGTGTGTGTGTGTGTGTGTGTGTGTGTGTGTGTGTGTGTGTGTGCGTGCGTGTGTGTGTGTGTGTGTGTGTGTGTGTGTGTGTGTGTGTGTGTGTGTGTGTGTGTGTGTGTGTGAGATATATAGAGAGAGGGGGGGGGCTTTGGTAGACTATTGCATTGGTCCATTCATTGAAGATGAACGCAATGCGACATCCTTTACTAGGCTCACCCACCAACAGTGCAGGTGCTGAACTGCTGATCCGAATGTATAGGTAAAAACCATATTATGCATTTTCATCAATAAATAAATAAATTACCAAATATTTTTTTGCTTGCGCCCTTACACGCGCTCGCATTCACTGGGGGCCTAGAAATACATTCTTTCATGGGGCCCAGAATCGACAGCTACGCCCCTACGTGCACATATTGTGCTCATAGTTGAAAACATGCTTACGCACACACACATACATATATGGCCATGGACACTCCCAGATGCACGCCCACAGAGACGTGTATCTGTTCATCAACATACAGTTTAAGAGCAAAATATGTAGACTCTTCGAGAAAGATACTCACTCATTTAGTTTGACAGTTATTGAAAGTAAATGAGTTTGAATATGGCCACCAGTGATGTCATCAGGGACATTGGATCCTTGTGTTATGTTAAATACAGCTCCATGAAATTATGTACATGAAGAAATAGCAACACCTTGTGTAACTGAGGGGTACAATTCCCTGACTGTATTAATCAAGTATGGTATCATTAAACCACTACCGTCTTATGTACATTATTCTGGCCATACCGTACACAAGTATATGATGAGAACTCCTCCACAATGATACGGTTTCCACACAAAGTACTCGTTTAGAAGAATATTTATTAACAGCAAATATTATTACATAATATACTTTACTTAGATTGCGCTTATAAGGCAAAGAATGTGCGTAGACAAATCAATAATGAATGTTAGGAATTATCTAGGGAATACTGGTAAGGGGGTTACTACCGGTTGTAAGCCAGCAGGGGGAGGCAATGCTCTACTGCAAAGTCAATGGTCCACAGGTACTCTAATAAGCTCCTGCGAGGGGGAGCGGTATTACTCCCTGGCTCAGCGGATGAAAGGGCAGCTGTAATCCCAGTGTGCGCGCCGCACTGGTGAAGCCGTGGAGCCTCTGGTCCAACAGAGACGGGCTCGAGTGATGTCCTCACGGGCAGGTCCCACAGCAGTGGGTGTAGACGATTATCCTCCGCTCCAACAGCTTGGTCAAAGCAACAAGAGTAATAATAATCCTGCCGGAAAGTGGCTCTGCAATCACCGGTGTAGATATCCTCCGGTGCGCGGTGGTTCACAGTTGAACTTGACGTTAATACTATCCTATTCGCACGCGGCTATAAGTGCTCTATTTAGACGCACAATTACTCACTTCACGTGGTCTTTGACTCGTAATGAAGGCTTTTACTAGTAAGGAGCGAACGATACGTTGAACAAACGTATTAGGATAAAACAAGACTCTATTTTGGGGCAATACGGGCCCTACTTCACCGCACGTTGCATAGTGGGTGAGGCGTCACTTGGGTAACTCGAACTGAACAGACTGCGGACTGAACTGAACAAGACTGAACTGAACTCGAACTACTTCTGTATTCACCTACGCCATATTTATATGTACGGGGAATAAACGAGTGCCAGCCTCCTCACTGTCTCGTAGCCCTGGGCAGAAGCGGGCATGTTGAGACAAGCCTTGACGGTAGCTTTCAACTTGACTCTGGGGGTAAGACACTGGCGCTGATGGGCGCTGTCCAATAGGAGAATGAAATATTATGGTCGGTAGGCTACTAGGTTAAAGGGACATTCCGTGTATATGTACAAGGAATATACAAGGGATATCAAACGATATACAAATATTATGCAATATATATCAATCAATAAATACATATATTCGGTTTAATCTGACCCTTTGTAACACCTTGTCTTATAGGGATGGCTACTTTATCATTACATTGATAATTGAGCTGTAATTAACACAACCGTTTCTATTGGCTTCATAAGATCTCTAGTTTTGAGCTACAGCCTCCAAAAGAGCGTAATGTCCGCCCTATCACCAGCGATGTAACTAGTTACACCCCCCCCCCCCCCATACTATCTGAACTCTGACTCCATTGCTCCACACACTGTTCGATGAACATTGTTACTCAGCTGAAAGAGTTGTGCCCTTCCTGCTTGTAAGTCACTTTGGATAAAAGTGAAAAAATGCTATAGATATACAAGTATGTACAAGAAAATACAAGTATTCTTTTTATGTGTGTGCTTTTTACGCAGGGACCTGGAATGATGGAAAGTGCCACGCAAAGATGTATTTTGTATGCGCTAGAAACGCCTGACGCCCTTCACCCACAATGTCTCATGCGCCACCTGTGATGTTAGGCCTCGATGACGTTAGGCCTCGATGACGTCATCAGCTCTGTTTAGTTTTGTTTACTCCGTTTATTTGATCATATCAATCAACAGTTATACATTTATAAATTTATACAAATTAAAAACTGTAAATCTACTTGTTAGTTTTCAGTTATAGTCCCTGGGCTAGATGTTTAACCCAGAAAAGAAACAGAAAAATAGAAGGACATTAAAGCTAATATAAAAACAGTTTAAAACATATTCTTTACATTCACTCACTAGGGGCTAGATCCACAAAGAATGGATTGCAGGTGCGCAGGTGATTGATTGAATGAAAATGTTATTAACAGATTGCAGAATGGGTACAATACAGTACGGCTCAATACTTAAGGGGATGCAGACCAGAGAAAGACTTTCGTCTTGTTTACATCAGGGTCCCCCATTTTCAATTCATAATGAATTGTAAGTAAGGGTGCAATTAGCCCTGTGCAATCCATTCTTTGTGGATCTAGCCTTCGTGCATCTATAAGAAACAGTGTACAGGGACACATCAAAGCTATACATGTATAAACACTGTATAGGCAGCAGGCACACATATACATAATCATAAATCACATAACCACAGGAGGATCTATTTTGTTCAATTTACTTTTCATTCTAAAAAAGCGACTGTCTCTGTTTAACTGTTTACACTATTGCTTCATTCACAATCATAATCCTAACTTCAATAAAAGGTTCAAGCATTATCCTTTGTCTCAGGTCACTGATGTTGTTGGCTTTTGTCTTGGAGCTCAAAAATCCTCAATATGAACGTCTCTCTCTGTCTATTTGTCTCTCTCTCTCTGTCTGTCTGTCTAGTTCTCTCTCTCTCTGTCTAGTTCTCTCTCTCTCCCTGTCTGTCTGTCTAGTTCTCTCTCTTTCTCTCTCTCTCTCTGTCTGTCTAGTTCTCTCTCTCCCCTTGTCTGTCTGTCTCCCATTCTCCATCTGTCTTTCTTTTTATCGATTTATCTCTCTTCAATGGACATGTAATATGTATAAACTCTCTCTCTCTGTGTCTATCTTTCATACGCAGTCAGCTGAGCAGCAGAAATAGAAGTAGGGAGGGCTGCCTATGTCAGAGCACATGTGGGTCAACAAGCCATTCATATTTGGCTATGTCAAGTGGGGGCTCATTAAACAATTGTACATTAGACAATTAAGATTAAAGTTGTACACTTTTAGAAAGAAAACTTGGATATTCACTAGGGGTGTAACCAACGGTACACAAAAACCACGGTTCGGTACGTACCTCGGTTTTGGAGTCACGGTTCGGTATGGGTTTTCGGTACAGTGGGGAATTTATTTGGCTTTCCATGTTCCACTCAGGGGTGATGCAGTAACTGTTAAGTAGGGCTGTCAATGAATATTCTATATTAAAATTTATAATCGACTTGTTAAAAAATATATTAGATTGTGGGCGTAGGGCTGAATGCGCTGCATGACGGATAGGAGACACGCGACGTCATTGAACTGAATACAACCGCGACCACGTTATTGAATAGAGAAAGAAGCATCATGCAGGTCCCTAATGGTAAATACTATTTCCTGTTTCATGCCAAGGAAAATATCAATTAATGTTTATCTCACCGACCTTGTTTGGAGGCGCTTTTGCTGTGTATGAATGTCCATTCTATATGCCTCGGAATTTAGTAGAGACAAAGCTTGCTTAGCGTTCCATAGGTCTGACGTGTCCGGCTAGGCAATGGAAGTGCATTTTCTCACTGAACAACCATGAAGGCTTTCAGTGCCTGCAAATTTCACAAACTAATGATAGAATGAATTCATACCACATTGGATGTGCAAGGGTCATGTGTCACCTCATACTATCCTTCCACTGACCAATATTTTATTGGCGGTTAAGATTGAAATTACCCCAAAATCAGGAAGCACTGTTGTTATTTGTCATTAAATACATTTAATGAATTAAGATAAAATTTGATTAAAGATTAGATTAAACTGGACTTGATAAAATCTTTATTCGTAGCACACATTGTAACATAGTCATGCAGCGAACACACACATGTGAGATGGGCGACACATAGGAACACACATGCATTTCTTTTTGGGTCGCCGATGAAATGTCTCTCTGCACTTGACCCATCCCGTCATCCTTCCCCGGGAGCAGACATGGGTTGTGGCATGGGGCAGCACCGAGGGACCAATCCAAGTGCTCGTGTCCATCTTTGTCAGGGACGTGACAGCATTAGTGATCTGTTCTGCATGTTTTCGCATTGGGTTTATCTCTTTTTCTGGAGGGGAAACCCTTGCGAGCCACTGGGAGAACATGCAAACTCCACACAGAAAGGCCCGGGAGATACCCGACCTGGGTACCTGGCAACCCGGCAACCTGGTCCTCAAGCGGGAATCGAACCCAGGACCTTCTTGCTGTGAGGCGACAGTATTAACCACTGCACCACCGTGCCGAAGATTCTCTGGTGATCATGCTGTCTGGACACCATCACGTGTGCGAGACAGCCGTCAGGTAACCAGTGTGGACCACGGGTAAGAGGACGCTTGTTTGTATGGTAAAGGTGGTGGGAGGGTAGGTGCAAATAAGGTGAAGGAATCCCCGGTGAGTCAAAGCCATCAGAACAGAACATTGAAAGATCAGTAAGTCTATTGTCAACCTGCAGGGGGCCGATACTGTAGGTGTTTCTACGATACATTCAATCAGATTACAGGCACTTTCTCTGCCCGTATCTCTCTCTCTCTCCATATAAGGAAGGTTTACTTAGCTTGCTAGTGTAACCGAGAGATTTTAACCTGTGACCATAGGATCCACAGGCAGCCGCACTAACCAGCTGAGCTAAAGGGTCCGACCTGTTAGCAGGTGCTGGTTGACTGCGACCGACTCATCCATAGTTTACATACGTCCTCCCCCCGAGAAAGTGCGTCCTTGCACGTTCTTTCGTCCCGCACGCACTATCCCGAGGGTTAAGGCACTGAGATCCCACCCCCATTGCTACGTGAACCTGCTTCACAGATTCACAGGGAAGTGAGATCCCACCGCTGTCACCAATGTAACCGAGGGATTTGAACCTGTGACCATAGGATCCACAGGCAGCCGCACTAACCAGCTGAGCTCAAGGGTCCGATCCGTTAGCAGGTGCTGGTTGACTGCGACCGACTCATCCATAGTTTACACTAGGTTCAATAGTCTCTAATTTTCATTCTACATTTCTGCAGGGCTGTGTTCATTACATAAGTGTTCTGTAGGCAGACGGGTTCTGTTAGTTAGAGAACTGACACACATTCAGGGATGAACTGGAGAGACGGCAATCTCTGGGAAGCCTGCTACACACACACACACGCACACATACGTGCTCACGGACACACACAGACGGACATGCATGCTGCACGCGCATTGCACACACACTGCTCACATGCTGCATGCACACACAGACACACCTTCTGAAGTAAAGGTGTTATTTTAGTTCAGAGAGGGGAATGGAAATGTCACTGCACCTTAGGCCATCGCCCACGTCTACTAAAAGCCAGATGTGCAGATACACCGCGCACACACACACACACACACACACACACACACACACACACACACACACACACACACACACACACACACACACACACACACACACACACACACACACACACACACACACACACACACACACACACACACACACACACACACACACACACACACACACACACACACACACACACACACACACACACACTATGTTTCTGCAGGCCTGCTCCACTCTCTACTCATCTGGCTCCAGCAGCTCACCAAAACCAGGCCGTTCGCCCCTGCAAGCCACCCTCCTACGACGGGAGCGAGCAGAGGCGAAGAGCTTGCGTCTCAGACGGCCCCCCGGCGGCGGAGGAACCAGAGCAGGAACCAGGCCATCTCACAGGAGATGCCGCTGGTGCACCAGCTCCTCGGAGAGGCAAGCTATCCACCGGACGGCGATCGGGCGCGACTGACTGCCACGACCGCGGAGTCAATCCTGGCCCAAGACGCACGGCGGAGGCGGCAATGGAGAACCGCTGGTGAAGGGTGACGTTGCTAGCGCCACCCCCCAAAGAAAACATTATAACTTAGCTTTTTTCTACTTAAAATTGTGAGGGAGAGAAAAAAACAAGAGATAATGTTAACGCAGCTCCAACTTTCTTCAAAACAATTCAGCAAACTTAAAGTGGTGTAAACAGGCACTCAACGTGGTGAAAATTGAAGAAGGAGCTGATGGTATGGCCACACCCCTGCTTATGTAGGTAGCGGATGGGGGTGTGGCCAGACAGATGATGGTATGTAAAGGTACATGTGAGAATTTATTTCAGTTCAATACTGGATATGAAGAGTATTGCACTATGACGCTGAGCAGAGCTATGCGATATATAACGTTCAGGTTTGTGGGAGATAATCCCAAAAAAATAAGAAAAATAAAAAAGTAAATCCAGAAGTCAGATGATTGACAGGGGCTGGTGTGAGCTGGGTAGGGTAGTTTTTCGAAATTCGAAAGCCCTGAGTCTCTTCCTTCAAAAGACTACACTCACTTTTGGCTGCTCCACTTCCTCCTGTCAATATGCGCCGGTTTCCGACTCAATGCCCTGAGATTTCTATAATCTTATATTTCACTAATAACAGTTAAAATAATTGGTAAACAAACGTAATGCTAAAAATATACACTTTTACTGTATATCTCGGGCTTAAGAGGTTAACCCTGTGAGGCCCAAATTAAAAAGACATTAGCAAGTTCAGAGGCCAGAGGGTGGGACATATAAACACATTTACTATCAAATAGCATTGTGAGGCTGAACAACAAGACCAATTGACTATACATGTGCTTAACATTTTTTAAATAAACATTCTTTTTTTAAATGGCTAAAAGTGATTTTGTAATTTTGCAACCGTGGGTCTCACAGGGTACTTTTAACCCTGTGAGGCCCACATAAAAAAGACATTAGCAACTTCAGAGGCCAGAGGGTGAGACCTATAAACACATGAAGGGTGCCGTGACTGAAAAAAAAGGTTGAGAAACACTGGTATATGGTGTGGCTCTTTGTGGTACCACAGTCATATGTGTGGCTCTTAGTCTCTGACTGGTTGGCCACCCCTGCATTAGACCATTGGTGTGGAGTCGACGGGAATGATTTTGAAAACGTTTTTTTTTTTTTTTTTTTCACTTTTTCTCCCATTTTTCTATATTTTCTCCCATCCCAATTTCGTATCATCCAATTCAACCCTCCCCTGTCACGAACGCTGTTTCTTGCCTCCCACAAGCCGGCTGCAATGTGGACTAAGTCATACATAGCACAAGTCCCCTCCGGTACTTGAGGTAACAGCAGTCGCATCTTTTCACCTGCGCAGCTCGATCTCTCAGTGGCGAGGAGTAACGCGTGGGAGGCTCACGCTGCCCCCGACACTTCCTGATTCTACTGCACAGGCGCACCAACCGACCTGTAGGAGTCGCTGTCCACAACGCCCGATCCCCACCCATCAGTTTCCCACCCCCTAATACGGCCAATGTGTATTAGTATGAACGACCAGCTAAACTGAAAGCAATGTGGAGCGCTGGGCTCGAACAGGTGAGCCCAGCGTCTCCGCATTCGTGGCGAGCGCCTTGCCCACTACGCCACGTAGCCGCCCATTGGACGGGGTATTGTTTAGGGTTTCCCTGACTCCTCGCCTTACAGGTCTGTTGAGTCATGGGTTTCCCCCCGTCATAGGGGTACGTCGCTCACCGTCCCCTCTTATGAAGTGTGGTTGACGAGGTGGTGTTTCCCTCAGCCGCGTCGCATGGGACCCATTTCCGTATTATTTTTTCTTTTTTCTGAAAAAATTTAAAATTAAAAAAGGCGGCTTCTTGTCGTTCCCCAGGCGGCTTGGAGGAACGGTATCTGGTGTCTTGTTAGACTATCCATTGATGTGTTTTGGGTCTCGACGCGTACATAGTGCTGGCTCTGGGTGTTTCTGATAGGAATCACGCATGAGGCTGGTGCGCCTTGGTTGCTCGTTATTAAAACAGCGTTTTTATAGGGCAACTGGGATGGAGTTTTTCTCTTCCGAGCGCCAGTTTACTAGGTTTGTCTCGACTAATTCTCGTTCATATCTGGGGGATGTTAGCGGAATAGATCAAAGCATAGGTAGAGGGGTCTCACGCCCTTGGGGTGGGCCACTGAGCGCGGTACGAATGGGACCGTCTGGGTGGCGCCATCTATAATGTTTTAGGTTTATCTTTTTTTTTTTTTTATGTTTATCCTTTTTTTATTGAAAGAATTAGTACATTTATACATTTCAGTTATCCAAATTATACATCTTCCACTTCCTTCCCCATTCCTATCCCCTAATCCCACCCATCCCACCCAGTGAGGGCGACGACAAACATACACGTAAAAATAAGAAAAAAAATAAAAGAAATAAATAAAGAAATTTAAATAATTAACCCTTGTGCCTCCCTGGTCATGAAAACTACTTTTTTGAAATATTTTGTGTGTGTGTGTGAGCACAGCGGTGTCTGTGTTTATTATTATTTCATGAAATTGGGGCCATATCTTCATTTTACATATATTTTCATTATGTCAAAAGATTATGATTTGAAACGCTCTAAAAAAAAAGTTAGTAATTTAGGTACCTCCAGTATCCCTAGCGTCACTTTTCATCCCATCCACTTCCATGTTAATAAAACCGCAATAAAACCGCCATAAAACCGCAAGTCTAAATTTTATTTTTGTATCTCTAATCTCTAATTACATAATTACACCAGGCATGCAAAAAAAAAACAATACATACCTTTTAGTAATAGATTAGTACTAACCGGTGCTTATTAACACTTACTAACGGCTATTTCTGACCGCTATTTCTGACCGAAATAGTCAACCTTTCTTTTTTATAATGGCAGATTCTTATTCACAGGAATTTTGTCCATTTTTCACACGCTGTAATATGGTGTCTAAAATTTATAGAAATATGATGAATATGGATATGAATATGATTT
Organism: Notolepis coatsorum; assembly: GCF_963971535.1. Classification (NCBI taxonomy): domain Eukaryota; kingdom Metazoa; phylum Chordata; class Actinopteri; order Aulopiformes; family Paralepididae; genus Notolepis; species Notolepis coatsorum. The sequence continues at coordinate 109,567,944 of NC_140178.1, read as the reverse complement.
TTTTCAATAAAAACAGACTTGGTATCAAACAAACACGAATATAAGTAGTTAAAATTCGGAAATATTTGTAATTTGTTACAGATATCTTGAGATTAGGCTATTAATGTTAATCATGGGGAATTTTTTTTTTTTTAAATAGTAAACAGTTAAAATTATATGGCTTTAAACATGATGTATCATTTCATCTCTTAAGCCCAGTGAGTGTCAAAATCCTTAGTACAGATGTGGCAGACAAAGCTAAAAAAATAATAATAATAAAAAAAAAAAAGTAAAATTAAAAGAAAAATAATATATAATATAAGTGATACTCTCCATTTTGGTAGCGTGATTTCAGGATGGTAAAACAAATAAAATGGAAAGTAAATTTAACACCCTTAGCAGACCACCACAATGCCATCTCCCCAGCCATGCGTGGGCTAGCAGTGTCATGAAGGTAGATAGGGGGAGGAGGGGGGGGGGGTCATGGGGTCCCAAGTTTGGATGGAGTCATTTGGGTTTTGAAATGAGATAGGAAGGGCTGCCATGTTTTGTGGAAGATATCTGTGTGGCCTTGTGTTGTAAATCTGATTTTCTCTATATGTATAAGAGACATGACATCCCTCATCCAGTGTAAGTGTGAAGGGGGAGTGGCTGCCTTCCAGTTGAATAGGATAAGGCGTCTGGCAATGAGTGAGGCAAAGGCCATGGCATTGGATTGCCCAATAGATATTGCAGCGTTTTCCGGTGTCAAACCAAATAGTGCAATAAGAGGGCATGGGTCAATATTCATAAAAAATATGTCTGAGTAAGATTTAAAAATGGAAGTCCAGAAAGGGGCCAGTACTGGACAATGCCAAAACATATGAATAAGTGAGCCAGGGGCTTGGTGGCACCGGTCGCATGTGGGATCCATGCCAGGATTTATCTTCGCCAGTCTAGTCTTTGACCAATATAGACGGTGGAGGAGCTTGAACTGTATCAGTGAATGGCGGGCACATATTGAAGAAGAGTGTATTCGGGCAAGAGCGTTTTCCGATTCTTTGTCTGTAAATTGATGATTTAGATCGGACTCCCAGTTTTGTCTTATGGCCAATACTGAGGAGGGTAGGGATAGGGATATGATGTTATATAGTTTAGATATTGAGCCTTTGATTACAACCTTCACCTCCAAGATGCGATCGATCAAAGTTTTTGGAGGTGTATGGGGGAACTGGTCAAATTTGCTCTTAACAAAATCATGTATCTGTAGATATCTGAAAAAATTTGTTTTAGGTAAGTTAAACTTTAGGGACAGTTGTGTGAAAGACATAAATGAACTGTCTTGGTACAAATCATAAATGTTCAGAATGCCATTCTTAAACCAGTTGCTGAAGGTTTCATCCACCATAGAGGGAAGGAAAAGGAAGTTTTTGTGGACAGGTGACGCCGGTGACATGGCGTGGAGACCAAAGTGTTTTCTGAACTAGGACCAGATCCGGAGGGAGTGTTGTACTAAGAGGTTGTTGGTGTACTGGGCCGTTGTGACTGGGAGCGAAGAGCAGACTAAGGATTGCAAAGATGTTCTAGAACAAGATGCCCTTTCCATGTCCACCCATGCCGGTACCCACTGACAGAGTCCGTAATGGGAATGACTCCAATAGAGAATGCTGTGGATATTTGCAGCCCAATAGTAGACCAAGAAATTGGGTAGTGCGAAGCCTCCCTGCGATTTAGGCTTCTGGAGGGCCATTTTATTTATTCGGACTGGGCGTTTATTCCAAATAAAATCTGATATTGCCTTGTCGAGGGCTTTGAAAAATGACTTTGGAATGAAGGTTGGAATATTTTGAAATAAATACAGAAATTTCGGTAATGTGTTCATTTTCACAGTGTTCACTTTGCCAACAAGTGATAAAGGAAGTGATGACCATCTGATAAAATCCTGCTTGGTGCGCTCCAGTAGAGGGGTGAAGTTGGACGCTATGAGATTAGAATGTTTATGTGTTATCGTTATGCCAAGGTAACGGAAGCTGCTTGGGGAAAGCTTGAAGGGGAACCTAGAGGGGGGGATATTTCTAGCTAAGGAGTTTATGGGGAAAAGTTCACTCTTGTTTAAGTTTAATTTATAGCCAGAAAAAACACAAAACTCGTGTAGTATGTGAATGACACGTGGAAGTGTGGCCGCTGGATCCGCGATATACAGCAGAACATTGTCCGCATATAGCGAGATTCTTTGTTCCTGTCCATTTCTAATGATGCCTTGGACATGGCGGTCCATGCGAAAGGCAATAGCTAGTGGCTCGATCGCTAGCGCAAATAGTAGCGGGGAGAGAGGGCAACCCTATCTTGTACCGCGTTGTAGGGGGAAATATTCCGAAGTTACATAATTTGTTCGAACTGATTCCACTGGAGAGGAGTATAAAAGTTTGACCCAGGACACAAATTTCTCGCCGAAACCGAATTTCTGCAGAGTATAGAATAAGTAGTCCCATTCAACCCGGTCAAAGGCCTTCTCTGCGTCTAGCGCAACAACGACCTCTGCAACGGGAGACTCGGTGGAAGAGTAAATTATATTCATAAGGCGCCGCAGGTTGAAAAAAGCCATTCTATCCTTCACAAAACCAGACTGATCTGGATGGATAATACTTGGTATAACGGATTCCAGTCGTCGAGCGAGTACCTTTGCCAAGATCTTTGCTTCATTGTTGAGGAGAGAAATAGGACGATATGAGCCACAGTCTTTCGGGTCCTTATCTTTTTTTAAGAGCAGGGATATTGAGGCTTGGTAGAGAGTCGGAGGAAGCGAGCAGGATTGAAATGATTCCTCAAACATTGAAGCCATAATGGGACATAACTGGGTGGAATATTTTTTTAAGAATTCCACTGGGAACCCGTCTGGGCCTGGGCTTTTCCCATTCTGCATCATAGTTAAAGCCTGTTGAATTTCATCAGCGCTAATGGGCTCTTCCAAAAGCGTCATTGAATCATTGTCTATGACTGGTATATCCAAATCTGCGAAGAAACTATTCATGAGAGAGGGGTCTTTAGGGGAATCAGAGGTATATGGTGAAGAATAACATTTTTGAATTGACCATTTATTTCCAATGGGTCCGTATAAATCTCTCCAGTGGCAGAGTTAATTTGCGTGATCAAGTTCTGAGCGGTGCAGTGTTTTAGCTGTAGTGCCAGCACTTTACTAGGTTTGTCACCAAATTCAAAAAAGGACTGGCGTGATTTGAGTAGAAGCTGCTCAGCATGACTGGTGGAAAGGAGGTTAAATTCCGTCTGTAGAGTCACTCTTTCATTATAAAGTGAAGGTGTCGGAGAGACTGCGTATGAATAATCCAATTTAATAATTTGGTCTGAAAGTTCAGCGCGTCTGCTGTTGCGCAGTTTATTACGTCGAGCACAGTTAGAAATAGTTTCTCCACGGAGAAAAGCTTTAAGAGCTTCCCAAATGATGGACATAGACATGCCAGGGGTAGAATTTACCTCAATAAAAAATTTGATCTTAGTGGACAGGAACAACGAGAATGAGTCCTCAGATAGCAATAGTGGATTAAGTCTCCATGGCCTGAATGATGGACATTTGTCCGGGAAGGCTAGCTCTAAGATTATTGCTGCATGGTCTGAAATAACAATGCTATCGTAAGAGCAGGAACGCACTTGAGATAGAAATGTGTTGTCGATAAACAAATAATCAATTCGAGAATATGTATGATGAACTGGTGAAAAGAAAGAGTACTGTTTGGCGGTGGGGTGAAGGAAGCGCCAGACATCTGAAATACCGTATTGCTTCAGGAAGGAGACTATGGCTCTAGCAGTCTGAGATTGTGGAGCTGGATTAGATGATGATGAATGAATGAATGACTTTATTTGACAATATAAAAAATAAACATGTGACAGAAGAGCACAGTCGGGATATACTGCCAAGGATGTAACACAAAAAAGCTCAGAGCTTATTTCCATTGTGGTCCTTGTAGGGGGGTGGGGGAATGTGATGCTTAACACATGCATCATACAAAATCGATCTAAGGCTGGGTTAAGAGCTCAATTAAAGTCGCCTCCCATAATCAGTTGATTAGAGTTCAGGTCGGGGAGTGAAGAGATAAGTTTATTGATGAAATGCGTGTCACCAAAATTGGGAGCATATACGTTGACTAGGACTACCTTTGTGGAATAGAGAGTTCCTGAAACTATAATGAATCTGCCATTAGGGTCAGAGATCACATCAGATGGAGTAAATGGTGTGTTTTTGTTAATCAGAATGGCTGTTCCTCTGGCTTTGCTCTGAAAACCAGAGTGGAACACTTGACCTACCCAAGCTCTGTGTATTCGACGGTGATCTACTCGCCAGGGGTGAGTTTCTTGCAGAAAAGCGATGCCAACCCCAAGCTGCTGTAAGTGAGTAAGGATCCTAGTACGTTTCAAGGGGTTATTTACACCCTTCACATTCCAACAAATTTATGTTAGTATTGCCCCCTGACCCCTTATTAGGATTAAACACTGGCATAAGAAGGTGAAAAAATATTCATGACATTTGAGATGGCAGAGTGCTGGTCCAGGGTGCTTACAATAAAAAATTAGAAAAAGTCATAAGAATAGAAACAAAAAACAATAAACAAAAATAGACAAAAATATTCACTGTGAATATTAGCAATGAAAAACAAACAAACATAGAACGCCCTCTCACGTCCCCGTGGGGCGTGACTACTCACAGCCATAGTAACACTGACTGTGCCTAGCATTACAGCTAACCTTGTGCACCCTGTGCTCTAAACGAGCACCCTGTGAGAACTATAATTCTTAATTACACATGGCAAGAACCAAAAAAAGAAAAGAAAAAGAAAAGAAAAAAGGAGAGAAGAAAGAAAAATAATGAATAAATAATAAATAAATAAATGCTCGACACGTGGCCATATATATGTAACTAGCTTGGTTAGACAAGACAGGTTTCTAACAGTGTATACACCTAAACCCCTGTTTGGGATCTCATTGTATTCCACCCCCTCAAGAGACAGGTACTACCTATTTAGACCAGTAGAATGTAAGATATCTCTCTTTGGTTAGAGTTCTACGCCAAATATTTGGGCCATGGGGTATGTTATTTTATAAGGGTGCATAGTGGCACCAAACCTGTCTTTTCCATATAACTAACACACACACACATACATACACATAAACACACACACACCCACACACACACAGGGGCGGGGGCCAATTGATCACCGCCCTGACACACACATACACGCACGCACACACACACACCCATACACACACACACACACCACGTATATAGCTATGGTTAACTTGAATAAGTATGACAAAGATAAATCGCAAGCCTGCAGCCAATTCGGCGCATATAATGTAGTGATAATAAATAATACGATATCACCAGGAGTGGGATATGGGCGAGTAAACCCGTCAGCTTGCACCCAACGTAAACTGAGACTGAAAGTTTAGCAATAGCCAGGCGGCTGGCTGTGGTAAGTGACGTAATCAAGTCAGCCACCAGTGACCCGGATGAAAATGAATATACATGTTAATCGCCAGCGGGATGACAGTCAGCTTGTATTTAACGAAAAAATTATAATAGTAACAAGTTAGCTTTAGCAAGTAATAATAATAGTAATAATAAATTCAACGTGAACTGCGTTAGCCAACCGGCTATAGTAAGTGACATGATCGAACCAACCTGGTGGTGACCCGGAAGAAAAAGAAATACAAAAATAATAATTAAAAAAAAAACATTCAGCTTGTATTCTACGTAATAAAAATAGTAGTAACAAATGAGCTTTAGTCGGTTAAGTCTAGCCGGCCGGTTATAACGAGCAAGTTGGCCGCTGTACACAGCAATTGCATAGCAACAATCATACCGTGTTGTTACCCACATCAGTATCGTCAACAGTATGGTATAATAATAGGAGCAATAACAGATTGTTTTTTCTATAATGTTTTAGATCGACACGCGTACCTACTCCCCCTCCTGGAGTTGGGGATGTCGGCGTGATTAGGGCACGGGACTGGTTCTGGTCACGCTGGTCCAGGTCAGTTAACCCGTTGTCCGCCGGGGACGCAGATCTGCTGTTCTGGTACCCTGAGGGGGGAAAATGCCGGGTCGGCCCGGGTGTCACAGGGTTTGATATTATGGAGATGTTCGTTCTCCATTCTTTTCGCCCCTCTCTTCTCCCGCTTACGCATGGCTGAGAGGGGGTTGTTGAGCTGGTTTTTATAGTACTCCTCTGGCATCCCTGTGTACGTCCCGGTCCGCCGGGCCTGGTCCGAAGTCGTTTTTGTCGACCCGTAGGCCTGGGATAACCCCTTTTTGAAAACTGAAACACTTGTACTGCGGTATAGCCAGTGTATACCCGCAGGTGTGTTTTGGAGTTTTTTCCTGAGGGGTTATAGGAACAACCACCGCATGTTGAACCAAGAGGGTGGTTGATTCTCTGGTGTGTTGGAGCGGAGTCAACTCCCGGTTTACCCGGTTGAGTGTGCCCCTGCACGTTCATGACGTCTGCCAATCGTGTCAGCCTTCTCTGCCTCGGCCCCTCTAGAGCGTCTGGGATTTTTTGGTGGAGGCTTTGACATGGTGCTCAAACAATGCCAGCATACGCCCCTTCCGCCGGGGTGCTGTTTTCAGTTGACCCCTTTGGCGCCTGTCTCGTCCGCAGTGCTCCAGGCTCGGGTCAAGTGCCTGCTGCCTGGATTGAGGGATCGGCCTCTTCTGGAGGTCGTCTCCCCGGTGCACTGCTTGCTCCCGCTGTAGTGTAGCCTCTTGAGTGCTTCAAGTTACAGCCATGCTGACTGCCTGAGTATGCCATGGTCAGTGTGCCAGGCGGCGTGCTAGTGGGGGGAAGGGCCTGCTCTTGGATGGGCCCTGTCCGAATACGCTGGCGATGTGGGGGGCGGTGTCACTAGTGACCGCCTGGTGAGGTCTTGATGCTGTGGCCTTGCCACGGGGTTGAGTTGCTCCTGACCCCGTGATTTTGGGTGCGGTAACGAGGTTTGTTCCTTCCGTTCGTTCCCTGGTGGCATGCGGGTTGTGCGTGTGCGTAGTCGTGGGGTCAAGCCACGGTCTGCTCACCCTGTGCGTTGAGTTGCTCGAGTTCCTCTTTGCACGGTCGGATCCGTCTCCCTCCCGTTCTCCAATAGGGAGGGTATCCCTCCATTAGGGGGGGTCCGAGGGCTCGGTCCTCCCCGGTTCTGATGGTTGTGGGGGGCCTCAGTGGGGTACATTTGTCGAGCTTCAGCTCCCGCTCAGCTCCCGTTGTGCAGTTGACGCTGAGCGGCAGCTAATACGATATAGAACGATAGGTTATGAATATAACCGTAGTTCTATGAGTATTAGTGACGCTCAGCGTCTAGACGCCACTGCGGCCCTTGATCTTACCTTGTGGTGAAATGATTGAGAAGGAGATGAGTGTGTGGCCCCACCCCTGCTTATGTAGGTAGCAGATGGGGGTGTGGCCAGACGGATGTTGGTATGTAAAGGTACATTGTGAAGTTTTTATTCAGTGCACGTCACTGGAGTGAGATGTGTGCAGTTGACGTTGAGCGTCACTAATACTCATAGAACTACGGTTATATTCATAATCGTTTTGCGCAATCATAATTTTAAAGGTGACATGCATTATAAATGGCTTTTTTCAATGTCTAGCATTGTATTATAGTAATAGTAGTTAGTATCAATGTGTCTGTGTCTCTAAATACCATATTGGTGGATTGCTCTCATTCAGCTCAGACCATTTCCTGCTTGATTTAATTCTGATTTGACTCGCATCGTGACGTCACGTGGCGAGGATGGAGCGGATAGTGATCCAATTGGCTCTGTGGTTGTAGCGCATAGAAGGGGACCTGCTTAGAGCGAGAGAGAGGGAGAAACAGATACACCCGCGCTGTTGTCTCTCTGTCTGTCTCTCTCTCTCCCCCTCTATCACTTCCTCAAACGGGAAAGGGAGAGAGAGAAAGACAGACAGAGGGCGGCTAGGTGGTGTAGTGGGCAAGGCACTCGCCACCAGTGTGGAGACGCTAGGATTCGCGTGTTCGAATCCAGCTCTCCACATTGTTTTCAGTTTAGCTGGTCGTCCGCAGTAATACACATTGGCCGTATTACGGGGAGGGAAAACTGAAGGGTGGGGATCGAACGTTGTGAACAAGCGACTCCTACAAGTCGGTTGGTGCGCCTGCGCAGTAGAATCAGGAAGTGTCGGGGGCAGCGTGAGCCTCCCACGCGTTACTCCTCGACACTGAGAGATCGAGCTGCGCAGGTGAAAAGATGCGACTGCTGTTACCTCAAGTACCGGAGGGGACTTGTGCTATGTATGACTTAGTCCACATTGCAGCCGGCTTGTGGGAGGCAAGAAACAGCGTTCGTGACAGGGGAGGGTTGAATTGGATGATACGAAATTGGGATGGGAGAAAAATATAGAAAAATGGGAGAAAAAGTGGATAAAAAAAAAGAGAGAGAGACAGACAGAGAGAACGACAGCGCGATGCGCGTGTGTGTATATGTGCTCTGTTGCGAGGGTGTATCTGTTTCTCCCTCTCTCTCTCGCTCGCTCTCTGTCAAACCCTGTTTGATGAAGTGTCGGGTTTGTTTACACAGTGCTCCGTGTGTGTGTCTCTCTCTCTCTCTCTGTCTCTCTCTCTCTCTCTCTCTCTCTCTCTCTCTCTCTCTCTCTCTCTCTCTCTCTCTCTCTCTCTTCTCTCTCTCTCTCTCTCTCTCTCTCTCTCTCTCTCTCTCTCTCTCTCTCTCTCTCTCTCTCTCTCTCTCTCTCTCTCTCTCTCTGTCTGCCACTCGCAGACTGTGTGGATGGCTGTCACTCAAAGTGCTTATGGGCGGAGCCAGGCCAACATAGCCTGAAATCCAATCTGAGAAAAATTTGGCTTTTGAGTACTTGATTAGAAATATAAAACAAGGAATTTTTTTGAATAAAACCTTACAGAGGTGTTCCATAGACTCACAGGAATTGTGTAAAGTTGCCCAAATAGTGCTAGGAATGCATGTCCCTTTTAAAGTCGGGACTAGATCTTTCCTCGCGAACAGATACTTGGTCACCACAGAGTTTTATTTGACGTAATTGGTGCGAGTTCGGTCACGTATCTTGCGCTCAACCAATAGCAGCTCTCTTTGTTGCGAGGATACGGCCATCCGGTGTCAACAAATGACATCCACAGAGTAACGTTACAGACGAAAATGGACAAAAAACACCTTCTAAAGTTTGCAAAAAGGTTTCTAAACAATGTTATATGCATCTCATGTCCGTTCAGAAAGAACGTGTACAAGATTTTACACAGACACGGTGGGATAGATATAGAAACTGCGTTGAACGGTGGCTTAACCTACCAGGCCAGAGTCATACCATTATGGGAGACATACAACATCGTTTAGAGATCTATTTGTGTCATAAATGTCATGATGAATTGAAAATGGGGACCCTGACGTAAACTAGATGAAAGTCATTCTCTGGTCTGCATCCCCTTAACAATTGTGTGTATTGAGCCGTACTGTATTGTACCCATTCTGCAATCTGTTAATAAAGTTATCAATCAATCAATCAAGATGTGGATACACTATTTGACAGTTTAGCTGTGTTTTTGTTTACATAACTAGCATTCTAGTTTTCTTCAGATACTGTATGCCATCTAGTTTTATTGTTTACAGTGATGTTTATGTAGCTCTGCTAGTTCATAGTGATGTTTAAAATATGTTAGCTTTCAGAACCCCCTCATCCACCACCACACTTAGGGACTAATATTACAGGTCGAAAGTTTGTTAAAAAAAGTAGTAGTGTCTTTCAAATAACCACGCTGAGAAGAGGCCAAATCCTTAATATGCGAGTCAACAAATTGCGAGATTTTTTCTGTAGCGGAACCTATACCAGAGACGATCGGTCGACCAGGAGGGTTAACCAGATCCTTATGGATCTTCGGTAAAGTGTAAATAATAGGCGTACCCGGGTACTCTACGAACATAAACTTAAATTCATTTTCTGTAATCACCTCTGCCAATCTAAGGCTTTTAAGGGTAGTCATAATTTCCGCGGAACATTTAAATACTGGGTCTGTATTTAAAAGGGTATAAACCTCAATATCGTTCAATTGTCTATTGATCTCGGATACATACGAACTCTTACTTTTTTGAACAAACTTTCGACCTGTAATATTAGTCCCTTGGACTTATTAGTTACCATAGACGTAGTCAGTTTATACCCCAGCATTCCACATGCTGACGCGCTGGACGCACTGAGTTTTTATCTAAACTCGAGAGAGGAATTACTCCCCTCCACAGAAGCGCTAGTTAATCTAGCCGACCTAGTACTAACTCGGAATTATTTTAGATTCCAAGATAAATACTACTTGCAAAACAGAGGCCTCAGCATGGGCTCCCCAGCCGCTGTGAACCTAGCCAATCTGTACATGTCCAAGTATGAGTCTGACCACATTTTTAATAATAACCCGTTTGAGAAATTCGTCAAATCCTATATGAGATATATCGATGATATGTTCTTTATTTGGTCTGGTACATCGTCTGATCTTGATGCCTTCCTTGAGTACCTGAACACCTGCAGAGAAACTATAAAGTTTACATTAAAGTCTGATATACATACTCTACCTTTCCTAGATGTTTTGATCAAGAAAGCCCCGGATGGTATTTCTTTACATACAGAGGTCTTCAAAAAGGAGACAGACCGTAACTCGTTCTTACATTATTCCAGTTACCACACTCCTGCCTTGAAAAATAGTCTACCTTTCAGCCAAATACTCCGTTATAGGAGAATTTACGACACTGAAGATAGATTTACTACACAAGCAGAAGTTCTAAGAAGCAGTTTTCATGACAGAGGCTATAGTGTCGATTTGACGTGTAATTCATCCAATCTTGTGTATCTACTAAAATGCCTGTGTGATTTTTCTTATGTGGGGAAGACAACCAGAGCCTTTAAAACAAGAATCAGTGAACATAAGTGTTCAGTGAGAAATTCAGATATAAAGTCGTCAGTAGCTAGACACTTTTCCAGGTGTAAACATACCGTTAACGATCTCAGATACATGGGACTTGAGTTAGTCCACAGGCCCGCGAGAGGGGGAGACAGACATAAGTTACTGTTACAACGGGAATGTTATTATATCCACCTGTTTGATTGCATAGAACCTAGAGGAATGAATGAAGAGAACGTTTTAACCTGTTTCCTTTAAGTACCTTTTATCTATAAGATTATGGTTGAATCCAAGTGGTTGTTTCCTGCAAGAGGTATGTTTATGCTTAATAGAAAAAAGAAAAAAGAAAAAAGTATGTAAATAAGTATAGGGGCTCAATTAGCCCTATAAACTACGGGCATGTTACATAGCAAGTTTCTGGTATGGTAATGTAATGCAATTTTTGCTTTTGCTTTTGTGTTTTTTATATGTCTTATATACGTTGTATATTTGTATAATTTGTATTTACTAACAGACTCTATTTTGATAGGTCTTTTCTTTTGTCATTGAGGACCAATAGACTCAGGCACACCTGCGCTGTGATGTCATTTCCTGCCAAGTCATTAACCACCTGTGTATATAACCATTATCTTGACTGCAAGTGCATTGCAAGCTATAACACTGAAGAAGGAATACATAATTCCGAAACATGTTTGTTTCAGGCTGCCATACAATTTTGAACCTGAGAGTACAATATCTCATTGAAACATGGCAAAAAAAAAACGATTTGTCTGAAAAATATATTTGTTAACTGGATTTTCTATTTTCTATTATTTCATATATTTTGTTATTTATTTTTGTCCAGTAAGACTTGAAAAGATAGCTATTATTTTGTTACAGGTTGATTTTTAAGTTATTATTGTGCCATTGAGATTTGTCAGATAATTCTAGGCATAATCAAGCATGCTGATTGTTGAGTAACTTTGGTTTGGTGTGTCTTTGGTTATAGAGAGTTATTGTTGTAAAATAATACTTGTATATCCATAGAGAGGAGGCATACTTTAAATATATTAAAACAAGAATGCATCTTTGAGTAAACGTTGAGTATCATCAGGCATGCGTTGCTCATGGGACGGGGGTTGCACACCGTGCAACCAGTCTGTGAGCAGAAGCACGCACATGCACGGATGTGCACACGCGTGCACACAGGAATGTGCTGCACTTGACTGATGCGCCAACTCGCTAAGTACTACTTTGCATAACAATATGGCCGGTCATCAGGTGTGTTCAAATACGTTCTCAGATTCACACAAAACTTGTGAATGAAATGTGTTACATTCAATTCGTAGAGGCAATTAGGCACTGTCTTTAGTCTGTGCTATGCGAACATCTATGCGCATGCGCGGGAGCGTGCGCATGCGGCGTCATTAAAACATAGTGCAACCAGTCGTCCCATGAGAAACGCATGCCTGAGTATCATTAAGTATCTCGAGGCTGGGGGGGCATGTCCTCTTTTTTGGAAATCAAAATATGGTCACCCTATAAATTAACATCAGTGTTGCCTGGGAAGTGTGGTGGTGGATGAGGGGGTTCTGAAAGCTAACATACTTTAAACATCACTATGAACTAGCAGAGCTACATAAACATCACTGTAAACAATAAAACTAGATGGCATACAGTATCTGAAGAAAACTAGAATGCTAGTTATGTAAACAAAAACACAGCTAAACTGTCAAATAGTGTATCCACATCTTGATTGATTGATAACTTTATTAACAGATTGCAGAATGGGTACAATACAGTACGGCTCAATACACACAATTGTTAAGGGGATGCAGACCAGAGAATGACTTTCATCTAGTTTACGTCAGGGTCCCCATTTTCAATTCATCATGACATTTATGACACAAATAGATCTCTAAACGATGTTGTATGTCTCCCATAATGGTATGACTCTGGCCTGGTAGGTTAAGCCACCGTTCAACGCAGTTTCTATATCTATCCCACCGTGTCTGTGTAAAATCTTGTACACGTTCTTTCTGAACGGACATGAGATGCATATAACATTGTTTAGAAACCTTTTTGCAAACTTTAGAAGGTGTTTTTTGTCCATTTTCGTCTGTAACGTTACTCTGTGGATGTCATTTGTTGACACCGGATGGCCGTATCCTCGCAACAAAGAGAGCTGCTATTGGTTGAGCGCAAGATACGTGACCGAACTCGCACCAATTACGTCAAATAAAACTCTGTGGTGACCAAGTATCTGTTCGCGAGGAAAGATCTAGTCCCGACTTTAAAAGGGACATGCATTCCTAGCACTATTTGGGCAACTTTACACAATTCCTGTGAGTCTATGGAACACCTCTGTAAGGTTTTATTCAAAAAAATTCCTTGTTTTATATTTCTAATCAAGTACTCAAAAGCCAAATTTTTCTCAGATTGGATTTCAGGCTATGTTGGCCTGGCTCCGCCCATAAGCACTTTGAGTGACAGCCATCCACACAGTCTGCGAGTGGCAGACAGAGAGAGAGAGAGAGAGAGAGAGAGAGAGAGAGAGAGAGAGAGAGAGAGAGAGAGAGAGAGAGAGAGAGAGAGAGAGAGAGAGAGAGAGAGACACACACACGGAGCACTGTGTAAACAAACCCGACACTTCATCAAACAGGGTTTGACAGAGAGCGAGCGAGAGAGAGAGGGAGAAACAGATACACCCTCGCAACAGAGCACATATACACACACGTGCATCGCGCTGTCGTCTCTCTGTCTCTCTCTCTCTCTCTCCCTCTCCCGTTTGAGGAAGTGATAGAGGGGGAGAGAGAGAGAGACAGACAGAGAGACAACAGCGCGGGTGTATCTGTTTCTCCCTTTCTCTCGCTCTAAGCAGGTCCCCTTCTATGCGCTACAACCACAGAGCCAATTGGATCACTATCCGCTCCATCCTCGCCACGTGACGTCACGATGCGAGTCAAATCAGAATTAAATCGAGCAGGAAATGGTCTGAGCTGAATGAGAGCAATCCACCAATATGGTATTTAGAGACACAGACACATTGATACTAACTACTATTACTATAATACAATGCTAGACACTGAAAAAAGCCATTTATAATGCATGTCACCTTTAAAATTATGATTGCGCAAAACGATAGGTTATGAATATAACCGTAGTTCTATGAGTATTAGTGACGCTCAACGTCAACTGCACACATCTCACTCCAGTGACGTGCACTGAATAAAAACTTCACAATGTACCTTTACATACCAACATCCGTCTGGCCACACCCCCATCTGCTACCTACATAAGCAGGGGTGGGGCCACACACTCATCTCCTTCTCAATCATTTCACCACAAGCTAAGATCAAGGGCCGCAGTGGCGTCTAGACGCTGAGCGTCACTAATACTCATAGAACTACGGTTATATTCATAACCTATCGTTCTATATCGTATTAGCTGCCGCTCAGCGTCAACTGCACAACGGGAGCTGAGCGGGAGCTGAAGCTCGACAAATGTACCGCACTGAGGCCCCCCACAACCATCAGAACCGGGGAGGACCGAGCCCCCCGACCCTCCCTAATGGAGGGATACCCTCCCTATTGGAGAACGGGAGGGAGACGGATCCGACCGTGCGAAGAGGAACTCGAGCAACTCAACGCACAGGGTGAGCAGACCGTGGCTTGACCCCACGACTACGCACACGCACAACCCGCATGCCACCAGGGAACGAACGGAAGGAACAAACCTCGTTACCGCACCCAAAATCACGGGGTCAGGAGCAACTCAACCCCGTGGCAAGGCCACAGCATCAAGACCTCACCAGGCGGTCACTAGTGACACCGCCCCCCACATCGCCAGCGTATTCGGACAGGGCCCATCCAAGAGCAGGCCTTTCCCCCCACTAGCACGCCGCCTGGCACACTGACCATGGCATACTCAGGCAGTCAGCATGGCTGTAACTTGAAGCACTCAAGAGGCTACACTACAGTGGGAGCAAGCAGTGCACCGGGGAGACGACCTCCAGAAGAGGCCGATCCCTCAAACCAGGCAGCAGGCACTTGACCCGAGCCTAGAGCACTGCGGACGAGACAGGCGCCAAAGGGGTCAACTGAAAACAGCACCCCGGCGGAAGGGGCGTATGCTGGCATTGTTTGAGCACCATGTCAAAGCCTCCACCAAAAAATCCCAGACGCTCTAGAGGGGCCGAGGCAGAGAAGGCTGACACGATTGGCAGACGTCATGAACGTGCAGGGGCACACTCAACCGGGTAAACCGGGAGTTGACTCCGCTCCAACACACCAGGGAATCAACCACCCTCTTGGTTCAACATGCGGTGGTTGTTCCTATAACCCCTCAGGAAAAAACTCCAAAACACACCTGCGGGTATACACTGGCTATACCGCAGTACAAGTGTTTCAGTTTTCAAAAAGGGGTTATCCCAGGCCTACAGGTCGACAAAAACGACTTCGGACCAGGCCCGGCGGACCGGGACGTACACAGGGATGCCAGAGGAGTACTATAAAAACCAGCTCAACAACCCCCTCTCAGCCATGCGTAAGCGGGAGAAGAGAGGGGCGAAAAGAATGGAGAACGAACATCTCCATAATATCAAACCCTGTGACACCCGGGCCGACCCGGCATTTTCCCCCCTGAAAAAAGCACAAGTCCCTCAGGGTACCAGAACAGAAGATCTGCGTCCCCGGCGGACAACGGGTTAACTGACCTGGACCAGCGTGACCAGAACCAGTCCCGTGCCCTAATCACGCCGACATCCCCAACTCCAGGAGGGGGAGTAGGTACGCGTGTCGATCTAAAACATTATAGAAAAAACAATCTGTTATTGCTCCTATTATTATACCATACTGTTGACGATACTGACGGTATGATTGTTGCTATGCAATTGCTGTGTACAGCGGCCAACTTGCTCGTTATAACCGGCCGGCTAGTCTTAACCTACTAAAGCTCATTTGTTACTACTATTTTTATTACGTAGAATACAAGCTGAATGTTTTTTTTTTAATTATTATTTTTGTATTTCTTTTTCTTCCGGGTCACCGCCAGGTTGGTTCGATCATGTCACTTACTATAGCCGGTTGGCTAACGCAGTTCACGTTGAATTTATTATTACTATTACTACTATTATTATTACTTGCTAAAGCTAACTTGTTACTATTATAATTTTTTCGTTAAATACAAGCTGACTATCATCCCGCTGGCGATTAACATGTATATTCATTTTCATCCGGGTCACTGGTGGCTGACTTGATTACGTCACTTACCACAGCCAGCCGCCTGGCTATTGCTAAACTTTCAGTCTCAGTTTACGTTGGGTGCAAGCTGACGGGTTTACTCGCCCATATCCCACTCCTGGTGATATTGTATTATTTATTATCACTACATTATATGCGCCGAATTGGCTGCAGGCTTGCGATTTATCTTTGTCATACTTATTCAAGTTAACCATAGCTATATACGTGGTGTGTGTGTGTGTGTATGGGTGTGTGTGTGCGTGCGTGTATGTGTGTGTCAGGGCGGTGATCAATTGGCCCCCGCCCCTGTGTGTGTGTGGGTGTGGGTGTGTTTATGTGTATGTATGTGTGTGTGTTAGTTATATTTATACAACGGCATGCAAATTTCTCGATTCTGATGGGCCATTTACACGTCTTTATTGGCAACAATCCACGGTCCTGGGCTCAGGACCCGCCCACAACCGAATCACATATCACTCCCCGGCTCACTCCGGGAGAAAACAAGATCGCGGACAACAAATGGATATGTTGATAGCACCATAACGACTAAATATGAAGCGATTCTGTCAAGGGGAATGTGTTAGTCCTTTAAACAATGTTGGATGATGTAATTGATGGGTCTTGAGTCAATCTAGAACAAAAGAAAAATCGCGGATTGATTGATTGATTAATTGATTGATTTAAATTTCTACTTCCTTCCCACTGACTGCAGCGTTCACTCTCACACTGTCCGACGCTGGCGTACCCACAAACACACACACACACATACACACACACACACACACACACACACACACACACACACATACACACACACACACACACACACACACACACACACTCCTGTCTGCAACAGCGGGGGAGTCAGACTGAGAGAGAAGCAGCGCTGTTTTAAGTGAGCATGGTCTATTGAATTGATTGATTGGTTGATTGCTAATTTTATTACTGTACCCCTGGTTTCCAACTGGTTAAGTTTAGGCTAAAATAAATAAATAAAAAAATAGGGTGAAGAAAACGTTTTTTTCCTATAGGGCAAAGAAAACGTTTTAATTTGTTTTACCTACTTTATATAGAAGCATCTAAGAATGAAGTTCTATGGAAAGTAGGTCTGCATTCCCTTAACAATTGTGTGTATTGAGCTGTACTGTATTGTACCCATTCTGCATCTGGTAATAACATTTTCAATCAATCATTCCAATAATACACAGTTGGATGTGTTAGTTGGTTGGATGCACTTCAAGCTGCTTCCACATGAGGCAACTTCTCTCAATCATTCCAATAATACACAGTTGGATGTGTTAGTTTGGTTGGATGCACTTCAAGCTGCTTCCACATGGAGGCAA
This sequence comes from Notolepis coatsorum, assembly GCF_963971535.1. Lineage (NCBI taxonomy): Eukaryota > Metazoa > Chordata > Actinopteri > Aulopiformes > Paralepididae > Notolepis > Notolepis coatsorum. The sequence goes on along the minus strand of NC_140178.1, from coordinate 109,550,480 downwards.
CTTGTCTTTTTTGTAGTTGTGGGAACTACTTTTTCTGGCGGATGGTTTTTTCAATAAATCTTCGATTAATGTGTGTTTATTGTATAGAAATAAGGTTGGATGAATCTGGCAGTTGTATAAAAGCTTTACACCACTTGTAGTCGTGATTTGTGACCAATAAACCATGCCTAGGGGGGTCTAACGACCACCCCTAGGCATGGTTTATTGGTCACAAACCACTCCTGCGCGTGATGTAATGCTTAAGGAAAAGACAGGTTTGGTGCCACTATGCACCCTTATAAAATAACATACCCCATGGCCCAAATATTTGGCGTAGAACTCTAACCAAAGAGAGATATCTTACATTCTACTGGTCTAAATAGGTAGTACCTGTCTCTTGAGGGGGTGGAATACAATGAGATCCCAAACAGGGGTTTAGGTGTATAAACTGTTAGAAACCTGTCTTGTCTAACCAAGCTAGTTACATATATATGGCCACGTGTCGAGCATTTATTTATTTATTATTTATTCATTATTTTTCTTTCTTCTCTCCTTTTTTCTTTTCTTTTTCTTTTCTTTTTTTGGTTCTTGCCATGTGTAATTAAGAATTATAGTTCTCACAGGGTGCTCGTTTAGAGCACAGGGTGCACAAGGTTAGCTGTAATGCTAGGCACAGTCAGTGTTACTATGGCTGTGAGTAGTCACGCCCCACGGGGACGTGAGAGGGCGTTCTAAGTTTGTTTGTTTTTCATTGCTAATATTCACAGTGAATATGTTTGTCTATTTTTGTTTATTGTTTTTTGTTTCTATTCTTATGACTTTTTCTCATTTTTTATTGTAAGCACCCTGGACCACCACTCTGCCATCTCAAATGTCATGAATATTTTTTGACCTTCTAATGCCAGTGTTTAATCCTAATAAGGGGTCAGGGGGCAATACTAACATAAATTTGTTGGAATGTGAAGGGTGTAAATAACCCCTTGAAACGTACTAGGATCCTTACTCACTTACAGCAGCTTGGGGTTGGCATCGCTTTTCTGCAAGAAACTCACCCCTGGCGAGTAGATCACCGTCGAATACACAGAGCTTGGGTAGGTCAAGTGTTCCACTCTGGTTTTCAGAGCAAAGCCAGAGGAACAGCCATTCTGATTAACAAAAACACACCATTTACTCCATCTGATGTGATCTCTGACCCTAATGGCAGATTCATTATAGTTTCAGGAACTCTCTATTCCACAAAGGTAGTCCTAGTCAACGTATATGCTCCCAATTTTGGTGACACGCATTTCATCAATAAACTTATCTCTTCACTCCCCGACCTGAACTCTAATCAACTGATTATGGGAGGTGACTTTAATTGAGCTCTTAACCCAGCCTTAGATCGATCATCATCTAATCCAGCTCCACAATCTCAGACTGCTAGAGCCATAGTCTCCTTCCTGAAGCAATACGGTATTTCAGATGTCTGGCGCTTCCTTCACCCCACCGCCAAACAGTACTCTTTCTTTTCACCAGTTCATCATACATATTCTCGAATTGATTATTTGTTTATCGACAACACATTTCTATCTCAAGTGCGTTCCTGCTCTTACGATAGCATTGTTATTTCAGACCATGCAGCAATAATCTTAGAGCTAGCCTTCCCGGACAAATGTCCATCATTCAGGCCATGGAGACTTAATCCACTATTGCTATCTGAGGACTCATTCTCGTCGTTCCTGTCCACTAAGATCAAATTTTTTATTGAGGTAAATTCTACCCCTGGCATGTCTATGTCCATCATTTGGTAAGCTCTTAAAGCTTTTCTCCGTGGAGAAACTATTTCTAACTGTGCTCGACGTAATAAACTGCGCAACAGCAGACGCGCTGAACTTTCAGACCAAATTATTAAATTGGATTATTCATATTCAGTCTCTCCGACACCTTCACTTTATAATGAAAGAGTGACTCTACAGACAGAATTTAACCTCCTTTCCACCAGTCATGCTGAGCAGCTTCTACTCAAATCACGCCAGTCCTTTTTTGAATTTGGTGACAAACCTAGTAAAGTGCTGGCACTACAGCTAAAACACCGCACCGCTCAGAACTTGATCACGCAAATTAACTCTGCCACTGGAGAGATTTATACGGACCCATTGGAAATAAATGGTCAATTCAAAAATGTTATTCTTCACCATATACCTCTGATTCCCCTAAAGACCCCTCTCTCATGAATAGTTTCTTCGCAGATTTGGATATACCAGTCATAGACAATGATTCAATGACGCTTTTGGAAGAGCCCATTAGCGCTGATGAAATTCAACAGGCTTTAACTATGATGCAGAATGGGAAAAGCCCAGGCCCAGACGGGTTCCCAGTGGAATTCTTAAAAAAATATTCCACCCAGTTATGTCCCATTATGGCTTCAATGTTTGAGGAATCATTTCAATCCTGCTCGCTTCCTCCGACTCTCTACCAAGCCTCAATATCCCTGCTCTTAAAAAAAGATAAGGACCCGAAAGACTGTGGCTCATATCGTCCTATTTCTCTCCTCAACAATGAAGCAAAGATCTTGGCAAAGGTACTCGCTCGACGACTGGAATCCGTTATACCAAGTATTATCCATCCAGATCAGTCTGGTTTTGTGAAGGATAGAATGGCTTTTTTCAACCTGCGGCGCCTTATGAATATAATTTACTCTTCCACCGAGTCTCCCGTTGCAGAGGTCGTTGTTGCGCTAGACGCAGAGAAGGCCTTTGACCGGGTTGAATGGGACTACTTATTCTATAATCTGCAGAAATTCGGTTTCGGCGAGAAATTTGTGTCCTGGGTCAAACTTTTATACTCCTCTCCAGTGCCATCAGTTCGAACAAATTATGTAACTTCGGAATATTTCCCCCTACAACGCGGTACAAGATAGGGTTGCCCTCTCTCCCCGCTACTATTTGCGCTAGCGATCGAGCCACTAGCTATTGCCTTTCGCATGGACCGCCATGTCCAAGGCATCATTAGAAATGGACAGGAACAAAGAATCTCGCTATATGCGGACGATGTTCTGCTGTATATCGCGGATCCAGCGGCCACACTTCCACGTGTCATTCACATACTACACGAGTTTGGTGTTTTTTCTGGCTATAAATTAAACTTAAACAAGAGTGAACTTTTCCCCATAAACTCCTTAGCTAGAAATATCCCCCCCTCTGGGTTCCCCTTCAAGCTTTCCCCAAGCAGCTTCCGTTACCTTGGCATAACGATAACACATAAACATTCTAATCTCATAGCGTCCAACTTCACCCCTCTACTGGAGCGCACCAAGCAGGATTTTATCAGATGGTCATCACTTCCTTTATCACTTGTTGGCAAAGTGAACACTGTGAAAATGAACACATTACCGAAATTTCTGTATTTATTTCAAAATATTCCAACCTTCATTCCAAAGTCATTTTTCAAAGCCCTCGACAATTTTCAAATGGCCCTCCAGAAGCCTAAATCGCAGGGAGGCTTCGCACTATCCAATTTCTTGGTCTACTATTGGGCTGCAAATATCCACAGCATTCTCTATTGGAGTCATTCCCATTACGGACTCTGTCAGTGGGTACCGGCATGGGTGGACATGGAAAGGGCATCTTGTTCTAGAACATCTTTGCAATCCTTAGTCTGCTCTTCGCTCCCAGTCACAACGGCCCAGTACACCAACAACCTCTTAGTACAACACTCCCTCCGGATCTGGTCCCAGTTCAGAAAACAATTTGGTCTCCACGCCATGTCACCGTCGTCACCTGTCCACAAAAACTTCCTTTTCCCTCCCTCTATGGTGGATGAAACCTTCAGCAACTGGTTTAAGAATGGCATTCTGAACATTTATGATTTGTACCAAGACAGTTCATTTATGTCTTTCACACAACTGTCCCTAAAGTTTAACTTACCTAAAACAAATTTTTTCAGATATCTACAGATACGTGATTTTGTTAAGAGCAAATTTGACCAGTTCCCCCATACACCTCCAAAAACTTTGATCGATCGCATCTTGGAGGTGAAGGTTGTAATCAAAGGCTCAATATCTAAACTATATAACATCATATCCCTATCCCTACCCTCCTCAGTATTGGCCATAAGACAAAACTGAGAGTCCGATCTAAATCATCAATTTACAGACAAAGAATGGGAAAACGCTCTTGCCCGAATACACTCTTCTTCAATATGTGCCCACCATTCACTGATACAGTTCAAGCTCCTCCACCGTCTATATTGGTCAAAGACTAGACTGGCGAAGATAAATCCTGGCATGGATCCCACATGCGACCGGTGCCACCAAGCCCCTGGCTCACTTATTCATATGTTTTGGCATTGTCCAGTACTGGCCCCTTTCTGGACTTCCATTTTTAAATCTTACTCAGACATATTTTTTATGAATATTGACCCATTCCCTCTTATTGCACTATTTGGTTTGACACCGGAAAACGCTGCAATATCTATTGGGCAATCCAATGCCATGGCCTTTGCCTCACTCATTGCCAGACGCCTTATCCTATTCAACTGGAAGGCAGCCACTCCCCCTTCACACTTACACTGGATGAGGGATGTCATGTCTCTTATACATATAGAGAAAATCAGATTTACAACACAAGGCCACACAGATATCTTCCACAAAACATGGCAGCCCTTCCTATCTCATTTCAAAACCCAAATGACTCCATCCAAACTTGGGACCCCATGACCACCCCCCCCCCCCCCTCCTCCCCCTATCTACCTTCATGACACTGCTAGCCCACGCATGGCTGGGGAGATGGCATTGTGGTGGTCTGCTAACGGTGTTAAATTTACTTTCCATTTTATTAGTTTTACCATCCTGAAATCACGCTACCAAAATGGAGAGTTATATCACTTATATTATATATTATTTTTCTTTTAATTTTACTTTTATTTTTATTTAATTTTTTTTTAGCTTTGTCTGCCACATCTGTACTAAGGATTTTGACACTCACTGGGCTTAAGAGATGAAATGATACATCATGTTTAAAGCCATATCATTTTAACTGTTTACTATTTAAAAAAATAAATTTCCCCCATGATTAACATTAATAGCCTAATCTCAAGATATCTGTAACAAATTACAAATATTTCCGAATTTTAACTACTTATATTCGTGTTTGTTTGATACCAAGTCTGTTTTTATTGAAAAAAATCATATTCATATCCATATTCATCATATTTCTATAAATTTTAGACACCATATTACAGCGTGTGAAAAATGGACAAAATTCCTGTGAATAAGAATCTGCCATTATAAAAAAGAAAGGTTGACTATTTCGGTCAGAAATAGCGGTCAGAAATAGCCGTTAGTAAGCGTTAATAAGCACCGGTTAGTACTAATCTATTACTAAAAGGTATGTATTGTTTTTTTTTGCATGCCTGGTGTAATTATTCGGTTTATTTATCGATATATGATGTGAAAATTAGAGATTAGAGATAAAAAAAATAAAAATTTAGACTTGCGGTTTTATGGCGGTTTTAGGTTTTATTAACATGGAAGTGGATGGGATGAAAAGTGACGCTAGGGATACTGGAGGTACCTAAATTACTAACATTTTTTTTAGAGCGTTTCAAATCATAATCTTTTGACATAATGAAAATATATGTAAAATGAAGATATGGCCCCAATTTCATGAAATAATAATAAACACAGACACCGCTGTGCTCACACACACACACAAAATATTTCAAAAAAGTAGTTTTCATGACCAGGGAGGCACAAGGGTTAATTATTTAAATTTCTTTCTTTATTTTTTTTATTTTTTTTCTTATTTTTACGTGTATGTTTGTCGTCGCCCTCACTGGGTGGGATGGGTGGGATTAGGGGATAGGAATGGGGAAGGAAATGGAAGATGTATAATTTGGATAACTGAAATGTATAAATGTACTAATTCTTTCAATAAAAAAAGGATAAACATAAAAAAAAAAAAAAAGGATAAACCTAAAACATTATAGATGGCGCCACCCAGACGGTCCCATTCGTACCGCGCTCAGTGGCCCACCCCAAGAGCGTGAGACCCCTCTACCTATGCTTTGATCTATTCCGCTAACATCCCCCAGATATGAACGAGAATTAGTCGAGACAAACCTAGTAAACTGGCGCTCGGAAGAGAAAAACTCCATCCCAGTTGCCCTATAAAAACGGCGTTTTAATAACGAGCAACCAAGGCGCACCAGCCTCATGCGTGATTCCTATCAGAAACACCCAGAGCCAGCACTATGTACGCGTCGAGACCCAAAACACATCAATGGATAGTCTAACAAGACACCAGATACCGTTCCTCCAAGCCGCCTGGGGAAGGACAAGAAGCCGCCTTTTTTTATTTAAAATTTTTTCAGAAAAAATAATACGGACATGGGTCCCATGCGACGCGGCTGAGGGAAACACCACCTCGTCAAGCACACTTCATAAGAGGGGACGGTGAGCGACGTACCCCTATGACGGGGGGAAACCCATGACTCAACAGACCTGTAAGGCGAGGAGTCAGGGAAACCCTAAACAATACCCCGTCCAATGGGCGGCTACGTGTCGTAGTGGGCAAGGCGCTCGCCACGAATGCAGAGACGCTGGGCTCGCCTGTTCGAGCCCAGCGCTCCACATTGCTTTCAGTTTAGCTGGTCGTTCATACTAATACACATTGGCCGTATTAGGGGGTGGGAAACTGATGGGTGGGGATCGGGCGTTGTGGACAGCGACTCCTACAGGTCGGTTGGTGCGCCTGCGCAGTAGAATCAGGAAGTGTCGGGGGCAGCGTGAGCCTCCCACGCGTTACTCCTCGCCACTGAGAGATCGAGCTGCGCAGGTGAAAAGATGCGACTGCTGTTACCTCAAGTACCGGAGGGGACTTGTGCTATGTATGACTTAGTCCACATTGCAGCCAGCTTGTGGGAGGCAAGAAACAGCGTCGCATATATAATATAATATAGAAAAATGGGAGAAAAAGTGGATAAAAAAAAAAAAAAGTTTTCAAAATCATTCCCGTCGACTCCACACCAATGGTCTAATGCAGGGGTGGCCAACCAGTCAGAGACTAAGAGCCACAAATATGACTGTGGTACCACAAAGAGCCACACCATATACCAGCGTTTCTCAACCTTTTTTTTCAGTCACGGAACCCTTCATGTGTTTATAGGTCTCACCCTCTGGCCTCTGAAGTTGCTAATGTCTTTTTTATTTGGGCCTCACAGGGTTAAAAGTACCCTGTGAGACCCACGGTTGCAAAATTACAAAATCACTTTTAGCCATTTAAAAACAGAATGTTTATTTAAAAAATGTTAAGCACATGTATAGTCAATTGGTCTTGTTGTTCAGCCTCACAATGCTATTTGATAGTAAATGTGTTTATATGTCCCACCCTCTGGCCTCTGAACTTGCTAATGTCTTTTTAATTTGGGCCTCACAGGGTTAACCTCTTAAGCCCGAGATATACAGTAAAAGTGTATATTTTTAGCATTACGTTTGTTTACCAATTATTTTAACTGTTATTAGTGAAATATAAGATTATAGAAATCTCAGGGCATTGAGTCGGAAACCGGCGCATATTGACAGGAGGAAGTGGCGCAGCCAAAAATGAGTGTAGTCTTTTGAAGGAAGAGACTCAGGGCTTTCGAATTTCGAAAAACTACCCTACCCAGCTCACACCAGCCCCTGTCAATCATCTGACTTCTGGATTTACTTTTTTATTTTTCTTATTTTTTTGGGATTATCTCCCACAAACCTGAACGTTATATATCGCATAGCTCTGCTCAGCGTCATAGTGCAATACTCTTCATATCCAGTATTGAACTGAAATAAATTCTCACATGTACCTTTACATACCATCATCTGTCTGGCCACACCCCCATCCGCTACCTACATAAGCAGGGGTGTGGCCATACCATCAGCTCCTTCTTCAATTTTCACCACGTTGAGTGCCTGTTTACACCACTTTAAGTTTGCTGAATTGTTTTGAAGAAAGTTGGAGCTGCGTTAACATTATCTCTTGTTTTTTTCTCTCCCTCACAATTTTAAGTAGAAAAAAGCTAAGTTATAATGTTTTCTTTGGGGGGTGGCGCTAGCAACGTCACCCTTCACCAGCGGTTCTCCATTGCCGCCTCCGCCGTGCGTCTTGGGCCAGGATTGACTCCGCGGTCGTGGCAGTCAGTCGCGCCCGATCGCCGTCCGGTGGATAGCTTGCCTCTCCGAGGAGCTGGTGCACCAGCGGCATCTCCTGTGAGATGGCCTGGTTCCTGCTCTGGTTCCTCCGCCGCCGGGGGGCCGTCTGAGACGCAAGCTCTTCGCCTCTGCTCGCTCCCGTCGTAGGAGGGTGGCTTGCAGGGGCGAACGGCCTGGTTTTGGTGAGCTGCTGGAGCCAGATGAGTAGAGAGTGGAGCAGGCCTGCAGAAACATAGTGTGTGTGTGTGTGTGTGTGTGTGTGTGTGTGTGTGTGTGTGTGTGTGTGTGTGTGTGTGTGTGTGTGTGTGTGTGTGTGTGTGTGTGTGTGTGTGTGTGTGTGTGTGTGTGTGTGTGTGTGTGTGTGTGTGTGCGCGGTGTATCTGCACATCTGGCTTTTAGCAGACGTGGGCGATGGCCTAAGGTGCAGTGACATTTCCATTCCCCTCTCTGAACTAAAATAACACCTTTACTTCAGAAGGTGTGTCTGTGTGTGCATGCAGCATGTGAGCAGTGTGTGTGCAATGCGCGTGCAGCATGCATGTCCGTCTGTGTGTGTCCGTGAGCATGTATGTGTGCGTGTGTGTGTGTGTAGCAGGCTTCCCAGAGATTGCCGTCTCTCCAGTTCATCCCTGAATGTGTGTCAGTTCTCTAACTAACAGAACCCGTCTGCCTACAGAACACTTATGTAATGAACACAGCCCTGCAGAAATGTAGAATGAAAATTAGAGACTATTGAACCTAGTGTAAACTATGGATGAGTCGGTCGCAGTCAACCAGCACCTGCTAACGGATCGGACTCTTGAGCTCAACTGGTTAGTGCGGCTGCCTGTGGATCCTATGGTCACAGGTTCAAATCCCTCGGTTACATTGGTGACAGCGGTGGGATCTCACTTCCCTGTGAATCTGTGAAGCAGGTTCACGTAGCAATGGGGGTGGGATCTCAGTGCCTTAACCCTCGGGATAGTGCGTGCGGGACGAAAGAACGTGCAAGGACGCACTTTCTCGGGGGGAGGACGTATGTAAACTATGGATGAGTCGGTCGCAGTCAACCAGCACCTGCTAACAGGTCGGACCCTTTAGCTCAGCTGGTTAGTGCGGCTGCCTGTGGATCCTATGGTCACAGGTTAAAATCTCTCGGTTACACTAGCAAGCTAAGTAAACCTTCCTTATATGGAGAGAGAGAGAGATACGGGCAGAGAAAGTGCCTGTAATCTGATTGAATGTATCGTAGAAACACCTACAGTATCGGCCCCCTGCAGGTTGACAATAGACTTACTGATCTTTCAATGTTCTGTTCTGATGGCTTTGACTCACCGGGGATTCCTTCACCTTATTTGCACCTACCCTCCCACCACCTTTACCATACAAACAAGCGTCCTCTTACCCGTGGTCCACACTGGTTACCTGACGGCTGTCTCGCACACGTGATGGTGTCCAGACAGCATGATCACCAGAGAATCTTCGGCACGGTGGTGCAGTGGTTAATACTGTCGCCTCACAGCAAGAAGGTCCTGGGTTCGATTCCCGCTTGAGGACCAGGTTGCCGGGTTGCCAGGTACCCAGGTCGGGTATCTCCCGGGCCTTTCTGTGTGGAGTTTGCATGTTCTCCCAGTGGCTCGCAAGGGTTTCCCCTCCAGAAAAAGAGATAAACCCAATGCGAAAACATGCAGAACAGATCACTAATGCTGTCACGTCCCTGACAAAGATGGACACGAGCACTTGGATTGGTCCCTCGGTGCTGCCCCATGCCACAACCCATGTCTGCTCCCGGGGAAGGATGACGGGATGGGTCAAGTGCAGAGAGACATTTCATCGGCGACCCAAAAAGAAATGCATGTGTGTTCCTATGTGTCGCCCATCTCACATGTGTGTGTTCGCTGCATGACTATGTTACAATGTGTGCTACGAATAAAGATTTGATCAAGTCCAGTTTAATCTAATCTTTAATCAAATTTTATCTTAATTCATTAAATGTATTTAATGACAAATAACAACAGTGCTTCCTGATTTTGGGGTAATTTCAATCTTAACCGCCAATAAAATATTGGTCAGTGGAAGGATAGTATGAGGTGACACATGACCCTTGCACATCCAATGTGGTATGAATTCATTGTATCATTAGTTTGTGAAATTTGCAGGCACTGAAAGCCTTCATGGTTGTTCAGTGAGAAAATGCACTTCCATTGCCTAGCCGGACACGTCAGACCTATGGAACGCTAAGCAAGCTTTGTCTCTACTAAATTCCGATTAAAATCTCAGAACTTCAGATTTTTTTCTTGCATATTCATTACTTAAATCTCAGTGAATATTAGGGGTGTAATGGTACATGTATCTGGACTGAACAGTTTCAGTACTGGACCTTCGGTTCAGTATGGGCTGTGTACCGAACGAATGCAGCGGTATACGTTAACCACCAACGGAACGCGCCTGCAGCACAGAATTTTATTCAAAACTCCAAGTTCACCCCTTCCCAAAATATAACTTGCGCAAAGGGACGGATGTACGTTCAGCCCATGCACAACACTGAGAGATTACCTGTAATTTAGCATAGCCTCATAGTGTGGTGAACGCGCACACACACACACACACACATACACACACACACACACTCTCTCTCTCTCAGTGTGTGAGGAGGATTGGTGCCAGATTGAGAAGGGGCTGTCTCTCGGAGATCAAATTAATGATAGTTTGCGGCATATAGAATGGACATTCATACACAGCAAAAGCGCCTCCAAACAAGGTCGGTGAGATAAACATTAATTGATATTTTCCTTGGCATGAAACAGGAAATAGTATTTACCATTAGGGACCTGCATGATGCTTCTTTCTCTATTCAATAACGTGGTCGCGGTTGTATTCAGTTCAATGACGTCGCGTGTCTCCTATCCGTCATGCAGCGCATTCAGCCCCACGCCCACAATCTAATATATTTTTTAACAAGTCGATTATACATTTTAATATAGAATATTCATTGACAGCCCTACTTAACAGTTACTGCATCACCCCTGAGTGGAACATGGAAAGCCAAATAAATTCCCCACTGTACCGAAAACCCATACCGAACCGTGACTCCAAAACCGAGGTACGTACCGAACCATGGTTTTTGTGTACCGTTGGTTACACCCCTAGTGAATATCCAAGTTTTCTTTCTAAAAGTGTACAGCTTTAATCTTAATTGTCTAATGTACAATTGTTTAATGAGCCCCCACTTGACATAGCCAAATATGAATGGCTTGTTGACCCACATGTGCTCTGACATAGGCAGCCCTCCCTACTTCTATTTCTGCTGCTCAGCTGACTGCGTATGAAAGATAGACACAGAGAGAGAGAGTTTATACATATTACATGTCCATTGAAGAGAGATAAATCGATAAAAAGAAAGACAGATGGAGAATGGGAGACAGACAGACAAGGGGAGAGAGAGAACTAGACAGACAGAGAGAGAGAGAGAGAGAGAACTAGACAGACAGACAGGGAGAGAGAGAGAACTAGACAGAGAGAGAGAGAACTAGACAGACAGACAGAGAGAGAGAGACAAATACACAGAGAGAGACGTTCATATTGAGGATTTTTGAGCTCCAAGACAAAAGCCAACAACATCAGTGACCTGAGACAAAGGATAATGCTTGAACCTTTTATTGAAGTTAGGATTATGATTGTGAATGAAGCAATAGTGTAAACAGTTAAACAGAGACAGTCGCTTTTTTAGAATGAAAAGTAAATTGAACAAAATAGATCCTCCTGTGGTTATGTGATTTATGATTATGTATATGTGTGCCTGCTGCCTATACAGTGTTTATACATGTATAGCTTTGATGTGTCCCTGTACACTGTTTCTTATAGATGCACGAAGGCTAGATCCACAAAGAATGGATTGCACAGGGCTAATTGCACCCTTACTTACAATTCATTATGAATTGAAAATGGGGGACCCTGATGTAAACAAGACGAAAGTCTTTCTCTGGTCTGCATCCCCTTAAGTATTGAGCCGTACTGTATTGTACCCATTCTGCAATCTGTTAATAACATTTTCATTCAATCAATCACCTGCGCACCTGCAATCCATTCTTTGTGGATCTAGCCCCTAGTGAGTGAATGTAAAGAATATGTTTTAAACTGTTTTTATATTAGCTTTAATGTCCTTCTATTTTTCTGTTTCTTTTCTGGGTTAAACATCTAGCCCAGGGACTATAACTGAAAACTAACAAGTAGCAACCCTGCTAATGTTGGCATATTTACAGTTTTTAATTTGTATACATTTTTAAATGTATAACTGTTGATTGATATGATCAAATAAACGGAGTAAACAAAACTAAACAGAGCTGATGACGTCATCGAGGCCTAACGTCATCGAGGCCTAACATCACAGGTGGCGCATGAGACATTGTGGGTGAAGGGCGTCAGACGTTTCTAGCGCATACAAAATATCTCTTTGCGTGGCACTTTCCATCATTCCAGGTCCCTGCGTAAAAAGCACACACATAAAAAGAATACTTGTATTTTCTTGTACATACTTGTATATCTATAGCATTTTTTCACTTTTATCCAAAGTGACTTACAAGTTGTGTACAACAGGTCAGCAGGAAGGGCACAACTCTTTCAGCTGAGTAACAATGTTCATCGAACAGTGTGTGGAGCAATGGAGTCAGAGTTCAGATAGTATGGGGGGGGGGGGGGTGTAACTAGTTACATCGCTGGTGATAGGGCGGACATTACGCTCTTTTGGAGGCTGTAGCTCAAAACTAGAGATCTTATGAAGCCAATAGAAACGGTTGTGTTAATTACAGCTCAATTATCAATGTAATGATAAAGTAGCCGTCCTTATAAGACAAGGTGTTGCTATTTCTTCATGTACATAATTTCATGGAGCTGTATTTAACATAACACAAGGATCCAATGTCCCGGATGACATCACTGGTGGCCATATTCAAACTCATTTACTTTCAATAACTGTCAAACTAAATGAGTGAGTATCTTTCTCGAAGAGTCTACATATTTTGCTCTTAAACTGTATGTTGATGAACAGATACACGTCTCTGTGGGCGTGCATCTGGGAGTGTACAGTACATGGCCATATATGTATGTGTGTGTGCGTAAGCATGTTTTCAACCATGAGCACAATATGTGCACGTAGGGGCGTAGCTGTCGATTCTGGGCCCCATGAAAGAATGTATTTCTAGGCCCCCAGTGAATGCGAGCGCGTGTAAGGGCGCGAGCAAAAAAATATTTGGTAATTTATTTATTTATTGATGAAAATGCATAATATGGTTTTTACCTATACATTCGGATCAGCAGTTCAGCACCTGCACTGTTGGTGGGTGAGCCTAGTAAAGGATGTCGCATTGCGTTCATCTTCAATGAATGGACCAATGCAATAGTCTACCAAAGCCCCCCCTCTCTCTCTATATATCTCACACACACACACACACACACACACACACACACACACACACACACACACACACACACACACACACACACACACACACACACATAGAGTGATGTCTAGTAAAAAAAAAGAAAAAAATTGTTGGGCCCCCCCCCCAGTGCTGGGCCCTTGGAATCGTCCTAAGCTACCCCCCCCCAGCTACGCCCCTGTGTGCACGGGTTAAACTCTTTCATTACGTTGTATAAATCAACGAGCGTGGATGTGGCTGTGGACATGCAGGTGGGAGTGTGTATGTGTGCAGTACCTTATTGATTATTTGATTGAAAATATGCCTACTGATTAAAATAATAATTATCCTCTCACAGATCCTATCAACAGCCAATAGTTGCTTACAATAGCCTGATCGCTCTATGATCATAATTAATTAAATCTCATCAAACATATCTGACAAAATGGAAAGGTCCAACCATTAAAAATATAGATCATAAGTAAATTGACTATAATGCATCCTAGTTTGTTTATGAGAAGCACCATGACCAGCAATGTCACTAACTTACTCACAGGCGTAGCAGCTGCTCACTAATGCGAATGTGTCACTGAGTGAAGTTACATAATCGGGCCGCTGGATCAGATGATCCATTGATGTCACTGGTAAACACGGCAGTGGAATTGGCCATAATTGTTTACATTGACCGTAAACAGTCCAACCATATAGGGGCCTACTAAGTTTTGACCTAGTCTTGTTATAGTATGGAAAGCGACTTCAGTTCCACATTTGGTGCCTTTATTGCAAAGTGCAGGATTCTTAATAACCTTATCACGATTTGCCCACCGGCACTTTGGCGACCCCTAGTGGCTCGGGTGTGCATATTTTGTAATACAATATATATATATATATCGAATTGAAGGCTTATTTGTTGCCTGTCGAAATCCGCCAAAATCCGTTCAGCGGTTCTCGAGTTACATGCCGGTATTTGAGGCTTGTGCAAAGTACACGGTATTGTGTAAAATACCACTACCGACTCTTGGGGCTCTAGTTCCGTCAATCTAGATCCGATCTCGAAAATTATTGTGGAGGGTTGTAGCCAATGAGTGTGGCTTTCCAATGATACCCCATCTGGGGATGTATGATCTAGGATCTAGGTGAAAAACTAACGAGCAAAGACAGGAAGAGGATGAATTGAAGTCTATGAGAAAACTGAGTTTTTCATTGTACACAGTTTACCAAAATCACTCCTAATCACTCATTTCTGAATGGATATTTATGCAATTTGGAGATGTACTACATAAGGCTTCAGGCTATGGGTCCGTCTGGATTTGTAAGCCATTCCACCTTCTGGGGAAATACTACCTCTGGACTACTAACTACTACAGAAAAACTTGAGTAACAGGTTTGTCTACAACAAGTTCAGACCTATGTTACTCTATTACGTTAGCACTAAAATTGAATTTTAGAATGTCATCTTTCAAAAGAGACCAGGGCCCTATTCCCCGTACCTGGTTCAACTAAGTCGATCAAGAGTCACATTATCCAGATTCAGTTAACCCGATGTTTGAAGCCGGGATTTTCCTGTTCCTCGAAGGTGGATTCAGTCTCGTTAACTCAAACCAGACTTGAGACCCAGGATAAGTGCGCGCGGCCGCTTCAGTTAAAAAGCCAGCACGTATTGATAGCAGAGATCCTGATTCTCTAGCGGCATTGATTGATTAATTGATTTAAAACTTTATTAACATATTGCAGTACGGCTCAATCGCCTCGCCGACAAGTTAAATGCGTTATCTATAGGCTAATTTTAAGTCCCTCATTACCTCAATCAATCAGATTATATTTCTTTAAACTTGCCTGCTGGATTGAATAATCAAATGAGATCTTGCTAGCGAAAATAATTAGTTAAGCTGTTATACAGAATAACGATACGGCTCTCTTACACATTGATTGATGTATGGTCGATCTTTTACTTATCTCCACTGTGGTGTAACGGGTTCTTCTTTTGACTTTCACGCAGACGACCGGGGTTCGAAACCTAGTCTTTTCCTTCCTTTTGCAATGTAGGAATAATTCAATTTGGTGCACGTTGCGAGCTATATAAAGAATGACATCCTCAATGCATGTAGATTTATAATATTTTAACTTAAAACTAGGCTACCTTTGCGTATAATCATTAATATTATATTCCAAAAAATTATATTGGAAACACGGGGTTTCGAACACCGGTCGCCAGGTTGCCAGGATTGAGCACTACCGCTGCGCCACTGTGCCAGATGGGATAAATTCATTGTTTATACATTAATGAACGAGAGACCCGTGTTTAGAATATTCTTTATTTTGAATGAAGTTGTATCTCTTTATTCTCATTCATTAATGTGACGTCAACGGCTCATTCAATTTCTCAAATCCGTCAAACAGCGCATCTCATCAGACATTTTAATCCCAGTTACAATATCACACAAGATCCACAATCTACGCATAGACAGTTCAATTTTATGCTTGAATGGAACAAAATCCAGGCGCTCCTCTCCTTCCTCGCTCCTCATCCACAGCGGAGAATATGAAAGGAATCAGAGCCAAACGAGCGATAGGTTTCAATCATTAAGGATATCCCCGCGGGATTCACATTTGCAATGCTGCGCGTTGTTAAAATAACCACATAATGTGTACATCGCACCGAGCGAGCGCCACGGTATATAACGTGCATTATTTAGGACAAAGTGAATTTAGTATCAGCATTTTGGGTATATTTTACATTTCAAAAGCCCCCTCTGGAAGAATGGAGCACAAAAACGTAATTCAGAATGGTATAATGCAGATCCTAGACTGTGGGAATAATTTCAGGAAACGCGCTGTCACTTCTTTGCGGGGGCGTGGCGATGGTTCATCCGCCTAACTTGAACTTAAACCCTGCTCTCGACCAGGCTCAAACTTTTTGATCTGTTGTCATGGTGATTTAGACAATCCAGCTTCAGGGAACGGGAAAGTCCGGCTTAAGTCAGACTTGACCGAAAGTTATCCGGCTAACTCAGTTATCCAGGTACGGGGAACGGGGCCCTGGCTCATGCTATATAAGTATAAAGTATGTTGTTTTGGTTTGCAAAAAAAGTATGCAGTCCTCAAAAATGAAAACTAAAAAGGCCACTTTTGGGGGCGCAGGTTAAGAGGTTAAAGGGATAGTTTGGATCTTTGGACATGAAGTTGTATGAAATACTTGCCAGTAGTGTAGTCGATGCAAAGCTAATAGCTTACTTACAGAGTCCCGTGGGCGGAGTTCTGGACGGGTTCTGAGCTAACCGGAAAGCAAACGGGCACGAAACCAAGAATCCACACCACAACATGCAGGCAAAAAGGGTTACCCGTTTCCAACATAAAACCACGATCCTCCAGCATTTCATATTCCGCTATCACTTGCCATTATTTAGTTTCTTGAAAAAAGCCAGTGTATTACTATGCGCTGGAGCCAGTTCAGTTAACGCGGCCTATCAGCTGTTTCAAAATACTGGAGGACTATGGTTTTGTGTTGGAAATGGGTAACCCTTTGCCTGTATGTTGCAGGGCGGATTAAAACTTTTCTGGTTTTGTGACTGCCAAATCCCCATTTGCTGCCCATCTAAAAGTTCCTGGTAAGTTAGATTTGCATCAACTACACTACCATATTTCATACAACTTAATGTTCAAAGGTCCATACTATCCCTTTAACTATAGGGTGGCTAAACCACCCCACTACATCAGAGACTGATTGTAAAGGAGGGAATATCTGAGGCAGTAGGCGGTATCCTATATGGGTAGGTGTAAGAGTGGGGAGGGTGGTCATCTTTTGTATTTTTAACTAATTTAATAAAAAAGTATGTAAAAAAAAAAAAAAAAAAGGGAAAGAAATTATATGAACTGCATACCTGGAGACCACATCTCCACGCAGCGTTCATGCTTGTTTTTGTGGTTGTTTGGTTCATTCGCATTCCATTTGGTGAAGTCAAAGCGGGAGCCGTCACTCTGCAGCCATGTGCGGATCTACAGGATGAAGAAATGTCATCAGTAGATACCAGGGTTTTCCACATGTGGGTCTAATATGTCAATATGTCTGGCTCTAGTAAACAGCATGAACTTTGTTTTATCTGCATTAAGCACCAGTTTAACAGGGCTCGACAGTGCAAGCGTTTCACTTGCATTTGCGACTAAAAATAGATTTGTGCCAACCAGAAAGATTATTTAGGAACACATTATGCGAGTAAAGATTACATCCTACAAACTTACATCATATAAGCTGACAGTAAAGATTACATCCTACAAGCTGACAGTTCAATTATATTTAAACTTTCACTTTAGCTATGAAGGGGAAGATGAGCGCAGAAAGAGTGGATGAATTGATTGATTAGATGAGAACCGGATTCAATAAGCAGAACCAGAACCGATACAAATCCAAATGATACCCAACCCTACTGAAAAAAGTATGAATATTTTTCATTGTGCTCCTGAATTTCTTTGTGTTTTCTACATGTTTTCATTTAGGAGCACATTTGCTCCTGGGGAAAGAGGTAAGTGTCAAGCCCTGGTTTAAGATGAAGTGCATCCTGTAGAATATAAAAGGAGAGCTGCAGGTTCTCAATGGCTAGCTGTACAGAATCAGCAATACAAGACCAAGTGTAGTATAAATATTGTAATCCATTGTACATGGTAGTTTAGGTTCCTCAGTTCATCAAATGTATTTTGTTTTGAAAAAACTTTCTCTCAAAACCTCCCATTGTCTTGACACTGTTGTTTTTGTCTTTTGAACTCATTATTTGCCTCATACATGTTGTTTGCAGTTACTGAATAACAATGTCTGCATTTTTTTTTTTAGATTTTGTGTTATGGTTGGGTCGTGTTATGGTTGACTCATCAAGTCAGTTTGAGTACCTCACCTTAATGTCAGAATTAACATCATAGCCCCCGATCCAGAGATTTGGGCGTTGCTGCCCTGTCAGGCCTCTGATCACGTTATTCTCCTGGATGCTGTGGACTGAGGCCAGGTTGCCACCAACGGTTATACAATAGAGCTAATGAGGGAGAGTAGAAGATAGAAAATGATAACATGCACATACAGTACTATCCTTCAACAATCCTCTTATTTGTGCTAATGTATGTATTTTTTAAGAATGTATTTTTTCATCAGTAATGACAAAGTAATGTCTGTATATCTGAAACTGTTGAAAAATGTACCTCTGCATCTTGCCAAGTCTTGCCAGAATTGAAGTATTTGAAACAGCGAAAGTTGTGTTTAGTCCAACCAAGGGGGCAGTGTCTCCTGCAAGGTTCTGTAGTGCAGACATGATATTAAAACGGGCCTACTGTTGATGGCATGAGAATGCAATATTTAGTTATGCATTAATGGAACACAGTTAAATTACAGTTTATTAGGGTTGGGCCTTTGGTTGATGACCGTTACCATTAAAAACCTGAATAATTTATGTCAATATCTCAGGCATTTCTCAAAAATTTTCTTTATTTTCCCTTTTCAACATGAAACAAGACAACACAATACAGTAACAATACTAATAAACAAGACATCACAGGACAATAACAGTAATAATAATAATAATAATAATAATAATAATAATAATAACGACAATGACAAGACCATCAGTTAATTTCTGGCATTTCTGACTTGATCTCAAAGACAACTGACCACTGACCTATAATGAGCAACTGAGATATCAACTTAACCCATGCATAATACCTCACCACAGCCCAGATTTGATGGATTCTTGCTGTGGTCTGTGTGTGCTGCTTGTTTGTGCTGTATGGAGATCACTGCTCCTCCCTCTGCCTTTAATTAATTAATTAATTTATTCATTAATTTTTACTTCTTTCATTATTTGTCTCAGATTCATTATTATTACCCTATTTCCTTCCCTTCACCCATAGTTAACTTAATTTCCCCAGCCCGCCCTGCCACTGAAGCTAGTTAGTGAGTTCTAGCTAACTTAGCTAATGTTACCTTCTCTCCACCTGTTTGCCTGCTAGCTAGCTTGGACCACCTAGTCTGCTGGATAGCTATCATAACTGCCCTGGACTCTGCCCTACAACACCACTGCACTATTTCAATCATCCTTTAATCTCTCCAAGAAAACATCCTTCACTGTCCACCAATAAGCCTACAAACTCCACCTCTGCTTACAAATCTGCCTATTTCTCTACCATCATTGATGACTCCAGTCATCTGCCCTATTCTCCACTGTGAACACCCTCCTCAAGTCCTGTGCCTACACCCTGTCCACCTCTACTCTTGAACCATGCAACTAATTACAAAAGAAAATGTCACAGCTATTAATTAATAAATCACTCCACCTTGTGCCTGACCCAGCAGCAGCCACTATTCCTGCCCCTCCTCTCCATCCCTCTTGACCTTGCTATCCCTCCCCCGGACATCTCCCTGTTCACTCCAGCTTCCCCATCCTTCAACTCCAAACTCATCAGCTCATCCAAACCCACAACCTGCTCACTTGACCCCCTTTCCACTCCTCTGCTGAAGACATGCCTCCCTGTCCTATGCCCCTTCCTCACCAACTCTTCACTGCCCCATGGAATTGTCCCCTCCACCTTAAAAGCTGCCACTCCACTGTCTCACCCTGATCCTGGGTGGATAAAAAAAAAACTGGTCTTGAGCCATCCTGCCTGAACCAATATCGACCAATGTCCAATCTCCCCTTCCTCTCAAAACGCCTGTGATGCCTTGTCGCCACACAACTCCAACCCCCCCTGCAGTCTGGCTTATGCCAACTCCACAGCAGTGAAACTGCCCTCCTCAATGACCTACTCACCTCTGCCGACACTACAGCCCTTAACATCCTTGACCTGTGACCTTGAGTGCTGCCATCGATACTGTGAGCCACTACCCAACTATTGCCAGACTCAAAGACCTACATTTTATAGGCACTGCACTCAGCTGGTTTAGTTCCCATCTCACCAAAATATAATACTTAATTTCCCTACACAACCACTCCTCTTGTCACATCCCCGATCCAAGGTTCTGTACTCTGTAAGCACTACTCTTCATCATCTACATCCAAACACTGATCTATGGCTTGGCCACTGCAACTCACCTCTTGACCACTGCAACTCACTCCTCTATGGCATCAGTGCTATGGCTCCATCAATAGACTCCAAGGTCCAGAAAGCATCCACCCGACTTCTAACCAAATCCTAGCAGCAAATCACCCCAGTCCTAAATGACCTCCACTGACTTCCTTTCTCCCACCAGATCAATAAAAAGTCCTGGTCATCATCTACAAAGTGCGTCGGGATGCTTTTAACACATACTACTAGTTACAGTCATAGATCCCCTTTGTGATTGTAGACTGATACTTAGCTAATAACAATGAGATACCGTTAACTAATTGCTCAATTCTAATATCTGAAAATAAAGGCTATATTACACGAGTTGTCTTACTATATGTCTCTTGCCGGTCTCAATTTTTTTTTTTTTTTTTGTCCACTTTTTCTCCCATTTTCTATATTTTCTCCCATCCCAATTTCGTATAACATTCCAATTCAACCCTCCCCTGTCACGAACGCTGTTTCTTGCCTCCCACAAGCCGGCTGCAATGTGGACTAAGTCATACATAGCACAAGTCCCCTCCGGTACTTGAGGTAACAGCAGTCGCATCTTTTTATCTGCGCAGCTCGATCTCTCAGTGGCGAGGAGTAACGTGTGGGAGGCTCACGCTGCCCCAGACACTTCCTGATTCTACTGCGCAGGCGCACCAACCGACCTGTAGGAGTCGCTGTCCACAACGCCCGATCCCCACCCATCAGTTTCCCACCCCCTAATACGGCCAATGTGTATTAGTATGAACGACCAGCTAAACTGAAAGCAATGTGGAGCGCTGGGCTCGAACAGGCGAGCCCAGCGTCTCAGCATTCGTGGCGAGCGCCTTGCCCACTACGCCACGTAGCCGCCGCCGGTCTCAAACTGTTATAATTTAAGTTATAATGTTATTATCAGCAAGTCAGGACTAGAATCATATGATTGAAGCCAATTAAGCTATCTACTGAGCCACTAGCATGCTAATAAAATAGACCCATTTGACTAGATCAGGGGTTCCCAAACTTTTCAGGCCAGGGCCCAGAAAATAAGGCGTCAGAGAGCCGCGGCCCAATGCACATCGTCAGGCTTTTTTTTTTTTTTTTTTTGCCAGGCGACCGATTTTTTTAGCCAAATATCACTTCAATCCTATTAAGTTAGTTCAAGTTAGTTATTCATTTATATGTGCTATTTATGAGAGGGCTAACTTGTTGCAAAATAATAATGATAATAATCATAGCCTCATTAAAATACTATTGTTGCTTCGGTTGTTTTCAGCGTTTTATGTGCATAATCTGTTATTTAGTTTGAAATGTTCGTTGAAATAAGTAGATTTTTCGTTTTTGTTTATTTATTAAGTTAATATAAAACCATATAGTCACATTTTAGAATACAATAGAATATAATTTTAGAATACAACTAGAAACACTGTCCTGGCCTGCTTCTAAGTTCAGTGGCCTGACAAAAAAAAAAAAAAAAAAAAAAAATGTTTTTTTTTATTTTTTTTATTTTTTTTTATTTTTTTTTAATCATCTCGCGGCCCACCCGTGGCTGCTCGCGGCCCACCTTTGGGTCGCGACCCCGACTTTGGGAACCACTGGACTAGATAACCATTGTGATATGCTTGCTCTCATTGCCTATCTATCTACATGTTGGGTTGTGGTGGTCATTAGGGGCCATGTGTTAGGGTATATAGCATCGGCATTGTCGATACTCACATTAAAGGGGCATGGGTCTGTCTTTTTTTTGGCAATGGGATTGGGTTTCTTCATTGAGCATGTATCCTTATCATTGGGGCACAACTTATGTTTTATTATAAATACATTTTCATGTACAGTATTCTGCCTCTTTTTACTGCTGTTTTATCTTGACACTGTGACTTCTGAGATACATTTTTAAAATTTAGATTAAACTTTTATTTATCTTTTCAGTGAAGCAGTTTGTACATTTGTTTCTAATTATATGTATAATTATATCATTATATATCATCAACAACAGTATCATCATCATGCCGATAGTGACTACCATCATCATCATCATCATCATCATCATCATCATCATCATCATCATCATCATCATCATCATCATCATCATCATCATCATCATCATCATCATTATATTTTCAGTAGATGCTTACCATCTTTGGCATCCTGTAAACACACAAAAGAAATGTTTAAACATTATTTTGTGAACCCTTGTAAACTATACTGTATCTTAATTACGAAGCAGTCTCAAAGGATAATGTGTTAAGACGCTGAAATAATACCTGCTTAGGGAGTAAATGTATAAGAATGGCCAGGCAGCATCAAAGTCTGACAAAGATATACTGACTATCTATAATAACAAGAGGGGAAATAACAGGAGAGTGAAACCTATGACCAGGATAGTCTATTTCAGAATATTCTTATACATTCCTTCATTGGGTAAGTGAAATACATTTGAGTGAAATTAAACTATAACACATTTAGCTGGGGACCCCCTGCAACCCCCTCAACACAAGGACCCCCGGGGTTCCTCGGATCCCACTTTTAGAACCACTATGGTATTTTATATAGCGCTTTTATCCTAAGCACTTTATCCAACTCATATGGAGCAGTTAGGGGTTTAGTGTTTCACTCAAGGACACTTCGACACACTGCCGGCGGGAGGAGCGGGAATCGAACTGGGAACCTTCCGATTACCAGACGACAGCTCTACCTCATGATCCACTGTCGCCCCACTATGTTAGATGATGGCCTGCCTGACAAAAACAAACCAGCATTCTCCACTTGTTTTCCTGTCAAATACAGACCTAACTGGAAATTAACAGTAGTTTTAGCTCTTAACCTAGCAACACATCAAACACTGAAACTGTATATATTTTACTTACAACTTCTGCAATCAGCAGTCCACCGGTTAAGCAGAGGAGCACGGCAAACAGAACCGACACCATCTACAGAAAGATAAATAAGAAGGTTTATGTATCATTAACCCTTTCATATCTATGATCTTACATGTGAGATATAATTTTGATAACTGAACATGATGATGATTTAACATGAGTACTGGCTGCCGAAAGCTATGTAGTTCTAGAGATCCAGGATAGAAGTCTGAGAGAACTTACATACACCTGAAAGCATAAAAAATGCACTGGATAAGATTTTCAATCAGTCAATCTAAAACCAGCGGCCATTACTTTCTCAAATAAAAAAAAAGGTTTTTAAGGAAAAATATGATAGTCATAAATTAATTATGAAATTAAAATGCTGCATGCATCTCTGACGTTTATAACAAACCAAACCATTAGAAAATCCGTTGAAAATTTAGCAAGCTATGGTTATTTCAATAGTATGCACCATAGACATTCATGTTATGAGTGGGCGTGCTGCCTGTGGCAAGATGGCCACCATGTGGCAACGTCGGTCTCCATTGGCCAGGGTGAGTCATCTAGCCTTTATATATGTCTATGGTCACAACTGTCATAAATTACCATTGAAATTCAATAGTTAATTCTAGATATCCTCTCTCAAATCAGATGCAATTACATTATCAAATATGTGTTCCAATTTTAAAGGAAAAATATGAAACTGTCATAAATTACAATTGAAATTCAATATTAATTTAAAGTCAATAAATAATCTTGGGGTCTGTGAAAAGGTAAAATATCTTGGACATTTTATTACAGAACAAATGACAGATGATGATATATACAGGCAATGCCGCAGGATGTTTGCGCAAGCGAACACTCACGCAAGTTTAGTATGTGTACAGACGGAGTGAAAATGTCTCTGTTCAGAGCATATTGTACACCACTTAATACATGCACACTACAAAAAAGCAGGTTTGTGGAAACTTCAAGTAGCTTATAATGATGCCATAAAATACCTAGATGGTGTAGTGCAAGTGAAATGTTCGTGGCTGCACGTGTCAATACCTTCCAAGCTGTTTTAAGAAATCTCATGTATAAATGTATCTGTTCGCTAAATTACTTTGGAAATGTGATCTCTCTGGTTTTATGGACATTAGGTTCAGTGCCACACGTTACCACTCATCTATGTGGAGATATTGGCACAGCCGTCTATTTGTGGGACATTGATGTGTATTTTAAGTGATGTTATTTTTGCCTGTTGTGTGTCATTTTATATAGGTTGTGTATGTCTTATTTTTTTTTATCTGGACCATGAGTCCGTATTAAAGTTTGAATTTAATTGAATAGTGTTGAATTAAAAATAATTAGATTTCCAAAATTATGTTAAATTATAGATATCCTCCCTTAAATGAGCGGCAATTAATTTCTCAAACTCTCAACTTTTGCTCAAACTTTTAAGGAGAAATATGAAATGGTCATGAATTACTGTTGAAATGAATAACATATTTTTATATAAACTTGTCTTGTATTGTCATTGGTGTAAGCCTGAACTAGGGAAATGCTACAGTCTAGAATGAATATTGACAGGTGGTCAAGAAAAACACCTTTGAAATCTTACCTTTGCTCTAATGAAGTGTGAAGATGTTGGACTAACTGCACCTTGTATTGAGAAATAAACATCACATACAGTATAATATGCTTAATATATAAAATACACTTGATATTAGTTCATCATATTCAATATAAAACTATTTGACAATACATTTGGTAGAACAACCTAAATTGATTATTGACAGCTACTCAGTACAACTGAACGCTTACCTCTGTTATGTCGGAGTGTAAAGATGTTAAACAGCAGGGACTGTAGACTCTACCCTGTCTTGGAACCCAAAGGCATCACTCTCTTTATACCTGCTGGGACACTCCCAACAACACCCTCTTATCTCACGTGACATCAGAAGTTTTTACTGGCCACACCTCAACTCTATTTTTATCTTATTAATTGCATTGACACTGGATCCTGTTTATCAAATGGCATCACATTTTTTCCCCCAAATGTTAAGATTACCATTGAAATGCAATAACATTCAATGGAAATTACTTACCGCTCCAAAATTGATGCTGGTTTAATTCTATATAATTATCCTCCCTCAAATCAGCGGCAATTACTTTCTCAAATTTGTTTTCCACTTTTTACAGACAAATATGAGACAGTCAACAATAACTGTCAAGCTGTATGTGTTTGACCTTGTGCACTGTCCCCAACTTGAAAGGATGTTGCTTGTTAACCCGAAGGGTTAACTGGGTTTACCCAATGAACCAGACCGATTGACCTTCTTTCTCCATTTATTTGATATTCAAAGGTTTGTTTTCATTCTTTCACTACTTCAGCCATTTTTTGGCAGTAGATGGATGGTATTTATAGTTCTAGCATTTGCATTTAGCAATTAGGTAAAAAACCTAGAAAAATACAAGCAATAAAATACACATTGGAAGTTAAAGTTAATTGTGTGTGTGTGTGTGTGTGTGTGTGTGTGTGTGTGTGTGTGTGTGTGTGTGTGTGTGTGTGTGTGTGTGTGTGTGTGTGTGTGTGTGTGTGTGTGTGTGTGTGTGTGTGTGTGTGTGTGTGTGCGTGCGTGCGTACGTGCGTGTGTGTGAGTGTGTGAGTGAGGCTTTCAGATGGCTGGTTCACTATCTGCTACCACTGCAGGCACACAGTGTTGAGGAGACGTTGCTTTTTTGCTTCTTTTGTGTGTGTGTGTGTGTGTGTGTGTGTGTGTGTGTGTGTGTGTGTGTGTGTGTGTGTGTGTGTGTGTGTGTGTGTGTGTGTGTGTGTGTGTGTGTGTGTGTGTGTGTGTGTGCGTGTGTGTGTGCGTGTGTGTGTGTGTGTGTGTGTGTCTGTGTGTGTGTGTGTGTGTGTGTGTGTGTGTGTGTGTGTGTGTGTGTGTGTGTGTGTGTGTGTGTGTGTGTGTGTGTGCGTGCGTGCGTGTGTGTGTGTGAGAGGGGGGGGTGCCATGACTGGGTCATGTGTGGGTTCAGGAGGTTGGGAGATCTAGTTTGACTTGACAATAACTTTGTATTGATTGCATCATAGCCAAATAGTATCACAAACAACCATTGATATAGTTGTGAGAAAAGTAAACCCATGTAAACAAATGTGTGCTATTTTGCAGTGATGCTAATCTCACACATATCCCAAAAAGAACACACTTTCCTTTTGTTTGACCAAATCTTTTTTATTTTCATTTTTTCAAACAAGAAACAACACAGCACAATAATGACAATAATACATAACAGACATCCAAGAACACAAACTAACACAACAATGATTAGACAATAAATTAGACCTATTATATATTGGATGCACAACCAGTCAAAACAAGTTGTCACAAAGTAAAAAGATAACAAAATAAAATCTTTACTATAAAAAAAGGTGCTTACCGATCCCCCTCCACCACCAGGCCCAACACCCGCAAGCCACAACCCCGGAGGAACCCACAGCCCGGCCCCCCCGCGAGCCAAAGCACCACGCCTCTTTAGTGCCTCGACCCGCAGAGACCCCGAACCACGGCCCCCCCAGCCAGAGCCCATAATCACCAGAACCAGATCCGAAGGGGGTCAGAAAATATACATAGGATCAATATTGAATGAAAAATAATAAACAAAACAAAAATACAAAAAACACCATAACCATCAACACACATGAATATTCGCTCATTCCACCCCCCCCCCCCCCCCCCCCCTCGCCCCAGGACCCTAACGTGAGACATCGATATAATACCTTATTCAGTACTCATTTTCCAGAGTCATATGCGTTCTTTTAGTTTTTCCACCACGGCCCACCAGACCGCGATATTGGCCTCATAACACCTATGACACGTGCAGTGGAAATCTCCAAATAAATAACATCATTCAAGATAGGTGAGAATCCATACCTTCGGTCATAACTTATCTGGTTGTATCCAGCGTGAGGCAATCAGCTTTTTGGCAGCGGTCAGACCAGCCAAAATGAGCCTCTTTACTTGTACAGAGGTCGGCAACTGAGAAACATCATTTAACAACAAAACAGAAGGCAAGGCCGGTATGGCTAGAGAGAAAATCTCTGATATTTTCCCAGAAGATCTCAACAGGAGGGCATTCCCAATACATATGCATATATGTTCCAATGGCACCGTCTGGACACAAGGTACATCGAGAGTCAGGCCTGAGACCCATTAGGTTCAATCGCCTGGTCAAATAAGTCCTATGAACAACATTTTTATGGATCTGTTGGTGATCCCGGTTGCGTGATGATAGCCTAATATTTTCCCATACCGCAACCCAATCAAAATCTATATCCAACTCAGGGATATCCTTTCTCCAAATCGTATCTAAGTGTAGGTCTTTATATGAGGCCGTAAGTAAGTGCCGATAAAAGTCAGAGACGAAGCCTCTCGATGTCTCTCTGTCATAAAATAATTTGTGAAACCGGTGTCGTTCTGGTGGAGCGTCCCATGGGACTCCGTGAGCCTTTAGAGCTGCTCTCATTTGTAAATAAAAGAAAAAGGAACTACCGGGGAGATCAAATTCGTTGGATAGGTCCTGAAAAGACCGGATACCAGAGTCGTTGAACATATCCCTCAATATATGGATACCCTTCCCCTCCCATCTGGGAAATCGAATGGGTCGTTGTCCAATAAGGAGCAATATGGAACAGTGTGCCATTTATGGCGGTTAGTGCGAGTTCTCTGGGTATCACGCCAAATCTGGATCACATGTGTGATCAGAGGGCCAAATCGTAATTTGCATTGTTTAATTGAAATGTTGGTATACACGATATCTTGAAGTCTGTGTGGGGACACCATCTCTTCCTCCAATGGACGCCAGGAAACAGCCGCTTGAGCGTCAAACCACGTGATAAGAGGTCTTAGAGAGTATGCTTGGAAATAGTATTTGAAGTCCGGAAATGCCAAACCCCTGTTCAATTTACTCCTCTGTGCAGTGGTTCTCTTTAAGCGTGGGCTGTCAGAATGCAGGTAGGTGAATTCCAATGGTTGAAGGCAATCACAGAGACAGAGAGTGTTTACTCTTGAACAGGTTCGACTTTAATAGTAAGAACACAGAGTAAATTCTAAGAGAGAACAAGTGCTAAAAGCACAAGTGTAAGATAAGGTAAATGGGAGCTTATTGGAGGTCCACAGTAGAACCGTCCGCGTTATCCCCGAACGCAATTAGTGAAGACCTGACAATGGACAAGCAGAAGAGAGGTATGTTAAATAGAGACCAAATACCAACATTCCACACACACCCCCGTGACAGCCAATCAGGAACCACCCCTAAGTGACAGCACTAATTGACAGGGAAATGACAGGTGACAAGCCCAGTGACATATGCCAGGAATGTGGGTGGTCACCGACCGAGGTCGGTGTCCAGAACGTAACAGTACCCTCCCCCGACGAACGGCACCAGACGTTCACCTAGGAGCCTCGGGATTCAGCCGCCGGAAATCAACGATCAGGCTGGGATCTAAAATATCCCTTTGAGGCACCCAAGAACGCTCTTCTATCCCGTACCCCTCCCAATCCACCAAGAACTGAAACCCCCTACCCCTCCGCCTACAACCCAGTATCCTCCGCACCGTGTAAATGGGTTGACCGCCAATAAACCGGGGCGGAGGAACCACAGGCAGTGGCGGGGCCAAGGGCGATGAGAGGAATGGCTTCAACAGGGACACATGAAACGTCGGATGAACCCTCATAGAGCTCGGAAGTCGTAACTTGTAAGCCACTGGATTAACCCGATGAATCACTTTAAATGGTCCTATAAAGCGAGGAGCCAGCTTCTTGGATTCCACCCGGAGAGGGAGATCCCGGGTGGAAAGCCAAACCCGCTGCCCTGGACGGTAAACTGGAGCCGGACGACGCTTACGGTTAGCCTGCCGTTGGGTACTAACCGAAACCTTCTGTAGCGCCTTCCGAACCTGTTTCCACGTCCTGCGACAGCGAGCCACATGTGCCTGGGCCGAGGGCACCTCCGCCTCCTGCTCCTGCTCGGGAAACAGAGGAGGTTGAAAACGATACTGGCACTGAAAGGGAGACATACCGGTAGAAGAGGAGAGAAGGGTATTATGCGCGTACTCAGCCCAAGCCAACCTCCTACTCCACGTTGCCGGACTACCGGCAACGTAACACCTCAAGACCCCCTCCAAATCCTGGTTGACCCTCTCCGTCTGTCCGTTCGACTGTGGATGGAACCCAGACGACAGACTGACAGAGGCGCCGAGGCCGGCGGCAAACGCCTTCCAGAACCTGGAGGCGAACTGAGGACCCCGGGCCGACACGATATCTACTGGCAGCCCGTGGACCCGAAAGACATGCTGTATAATTAAATCAGCAGTCTCCCGGGCCGAAGGAAGCTTGGGGAGAGGGACAAAGTGAGCCGCCTTAGAGAACCGATCCACCACCACCAAAATGGTGGTGAACCTGTCCGAAAGGGGAAGACCAGAAATAAAGTCCAGAGATATGTGTGACCAGGGTCGTTTAGGAATAGGAAGTGGTCGGAGGAGACCCGCCGGTGCCCGTCGAGAGGTCTTACTACGTGCGCACACCGGACAGGCCGCCACAAAGGAACGCGTATCCCCCTCCACTGTCGGCCACCAGAACCTCCTACGGATAAATTCCAGGGTCCTGGTTGCCCCTGGGTGGCTGGTGAGGGATGACGCATGTGCCCACTGTAGCAAGCGTGAGCGCGCCACCTTGGGAACATACGACCGTCCCGGAGGACCCCCACCAGGATCGGGCTCCCGCGTTAGCGCCGACCTTACCACCTTCTCTATGCCCCAAGACACGGGTGCCAAAATCAAGGCCGGTGGAATAATGGGATGGGGCTGCTCCTCCCGCCCAGGAAGATCAAACTGGCGCGACAACGCGTCAGGTTTGATATTCTTGGAGCCGGGTCTATAGGAGATGGTATATCGAAATCGTGTGAAGAACAACGTCCACCTGGCCTGGCGAGCGTTAAGGCGTTTAGCCCCTTGGATGTAAGCCAAGTTCTTATGGTCAGTCCAAATAATGAAAGGATGTGCCGCCCCCTCCAACCAATGTCTCCACTCCTCCAGTGCCAATTTGATCGCCAATAACTCCCGATTACCCACGTCGTAATTACGCTCGGCTGGTGACAGTCGGCGAGAAAAAAAAGCACACGGGTGCACTTTCCCATCCTTTAAGCATCTCTGAGAGAGCACCCCCCCCACCGCGACGTCAGAGGCATCCACCTCCACAATGAACGGAACCTCCGCGTCATGGCGGATCAATACAGGAGCGGATGTAAAACGACGTTTAAGATCGCAGAAGGCCGACTCAGCCCTAGGCGACCATTCAAAGCCAGGGAGAGAGGCCTTAGTGAGAGCTGTTAAGGGATTGGCTAAGGCGCTAAAATTGCGAATAAAGCGCCTGTAAAAATTTGCAAAGCCCAAAAACCGTTGTAACCCCTTGAGCGACGAAGGCCGTGGCCAGTCCAAAACTGCACTCACCTTGGCTGGATCCATGCGCAGATCGCCCTTCGTCAACACAAAGCCCAGGAAGGACACGGTGTCCGTGTGAAACACACACTTCTCAGCCTTAACGAATAGTTGATGCTTGAGGAGACGGTCTAGCACCTCCCGAACGTGCATTTGGTGTTGCACCATATCGCGAGAAAAAATCAGGATATCATCTAAGTAGACAAACACCGACACCCCAATCAAGTCTCGCAGCACGTCGTTAACCAGGGCTTGGAAGACTGCCGGAGCATTAGCCAAACCAAAGGGCATGACCAAATACTCATAGTGCCCATTGGGTGTGTTAAATGCAGTCTTCCACTCGTCTCCCTCTCTAATCCTGACCAGGTTGTATGCCTTACGTAAGTCAAGTTTAGAAAAGACCTGTGCCCCCTGTAAGCACTCAAAGGCCGTGTCCATGAGGGGTAAAGGATATCGGTTCTTGATGGAAACGTCATTCAATCCCCTATAATCAATGCATGGGCGCTGATCCCCATCCTTTTTATCAACAAAAAAGAAGCCAGCGCCGGCAGGGGAAGTGGAAGGGCGTATGTGCCCCGCAAGCAATGCCTCCTCTATGTAGGTGTTCATGGCCAAGGTTTCGGGGCGTGAGAGAGAGAACATTCGCCCGCGAGGCGGGGAGGTACCGGGTAGAAGATTAATGGGACAGTCGTATGATCTATGAGGCGGAAGTGCTTTAGCACGCGTTTTGCTAAAAACGTCCGCCAGGTCCCAATAGATCTCAGGCACCCCTATTAAATCGGGATTAGAGGGTAGATCAGAATCTGCCACGCTCCCCACCATCCTGGAGAAAGAGGGAGGAGACAAAAGAGAAGAGGGGGGGGGAGACAAGGGTTTGGGCAAACTCCCGCTGACGATCGACTTGACGTCGGCCGCCGTTGAGAGTTCGCCCGTGCTCCAATTAATGACACGAACACATGACGACAACCAGGGATGACCCAACACCATGACAGAATAGGGGGAAAAGATGACAAAAAAAGTAACCCATTCCCACTCCCCACCCTCCACCCGGATGTGTAAGGGAACTGTGCGCTGGGTGACGCTCCCACTGCCCAGGGGCCGACCGTCCAGGGCATAGACTGGTAAGGGAACCCCTAAGTCCTCCACCGGGGTTCCCCACTCCTTCACCAATCCCACGTGAATAAAATTGCCCGCCGCCCCTGAGTCAATGAGAGCCTTAGTTCCCCTAATGTCACCCCCACAGTTGATCGCCACCTCAAAAAATGTGCGAGAATCCGTGGTCTTGGCAGGAATGAGCCCACCTGCTGGCGCCCTCTCGAGGCCCGATGGCGCACCTTCCATCCCCGATTGGCGCCGAGCCGATACAGCCTGGACCCGACAGCTGCCGAAGCGGTGACCGGTGCGGCCGCACCGGAAGCAGCGTCGCTCTTTGATGAAGCGCTGCCTCTCGTCGTCCGAGAGCGACAGCGCTCCAAGCTGCATGGATTCATCACCCAGTGGCCCACTCGTGTAACGCATGGAATTATCAACACCAGGAGAAGAAGGAAAACATACCTGGGGCTGGGTGTTGTTGACATGCTCCTTCTCCCTCTCCCGGTGCCGATTATCCATCTTGATGGTGGTATTGATCAGCACTTCCAGCTGCTCGGGGATCTCACGCGCGGAGAGAGCATCTCGCATCCGCGCTGAGAGTCCCCTGACGAACAGAACCACGCAGACGTTCTCCGCCCAAGCTGTCTCCCGAGCCAAGATCCTAAATTTGATAGCATAAGCTGCGACAGTGCGGAGGCCCTGCCGGCAGTCGAGAAGACGACCACCAGCCTCGAAGATCGAGAGTACCCGGGAAGTATCGAATACTCTTCTCAATTCCCGGGTAAAGGCGTCCAGACTGTCGCAGATTATCGCCCCTGCCTCTAATTCCGCCGTAGCCCAGGAGAGAGCTTCGCCGGTGAGCAGTGTGATAATATACGCTACCTGCGCTGTCTCCGATGGAAATGATCGTGGTTGCAGCCGGAAAACGAGTAGACACTGGGTGATGAATTCCCGACAACCATCCGGTGATCCGTCATAGCGAGCGGGCGCCTGCAGATGTGGTTCGCGGGACTGCTCCTGGACCCCGAACCCTCCCCGACTTTCCTCTGCGTGGAGCGCTGCTTCCCCCGCCGCCGACTGCACACCAGCCACTCCTTCTTGGGCTTGTCGAGCTGTGGCCAACGCCGACTGCGCCACCGCTTGGGATGATCCGACGACCCCATTGAGTCGGATTAACTCGGCGCTGACCAGCTGCTGATGTTCCTCCATCCGTGTCTGGGCTGCTCCCTGCGTCCGGAGCATCTCCATGATGGCCTCCATGGAATTCTGATGGTCAGGTCTTCTGTCAAAATGCAGGTAGGTGAATTCCAATGGTTGAAGGCAATCACAGAGACAGAGAGTGTTTACTCTTGAACAGGTTCGACTTTAATAGTAAGAACACAGAGTAAATTCTAAGAGAGAACAAGTGCTAAAAGCACAAGTGTAAGATAAGGTAAATGGGAGCTTATTGGAGGTCCACAGTAGAACCGTCCGCGTTATCCCCGAACGCAATTAGTGAAGACCTGACAATGGACAAGCAGAAGAGAGGTATGTTAAATAGAGACCAAATACCAACATTCCACACACACCCCCGTGACAGCCAATCAGGAACCACCCCTAAGTGACAGCACTAATTGACAGGGAAATGACAGGTGACAAGCCCAGTGACATATGCCAGGAATGTGGGTGGTCACCGACCGAGGTCGGTGTCCAGAACGTAACAGTGGGCGTTTGTTATTCCAGACGAATTTATATGCAGCAGAGTGCAGTTTTTGCCAGTAACCAACAGGAGGAGACAACGGAAGCATGGAGCTAATAAAATGTATTCTAGGTAAGACATTCATCTTAATTATTGAGGCGCGGGCCTGTAATGAGTTCTTTAATTTGGACCACCTGTCAAAATCCTTTGCAATCCTGTCACCCAAGCCGGAGTAGTTATACTTTACAGTCTGGTTAACAGTCGGGAATATTTCAACCCCAAGGCATTTAAAGTGATCTACCATGAGTATATTTGCTGGAAGGAGGGTTGCCTTCGCAGCCTCGTTGAGTGGAAGGAAGGCTGATTTTGGCCAGTTGATCTTAAATCCAGATAGGCTGCCAAAGTCATCTATTACTCGGAGAAGGTAGGGCAGAGAGACGGCCGGGTTCTGCATAAATAGGAGTACATCATCCGCGTATAAGCTGATATGGTGATGTGTGCCCTTAATTGACACAGGGGATATAACTCGTGATTGCCTTATGTACTGCGCTAGGGGTTCGAGTGAAAGAGCAAAGAGTCCTGGGCTAAGAGGACAACCCTGTCTAGAAGAGCGCGAAACAGCGAATAGTGGTGAGCAAAGCTTCCCTGTCAAGATCATGGCAGATGGGCCTGTGTAGAGAACTTTGATCATGTGAATGAAACCCTCGCCCAATCCCATCCTTCCTAGTACTGCCCATAAATACGACCACTCCAGTTTGTCAAAGGCCTTCATCGCGTCTACGGACATGACGGCCGTAGGGGTTGCAACATCCTTACTGGCGTCAATCACGTGTAGTAACCGTCTGATATTATCCGTGACCAGACGGCCTCTTATAAAGCCAGTCTGATCGGGGTTAACCAGAAACGTCATGTGCTTTTGAAGTCGGATGGCTAGCACCTTAGCATATAGCTTGAGATCGGCTCCGAGGAGACTTAAGGGTCTATAGCTGCCACATTCAGTGGGGTCCTTATCTTTCTTGAGTAGAACAGATATAAGTGCCATATTGACATCCCTGGAGAAGTTGCCCTCCTTGACTGAGTGTAAAATCATTGAAAGTAATAAGGGACCAAGTATATCCCAAAATGCAGTATAGAGTTCCGGTGGAATGCCATCCCAACCAGGAGCCTTGCCCCGCTGCATGTCCGCAATTGCCACCCTGAGTTCATCTAGTGTGATAGGTTCAGCTAACCGATTTGCGTCCTCCTCTGATATTTGTGGTAGATTAATTTGACTAAGATAGTCCTCCTTGGCGTGATCAAAGACCACTTCTGACTCGTACAGGTTGGAGTAAAATAAGCGAAATGTATCATTGATTTTTTTGGGGTTGGTGGTTATCTCCCCCTGTTGGTTCTTAATGGCAGGGATATCCGCAAATTGATCGCTGTACTTGCAGCTTTTTTTCTTACAGTTAGAAAAAAAAGCTGCAAGAAAACGGTAAATGTCTGGCAAATTACACACACACACACACACACACACACACACACACACACACACACACACACACACACACACACACACACACACACACACACACACACACACACACACACACACACACACA
The DNA here is from genome assembly GCF_963971535.1 of Notolepis coatsorum. Classification (NCBI taxonomy): domain Eukaryota; kingdom Metazoa; phylum Chordata; class Actinopteri; order Aulopiformes; family Paralepididae; genus Notolepis; species Notolepis coatsorum. Next base: position 109,515,173 of record NC_140178.1, on the reverse strand, counting down.
CACACACACACACACACACACACACACACACTGAGGACAGACTCAGGCAAAGTGGCAGGATAGGTGTCAGCAGTTGGGCGTTCAGTGTCTTCAACACTTCCACACACTGCAAGGAGGAGCTGGCATCAAACAGCTGTGCCCCTCAGCCAATGCCACCCCAGGTGAGCCAATAAAAACAGCCGTATTTATTTAGCATTGAACTACCATCCTAAACAGCTTTCATTACTGTTTTTTTTTTTTTTTATTATCTACTTTTTCTGCTTTTTCTGTGATTTTTCTCCCCATCCCAATTTACCTCTTGTGCCAATTCTCCCTCCCCTGTCCTGATTGTTGCTCGCATATGCCCCCCACTGGTCGGTTGTAGGGAGGATCGAAGCCTTGCATCACATGTCCCCTCCGATACATGTGGAGGCAGCCTGTCGCATCTTTTCACCTGCTAGCTTTTAGCTAAATCTGGGCTCAAGCTGTGTTTATCTTTCTTTGTAGTCATGGGTGACCTGGCCAGTTACATAACAGCAGTGCTTCCACTCCTTCCAGGCTCTGGACTACAACCTTTACTACTGGATTTACTTGACAGCCTCGGAGTGACTAGTGTGGACGATCTACAGTTTTTGCAACCGCATGAACTTGAAGGTGTCCTGAAGCCGGTGGAATCCAGAAAGTTACTTGCTCATGCCAAGAGTAAGTGAAACATTGACTGTCACTCTATTTGAGCATGTCTTCATTTTTATATAGTAGAGTGTATGTCAAACTGACTTTTGTTTAACAAAATGGGATTAATAAAGTATCTATCTTTAGGTTACAACAGCAGAGAATCGGAAGGAGATTCCAGTAGCCCGTCTACAGCCTTTCCTGCCAGTTCAGGCATTTTTTCTTCTGTCAGCAGCAGTAAGTAAAACCATTGTGCACACTTTCCTTTCAAATGACAATACTTGAGAGGTCTGTTACGACCAGAAAGGAGATTGCACTGTGCTCATTACATAATTCGCTGCTGCCTTAATGAGGTACACATGGAATGAGTTCAAGTATTAGGGTTCTAATGGGTTCTCCTATTAAGGGGGGGGGGTAGGCTCCCAGATATACACAGTACATTTCACAGAGTAAATTTTACTCAAACTGAGTAAATTGTACTCAAACTGAGTACATTTTACTCAAACTGGTTTGGGTAAAATCTTACTCAGTTTGAGTCAAATGTACTCAGTTTGAGTAGAATTTACTCTGTGAAATGTACTGTGTACTTTTTTTTGGTTATAACCTCTGCATTTGTCATGTCTTGATGGTAATCAATAAATTATGATGTCAAATCAAAATCCATAATGGATAAGGGGTCAGGGGAAGATTTACCTCCACCCAATCAAAACTCAAACCAGCAGGTTTAATTGGACGGCCTAGTTGTGCATCAGAAGCCGAACCAGAATGCACCTATCATCATAATCTATTGATTACCATCGAGACATTATGACAAATGCAGAGATTATAATAAAAAGTACATAGAAATCTGGGAGCCTACCCCCCTTAAATACACTGATTTAAGCTTCAAATTTGAGTTTCATATTGTGGGCTCAATTTGTTGCCGTCTTCACTGTTAACATCCAACCATGGTCGCACTGAGTAGTGTACTTGCAGAGGTGGTGGTCCAAACAATATGATAATAATCCTCTGTGCCTGTTTTGAAAATAACGTTATCATTCACTACCATTTTGGACCCCTCTACAGACTTTCCCAACACCACTTCAGACAGAGATGCGGATGCGCTGTTTTACTCCTGCCTAAGCTCGCCTACAAGCTCCTTGTCACCTCCGTTCACGCCAAGACTATGCCCCATCACAAATAAACGTGCGTACATTTACCATGTATACTGTTGGGGATGTTGAAGGTTTCATTCAATTGGTAAATGGTCGGCCCAAAACTGTTCTTACTGACTATGTAAATGTGTTTAAAAAAAAAGAAACACCTGTCATACAGAATGGCACTATTCTAAAATGGTTCAATGTATGTTAAAAAACAACACATGAATTGAAAGGAGACATTCTGAACTTTTACCTCATAGTTCATTGTTTCATTTAAAATACAAATTATATTGTCTCAGAGGCAAAACAACCAATCTCTCATATCTGTGCTAATTATGGCTTACTGTATTCCAGGTCTGCCGATGTCCTCATTGTCCTCCACCAATGAGTGCTCCATCAGCCGTGAGAAGGGAACAGCAGCACTGGACAATAACTGGCACTTCAGTTTCAAGATACAGTGGAACATCATGCCGTCGCATATACTAAAAACATTGGAGAATAAAGAGCGGCCAACGGCGAGGGATAGAAGAGAAATAGTCAGGTTGATTTCCGCAGAAATCCTGGTTGTCTGCAAACATCCTCAAAAGAAACATTTGAATGAAATTGCCCGCAAGATGGTACTGGATTATCCTAAGTCCTTCAAGGATGTGATGGAGGATCAAGTCATAGGTAGTGGCTACGATTCTCTAGCAAAACAACTACAATGCAGAGTGGACAACCACAAAAGGATAGGTCCACCAACGATGACTCAGCCCAGCAGTGTTGACAAGGGAAAGACACGAAGGAAAATTTCTTATGGATGTGTGAACCCAGAACCTCAACTGCGTGCTGCAAATGACGAATCACAGAGGAAGATGAAAGAGGAGCTACATAAAATGTTTGAGGAAAATGAGAAAGATGAGAAGAAAATAGAAGCATTGATGACTAACACGTTTGCCTCCCAGAGAAGAGATGTCCTAGATGAGAAAGACACACAGACTTTGAAAAAAGAATGGCCCTATCTTTTCAACACAACTGGCTTGAATGCTCATTTCAATGAACTGACCGGGGTCCAGATAAATGAAGAATTCCAAGAGGCCATGAATGTAAAATACAAAAGAGTCCTGGGATTTTTCAAGTGTCTGCGCCCAGAAAGAGATAGTGTTGCAGGAAAACTCCAACCTCAAATCCAGGCTGCGGGTTGTGATGACTCCGTTGGGACTGTGTTACTGCTTTTAGCTCACTTCAAAGAAGACCAAAACAAGATGCTCAAAAATGTTGAAGATACCTGTCTTGCAGCAGATGTGAACTCTCAGGATCTTCCCACAACCCCATGCATATTGCTGTGTGGTAAGTTAAGTAAAGGATAATGTATAGCTATACTCTGTCATTGTCGCAAAATAATTGACCGACACTGCGTTCTGGAACACAGAGGCACAGCCGAGGTGTTCTAAACCCAGTGAAGGTCAATTATTTTGTGACATTGACAGAGTATAGCTATACATTATCCCGCTTATTACATGGCTAACTTACTAACAATATACCTAATTCATTTTACACCATCGACAAGACGAGATCAAATGCAGACTCAGTTGTTCTGTGGCTCCTCTGTCATCGCCGGCACCCGGCAGGTGTGTGGACTTGATTGCACTGATGTAGTGCAGTTGTGCATAATGGTAATGCTTAGCTTTCGTGACTGCGATCAAAATGCTTGATTGTGATTGGTCAATAGCGCTCTGTTGCCCCTGACAGCGGTCATTATTGCGCGTTGCCCATGACAGCGGTGAATTATCGAGAAATAAATGTTTTTTTTTATCTACTTTTTCTCCCCATTTTTCTATTTTTCTCCCGTCCCCAATTTCGTATTGTCCAATTACCCTACCCTTCCCCCTACCCTCCCCTGTCTCGAACGCTGTTAGGCCATGCCTCCCACAAGCCGGTTGCAATGTGGACGAAGCCCCTCCGGTACTCAAGGAGGCAGCCGTCGCATCTTTTCACCTGCACAGCGCGATCTCTCAGCGGCGAGGGTCTGCGTGGGAGAGCCCTCGTTGCTTCCTGATTCTACTGCGCAGGCGCACCAACCGACCTGTAGGAGTCGCTGTCCACAACGTCCAATCCCCACCCACCAGCTTCCCACCCCCTAATACTGCCAATTGTATTAGTATGAACAACCAGCCAAGCTGCTACCAACGCCGAGAGCTGGGCTCGAACCCAGCATCTCCTGCGTTGGTGGCGAACGCCTTGCCCACTGCGCCACCTAGCCGCCCGCATTTTGGCTAATGTTAAAACTTGTCAGCTCAGTTTTGTCTATTTTTCTGTGTGTGTGTGTGCGCGTGCATCTGTCATACCTTCACAGGACAAAGCCCACTGACTGCATCTGTCTTCATGGTAGCAGTGGACCAGGTGGTGGTCAATGATGGAGTCTCAACGTTCACTGAAGCAGTTAATGCCATGTTCATAATCTATTATGCCCTCAACATCGACTATCCTGTAGAGCTGGGTGCAACAATGGAGTTTCTTCAAAGGTAATTGTATATTTTTTTCATCTTTTAATTAATTTACCAGTATAATGAATTTTTTTTTTTTTTTTTTTTATCTTTTTCCCCCTCCATTTTCCTCCGATTTTCTCCCCATCCCAATGTTAGTCATATGCCTATTCCCAATCCCCTTCCTGGTCGCTGCGCACTTACCCCCACAGTCAGATCATCTGGGAGAGTGGAGGCTATCACGTGCTTCCTCCGACACACGTCCAGCCAATCAACCGCTTCTTTTCACCTGGCAGCGCGGATCCTCCCTGAGAGGGCGTAGCGTGTGGAAGGATCACACTATCCCACTCAGGTCCTATCCGCGCTTAGCAGGCGCCCCGACCGAACTGTAGGAGTCGCTGTTTACAATGGCCCGGACCCACCCCGCCAGCTTCTCCCACCCTCTAATACAGCCAATTGTATTAGTGTGAACGGCCAGCCAAGCTGGTGACTCCGGGGTTGGTGACGAACGCAATCTCCGCTACGCCACCTAACCGCCAGTATAATGAACTTTTAATCATAAAGTCCTTGTAGCAGTTTGAGAGTGAATCAATGCAGTGCAGAAGGCAGGGCATGAGTGACAGAGCCCATTCTTTCAAACATTCATTGAGAGCAGCACACACATAGGCTATAGCAGTATCACGGTATGCAGCCAAGGCCCACCAATGTGAGAATGAACGGAATTGTGTAAATGTACACCATTTGATAACGATGTCAATCCTTTTATGTACCACTCCTCTACAGATGCATGTTCAAGATAAATCCGGACAAGGGCTCAAAAGTCCACAAACAAGGCAATAAGAAGTGTCTCTCAGTCAATCCCAAGGTCCTGTCACTCATATCGAAGATATCAGAGCATGACTGGCTGTAGTGACTGGTGAGTTTGCTGTTAATTCATTTGATTACTTGTGATTTATTTCATGTCCCTTTTCTCAAAACGATTTGGCAGGTGATCGGATCAACCTCTATTCAGGTAAATCTAATTCTTTCCACCACAAGGTCGGGAGTAAAGCGAATACAGTTACTACAGGAAAAAAAACCTTCAGTGCTGTTCTTTGCTCTTCCAATTAAGAAACTCATTTCATTTCAGATATAACTAATGTTAATAGCAGCATCTACGCTAACCTCCGCCATTGGTGTTTTGAAATGAACAGTTGCTTCTCACTGTTGTCACACCTAAACCACCTCTTCTCGTAGATTACAAACTTCTCTCTATGGAGATTTGCCAGAATGATGTGGGCAGTGAAACGTGAGCTCACAAGATCAGAATGGTCTCATGTCCAAATTCTTAAGATTTGGACATCAATCTGATGCAATTTCTTCTTTATTTCTCCATGAGGTTGATTGAAATAGTATTTCTGTTTGTGTGTATTACAGAGAATCCAGAGCCATCAGGACTAAAATGAAGCGAAACAAGATACAGCAGCACTGGAAGAAAGAGGATGAATAACATTCTTGTTTTCAGTTCAGTTAATTTTTATATTGGACACATGACAATGGTCATAAATCGCAAGTTTTACCAGCTGCTGTTGCAGCATTGTCCGAAAGGGGCTAGGGAGAAGCACTATATAGCTTGCCGGGCCCTACGCCTGAAGACTACCTTTTTTTATACACATATATACCTGCACATATTCATACATGATACATATTTATACATGATGTTTATAGCATTGTTCTGTATATACTGTATACATACACATATACACACACGCATATATATTTATCCCATAAATACTGTATCATATTATAAATAATAAGCTGTACACCAACTGGGGTGCTCTTTGCCATGGATATGTATGTGTGTGTGTGTATGTATGTATGTATGTATGTATGTATGTATATATATATATATATATATATATATATATATATATATATATATATATATATATATATATATATATATCCATACACACATGGCAAAGAGCACCCCATAGTTGGTATACACAGCTTATTTACAATATGATTAATAAATTAGTGTTGGCATGTATATAAAGTGATATACAGTACATATACACATTATAGTATATTATGGTTGAGCACTTTGGTTCCGCACGGACGTTTACACTGTTATAGAATAAACCGCTGCCAGCAGGCAGCAGCCCAGCACTGACCATCTCCAACCCTAACTTAGGGGTTAGAGTTAGAGGTGGTCTAGGTCTGGTTAGGGGTTAGAGTCAGAGGTGGTCTAGGTCTGGTTAATAGAGGCCATAACCAGACCTAGACCACCTCTAACTCTAACCCCTAACCAGACCTAGACCACCTCTAACTCTAACCACTAACCAGACCTCTTCCATGTGGCACTTTAACAGTACACTGACCTCAGAATGTATGTTGTTATGCAAGCAGATTGCAATCAGTGTGTACTACTAGTACTACTGTATTTAGTTTACAGTATCATGTTGTTATAGAATACACCGCTGCCAGCAGCAGCCCAGCACTGACCAATGACCATCACCAAACTTAACTTAGGGGTTAGAGTCAGAGCCTAGGTGGTCTAGGTCTGGTTAGGGGTTAGAGTCAGAGAGGTGGTCTTGGTCTGGTTAATAGAGGCCATAACCAGACCTAGACCACCTCTAACTCTAACCCCTAACCAGACCCAGACCACCTCTAAATCTAACCCCTAAATTACCCTAACCAGACCTAGACCACCTCTAACTCTAACCACTAACCAGACCTCTTCCATGTGGCACTTTAACAGTACACTGACCTCAGAATGTATGTTTTTATGCAAGCAGATTACAATCAGTGTGTATTACTGTGTTTAGTTTACAGTATCATGTTGTTATAGAATAAACCGCTGCCAGCAGCAGCCCAGCACTGACCAATGACCATCACCAAACTTAACTTAGGGGTTAGAGTAAGAGCCTAGGTGGTCTAGGTCTGGTTAGGGGTTAGAGTCAGAGAGGTGGTCTTGGTCTGGTTAGGGGTTAGAGTCAGAGGTGGTCTAGGTCTGGTTAATAGAGGCCATAACCAGACCTCTAGACCATCTCTAACTCTAACCCCTAACCAAACCTAGACCACCTCTAAATCTAACCCCTAACCAGACCTTCCATCACCATGTGGCACTTTACACAACAACCTCAAAATGTGATTTATCATTTTATGTTTATGCAAGCAGATTGCAATCAGATTGCTACTGTGTGTACTATACACTATTGTACTGTACTATTATCTACTCAAGTTCAACTACTACTGTACTGTGTTTGTTTGTTTACAAAACACAGTATCCTGTTAGTGTTGTTGACACTGTTACACTGGCTGCTGTTACTGTTATTTAATATTTTCAAATAAATCGCTGCCAGGTGAGCAAGGCCAGAGATAATGTGACTGTCTTATTAAGTTATTTCTCCATTCACAGATCGACAGTGAGTGCACCCTTCCTGTGTATTACTTGTGCCGGCGACTCAGATTCCCCTAGGTTAAAAAATAAATACGCAATTTAAATCAGAATATGTTCCATGTTGACTATTTCTGACTTCTGCCAAGTTTTTTTTCATTGACTAAAAATAGACAAAAATGTCATCTGTTTACTAAAATGCTCAGACATTTAGTTGACTAAAACTGACTAAACGAAAAAAATAAATGAAAATGACTAAATATGATAAACGAAAAAGGAGCACTTGACACATTACTAAGGCTAAAACTAAAATGAAAATAGCTGCCAAAATTAACACTGGTTTACAGTGACATTCCATATAAATGTTGTGATTTCCATATAAAATGTTGTGCTAATAAATACCGCTCTCCTTCGAGACACCACCTCCGACTCATCTCTCAGCACTATACAATATTATGCTATATATAGTTGTTTCCTTTTCACCATTGGCAGATTATCATCCACATTGGTGAATAGAGCTTTTACATGCTTATTTCTACTTTTGACACATTAACTGTACTGACTTTTACAAGGTATATCAACTGTATGTATGAACTCCAAATATACTGAGAAGAGTGCTTGCTTGTGGGTTGTTGAACTGGAGTGCAGCTGAGACCATGCAAAATGAATACTTAACCCATTTAGACATAAAACGCCTGCTAAAAACTCCTATTAAAACCTATGCAATTAGGGTTTTTTGGAAAGATTTTCAGAATTGTCAGTTAATAAAACCTTTTATATCAGCCTCTGGAGCAGATTGAAACATGAAATGAAAACCGATAGATTAGAACTTGGGCTTTTATTTGAACATCATTAATTTTCCCTAATGTGCATTGACATTTAAAAAAGAAAAATGTCTTGTCCAGATACTTTTAAAGGGATTTCAAATAATAGGTCATTTGAATGTAATTGTTATACAGCAGTTGGGCTGTAAATATACAGAGAATATATAGCAAATATCTGTAAAAAATAAATTCACTGCTGAACTTTGAGTTCTGTCACTTAATTGAAGGAGTTTGATTGTAATCATTTTGGAAAAACCTGCCAAATAACAGCGTTTTACTGCTGAACGAAGTTCTGTCACTTAATTGAAGGAGTTTGATTGTAATAATTATGGGAAAACCTGTAAAATAACAGTGTTTCACTGCTGAACTTAAGTTATGTCACTTAATTGAAGGTGTTTCATCATAAATGTAGGAAAAACCTGTGAAATAACAGTGTTTCACTGCTGAACTTTAAGTTCTGTCACTTAATTGAAGGAGTTTGATTGTAATAATTATGGGGAAACCTGTAAAATAACAGTGTTTCACTGCTGAACTTAAGTTATGTCACTTAATTGAAGGTGTTTCATCGTAATAATTTTGGAAAAACTTGTGAAATAACAGTGTTTCACTGCTGAACTTTAAGTTCTGTCACTTTATTGAAGGAGTTTGATTGTAATAATTATGGGAAACCTTGAAAAATAACAGTGTTTCACTGCTGAACTTTAAGTTATCTCACTTAATTGAAGGTGTTTCATCATAAATGTAGGAAAAACCTGTGAAATAACAGTGTTTCACTGCTGAACTTTAAGTTCTGTCACTTTATTGAAGGAGTTTGATCGTAATAATTTAGTAAAATACTGTCAAATGACAGTGTTTCACTGCTGAACTTTAAGTGCTGTCACTTAATTGAAGGTGTTTCATCTTAAATGTAGGAAAAACCTGTGAAATAACAGTGTTTCACTGCTGAACTTTGAGTTCTGTCACTTAATTGAAGGGGTTTTATTGTAATAATAATGGGGAAACCTGTGAAATAACAGTGTTTGACTGCTGAACTTTAAGTTCTGTCACTTTATTGAAGGAGTTTGATTGTAATAATTATGGGAAACCTTGTAAAATAACAGTGTTTCACTGCTGAACTTTAAGTTATGTCACTTAATTGAAGGTGTTTCATCATAAATGTAGGAAAAACCTGTGAAATAACAGTGTTTCACTGCTGAACTTTAAGTTCTGTCACTTTATTGAAGGAGTTTGATCGTAATAATTTAGGAAAATACTGTCAAATGACAGTGTTTCACTGCTGAACTTTAAGTTCTGTCACTTTATTGAAGGAGTTTGATTGTAATAATTATTGGAAACCTTGTAAAATAACAGTGTTTCACTGCTGAACTTTAAGTTATGTCACTTAATTGAAGGTGTTTCATCATAAATGTAGGAAAAACCTGTGAAATAACAGTGTTTCACTGCTGAACTTAAGTTATGTCACTTAATTGAAGGTGTTTCATCATAAATGTAGGAAAAACCTGTGAAATAACAGTGTTTCACTGCTGAACTTTAAGTTCTGTCACTTAATTGAAGGAGTTTGATTGTAATAATTATGGGGAAACCTGTAAAATAACAGTGTTTCACTGCTGAACTTAAGTTATGTCACTTAATTGAAGGTGTTTCATCGTAAATGTAGGAAAAACCTGTGAAATAACAGTGTTTCACTGCTGAACTTTGAGTTCTGTCACTTTATTGAAGGAGTTTGATCGTAATAATTTAGGAAAATACTGTCAAATGACAGTGTTTCACTGCTGAACTTAAGTTATGTCACTTAATTGAAGGTGTTTCATCGTAAATGTAGGAAAAACCTGTGAAATAACAGTGTTTCACTGCTGAACTTTGAGTTCTGTCACTTAATTGAAGGTGTTTCATCGTAATAATTTTGGAAAAACTTGTGAAATAACAGTGTTTCACTGCTGAACTTTAAGTTCTGTCACTTTATTGAAGGAGTTTGATTGTAATAATTATGGGAAACCTTGTAAAATAACAGTGTTTCACTGCTGAACTTTAAGTTATGTCACTTAATTGATGGTGTTTCATCATAAATGTAGGAAAAACCTGTGAAATAACAGTGTTTCACTGCTGAACTTTAAGTTCTGTCACTTTATTGAAGGAGTTTGATCGTAATAATTTAGTAAAATACTGTCAAATGACAGTGTTTCACTGCTGAACTTTAAGTGCTGTCACTTAATTGAAGGTGTTTCATCTTAAATGTAGGAAAAACCTGTGAAATAACAGTGTTTCACTGCTGAACTTTGAGTTCTGTCACTTAATTGAAGGGGTTTTATTGTAATAATAATGGGGAAACCTGTGAAATAACAGTGTTTGACTGCTGAACTTTAAGTTCTGTCACTTTATTGAAGGAGTTTGATTGTAATAATTATGGGAAACCTTGTAAAATAACAGTGTTTCACTGCTGAACTTTAAGTTATGTCACTTAATTGAAGGTGTTTCATCATAAATGTAGGAAAAACCTGTGAAATAACAGTGTTTCACTGCTGAACTTTAAGTTCTGTCACTTTATTGAAGGAGTTTGATCGTAATAATTTAGGAAAATACTGTCAAATGACAGTGTTTCACTGCTGAACTTTAAGTTCTGTCACTTTATTGAAGGAGTTTGATTGTAATAATTATTGGAAACCTTGTAAAATAACAGTGTTTCACTGCTGAACTTTAAGTTATGTCACTTAATTGAAGGTGTTTCATCATAAATGTAGGAAAAACCTGTGAAATAACAGTGTTTCACTGCTGAACTTAAGTTATGTCACTTAATTGAAGGTGTTTCATCATAAATGTAGGAAAAACCTGTGAAATAACAGTGTTTCACTGCTGAACTTTAAGTTCTGTCACTTAATTGAAGGAGTTTGATTGTAATAATTATGGGGAAACCTGTAAAATAACAGTGTTTCACTGCTGAACTTAAGTTATGTCACTTAATTGAAGGTGTTTCATCGTAAAGGTAGGAAAAACCTGTGAAATAACAGTGTTTCACTGCTGAACTTTGAGTTCTGTCACTTTATTGAAGGAGTTTGATCGTAATAATTTAGGAAAATACTGTCAAATGACAGTGTTTCACTGCTGAACTTTAAGTGCTGTCACTTAATTGAAGGTGTTTCATCTTAAATGTAGGAAAAACCTGTGAAATAACAGTGTTTCACTGCTGAACTTTGAGTTCTGTCACTTAATTGAAGGGGTTTTATTGTAATAATAATGGGGAAACCTGTGAAATAACAGTGTTTGACTGCTGAACTTTAAGTCATGTCACTTTATTGAAGGAGTTTGATTGTAATAATTATGGGAAACCTTGTAAAATAACACTGTTTCACTGCTGAACTTTAAGTTATGTCACTTAATTGAAGGTGTTTCATCATAAATGTAGGTAAAACCTGTGAAATAACAGTGTTTCACTGCTGAACTTTAAGTTCTGTCACTTAATTGAAGGAGTTTGATTGTAATAATTATGGGGAAACCTGTAAAATAACAGTGTTTCACTGCTGAACTTAAGTTATGTCACTTAATTTAAGGTGTTTCATCGTAAATGTAGGAAAAACCTGTGAAATAACAGTGTTTCACTGCTGAACTTTGAGTTCTGTCACTTAATTGAAGGTGTTTCATCGTAATAATTTTGGAAAAACTTGTGAAATAACAGTGTTTCACTGCTGAACTTTAAGTTCTGTCACTTTATTGAAGGAGTTTGATTGTAATAATTATGGGAAACCTTGTAAAATAACAGTGTTTCACTGCTGAACTTTAAGTTATGTCACTTAATTGAAGGTGTTTCATCATAAATGTAGGAAAAACCTGTGAAATAACAGTGTTTCACTGCTGAACTTTAAGTTCTGTCACTTTATTGGAGGAGTTTGATCGTAATAATTTAGGAAAATACTGTCAAATGACAGTGTTTCACTGCTGAACTTTAAGTTCTGTCACTTAATTGAAGGTGTTTCATCTTAAATGTAGGAAAAACCTGTGAAATAACAGTGTTTCACTGCTGAACTTTGAGTTCTGTCACTTAATTGAAGGGGTTTGATTGTAATAATAATGGGGAAACCTGTGAAATAACAGTGTTTCACTGCTGAACTTTAAGTTCTGTCACTTTATTGAAGGAGTTTGATTGTAATAATTATGGGAAACCTTGTAAAATAACAGTGTTTCACTGCTGAACTTTAAGTTATGTCACTTAATTGAAGGTGGTTCATCATAAATGTAGGAAAAACCTGTGAAATAACAGTGTTTCACTGCTGAACTTTAAGTTCTGTCACTTAATTGAAGGTGTTTCATCTTAAATGTAGGAAAAACCTGTGAAATAACAGTGTTTCACTGCTGAACTTTAAGTTCTGTCACTTAATTGAAGGAGTTTGATTGTAATAATTATGGGGAAACCTGTAAAATAACAGTGTTTCACTGCTGAACTTAAGTTATGTCACTTAATTGAAGGTGTTTCATCGTAAATGTAGGAAAAACCTGTGAAATAACAGTGTTTCACTGCTGAACTTTGAGTTCTGTCACTTAATTGAAGGTGTTTCATCGTAATAATTTTGGAAAAACTTGTGAAATAACAGTGTTTCACTGCTGAACTTTAAGTTCTGTCACTTTATTGAAGGAGTTTGATTGTAATAATTATGGGAAACCTTGTAAAATAACAGTGTTTCACTGCTGAACTTTAAGTTATGTCACTTAATTGAAGGTGTTTCATCATAAATGTAGGAAAAACCTGTGAAATAACAGTGTTTCACTGCTGAACTTTAAGTTCTGTCACTTTATTGAAGGAGTTTGATCGTAATAATTTAGGAAAATACTGTCAAATGACAGTGTTTCACTGCTGAACTTTAAGTTCTGTCACTTAATTGAAGGTGTTTCATCTTAAATGTAGGAAAAACCTGTGAAATAACAGTGTTTCACTGCTGAACTTTGAGTTCTGTCACTTAATTGAAGGGGTTTGATTGTAATAATAATGGGGAAACCTGTGAAATAACAGTGTTTCACTGCTGAACTTTAAGTTCTGTCACTTTATTGAAGGAGTTTGATTGTAATAATTATGGGAAACCTTGTAAAATAACAGTGTTTCACTGCTGAACTTTAAGTTATGTCACTTAATTGAAGGTGGTTCATCATAAATGTAGCAAAAACCTGTGAAATAACAGTGTTTCACTGCTGAACTTTAAGTTCTGTCACTTAATTAAAGGTGTTTCATCTTAAATGTAGGAAAAACCTGTGAAATAACAGTGTTTCACTGCTGAACTTTGAGTTCTGTCACTTAATTGAAGGGGTTTGATTGTAATAATAATGGGGAAACCTGTAAAATAACAGTGTTTAACTGCTGAACTTTAAGTGCTGTTACTTAATTGAAGGAGTTTGATTGTAATAATTATGGGAAAACCTGTAAAATAACAGTGTTTCACTGCTGAACTTTAAGTTCTGTCACTTAATTGAAAGTGTTTCATCGTAAATGTAGGAAAAACCTGTGAAATAACAGTGTTTCACTGCTGAACTTTAAGTTCTGTCACTTTATTGAAGGAGTTTGATCGTAATAATTTAGGAAAAAACTGTCAAATAACAGTGTTTCACTGCTGAACTTTAAGTTCTGTCACTTAATTGAATGTGTTTTATCGTAAATGTAGGAAAAACCTGTGAAATAACAGTGTTTCACTGCTGAACTTTAAGTCCTGTCACTTTATTGAAGGTGTTTGATCATAATTTTTTTAAATACTGAAAGTTGCCTTATTTTCACATACAGTAAAATAATGAGTATCTTATGTGTTTTTACATACAATTCAATGTAATTTAACATTCAACACAATTAAGCAAATACATGTATTTAAAAAGAATTACCTGTAGAATAACTGAAGGTTTTTACTGTTTTTTAATTATATTATTTTCTTTTTTAACATTATTTAACATTACATTTAAAGTGGAGATGAAGCAGTGCGATAAATACATATTCATAGCATCACATTAGTATTTAGATAAGCCACAGAAGAAATCACGTTATAAAAATAAGCAGTTTCTAAGAAAAAACGATTTGTTGTGTGCATTTCTGAAGCATTTAGCATTATGGGCGCGGCCATTTTGTTGCTGACGTCATGCCACTGGTTGGGTTTATACACTGCTGGTTAGCTGCCTATAGTGAATGGGTCAGTCAGTAAATAAAATGTTGCCTACAAAACAACGGGACCGCGGTGGTTCTGTTTGTATTGCTCCTGGCTGTCCAAACTAATTTTACCATGTGAGAGAGAGGAAAGTTGGTTAATTTCCACAAACTACCAGTGAAAAAAACAGTGTTGTTGGCATGTTGGCTCAGTTTGGCTGCACTCAGGCGGCGCGACCAGCCTGTTGGACAGGGAATGAGGATCTGCAGAGAACACTTCATTGCCTCGGATTATGTTGTTGGGGGTGGAAGGTTTGTCCAGAAGACCACTAATCAGCTAAAGCCTGATGCGGTTCCCTCGGTCTTCGACAGACAGACCGGCGTTAGCTCTCGGGACTCGGGAGCGATCGCTAGCTAGTTAGCACCAGCCGGGGCCGGCGTTAGCAACCGGGAGCGTCGCGGAGCATTCAGCCTGCTGGCTACCTAGATCCACTTCAACCAGCGTCGCGGAGCATTCAGCCTGCTGGCTACACAGCTTGTCGGTGTGCTAATAGCCTCTGCAAGCTAACGGTAGCTGGCTACACAGCTTGTCGGTGTGCTGGAGCCTCGGCAAGCTAACGGTAGCTGGCTACACAGCTTGTCGGTGTGCTGGAGCCTCTGCAAGCTAACGGTAGCTGGCTACACAGCTTGTCGGTGTGCTGGAGCCTCTGCAAGCTAACGGTAGCTGGCTACACAGCTTGTCGGTGTGCTGGAGCCTCTGCAAGCTAACGGTAGCTGGCTACACAGCTTGTCGGTGTGCTGGAGCCTCTGCAAGCTAACGGTAGCTGGCTCCAGGCTATTAGCACATCGACAAGCTGCTGGAGCTCCCGACGCTCGGCTGGTTGAAGTGGATCTAGGTAGCCAGCAGGCTGAATGCTCCGCGACGCTCCCGGTTGCTAACGCCGGCCCCGGCTGGTGCTAACTAGCTAGCGATCGCTCCCGAGTCCCGAGAGCTAACGCCGGTCTGTCTGTCGAAGACCGAGGGAACCGCATCAGGCTTTAGCTGATTAGTGGTCTTCTGGACAAACCTTCCACCCCCAACAACATAATCCGAGGCAATGAAGTGTTCTCTGCAGATCCTCATTCCCTGTCCAACAGGCTGGTCGCGCCGCCTGAGTGCAGCCAAACTGAGCCAACATGCCAACAACACTGTTTTTTTCACTGGTAGTTTGTGGAAATTAACCAACTTTCCTCTCTCTCACATGGTAAAATTTGTTTGAACAGCCAGGAGCAATACAAACAGAACCACCGCGGTCCCGTTGTTTTGTAGGCAACATTTTATTTACTGACTGACCCATTCACTAACCAGCAGTGTATAAACCCAACCAGTGGCATGACGTCAGCCATGACGTCAGCAACAAAATGGCGGCGCCCATGTTGAAAACAGGGATATTATATTTGATTTTTCAGACAAATAAGATAGATTTCACATTTGATTATAGAACCCTGTCTTACACAAGGTACACAACAAACAAACTAGGATCACATTGCTCACTGCTTCATCTCCACTTTAAAGTTTAACAGCAAAAAAACAGAAAGTTGCCTTATTTTCACATACAGTAAAATGATGTATATTCTAGGTGTTTTACATGTAATTTAACATTCAAGACAATTAAGCAATGGAATAATCCTGTAAAAAAAAGATCATTTCTTATTAAATCAATTTACAAATTACAACCTTTATTTAATGGTTAATATTTGTATTAAAGGTTATTTACTGTATTTGTATGGCATTTACTGTATTTTTATGGCATTTACACTTAAAGTAGAAAAACAAAAGTAATCTGTAAAATAATACATTCAAAGTCCCGTAAAAATAAAAAATAAATTAAGAGTGTGGGTCAGATATGTGACCAAAAATATTGTTTTATTTCAAAAGTGAAACAATAAACATTGTTATTTTTTACTACATTAATTTGCATTTGTTTAACATTTGTCATTACGAAAAGCTAAAAAAGGTTTTAAATAGGCTGCTGAAAATGTCTGGCCCATCTACATTTCCTGGTTTTCAAATCTGGCCCAATTGAATCTGCAATTGAATAGCCCTGACCTACAATGTAGTTACATAATAATAATGATAGGCCTATGTATTTATTTATTTATTTACATCTTATTTTGAGATTAGGTTAATTGTGTGTCTGCAATATATATATATATATATATATATATATATATATATATATATATATATATATATATATATATATATATATATATATATATATATATATTGCATAACATAACGTATAACATAACATAACGCTGAATAAAACGCTGAATTGTGTGGCTTTCTCTCTCCAGAGGCACAGTGTTCCAAAGTTTTCAGACCTATACATTTCAGATAAAAAAGATATATATATCTTTTTTATCTGAAATGTATAGGTCTGAAAACTTTGGAACACTGTGCCTCTGGAGAGAGAAAGCCACACAATTCAGCGTTTTTCCTCAATATCTCAATAACTCCTGTGAGTTAGAAAACGACCACCAGTTCTCTGTAGCTGAACACGTTCCTCCTACATGACTGGCCTTCTACGACCCCGCAGAGAAAATGAACCCGGAACGAGGAACTTTACTGCTCTGTTCATCAGGTGGAGCAGCCTCACTGTATCTGATCATTAAACTGATGACAAGACAAGACAGGTGCCAAGATTCAAGAGGAAAAGATGTTTTATTGTCATGTGCACAGTTAAACAGACAGTTTGCCGTACAATGAAAATCTTAGTTTGCTAGTCCGCCCCTCACACAAAATCAAACAGATCACACAATACTTAACTAAAAATGAACAACTTAAATATAAGCAAATGTAAAAAATAAGGAGATATTTTGCTTTTTTTAATGGTAGAAGACAAGGAAGTGAGTAACATTGACATTATTTAGGGTGACCCTATTGTGATTTCCAAAAAAGAGGACACTTTTCCCCCAGACTCAAGATACTTAAATGATACTCAAAGTTTACTCAAAGATGCCTTGTCATTTTAATATATTTAAAAGTATGCCTGCTCTGTATGGATAGAAATTTATTTATTTATATTATTTTATATAACAAAATAATATCTATCTATAACAAAAGTTACTCAACATGCTTTATTATGCCTAAAGTAATCTCAATGGTACGAAAATTATTCAAAAATCAACCTGTAACATCCAGCTTTAAAAAATATATCTTTGTGTCTTTTCAATGTAATAATGTAAACAGTAACCTCACAAAGATACTAATTTAACAGTGCACTATGCAGTTTTGGATTTGTTACATTTGCATAACTTGCAATTAGTGTACAAAACAAATGTATTACACACGTAAACCTTAGAATGATTGTACTAAGCATCTTGTCATCATAAATCAAACCAAAATAATTTTGAGGCATCATGAACCAAATATAAGTCTACTTTGAAGGTTTGTAAACAAAATGATTGGCCCTGTCCTTGTAAACTACCAAAATTAAACAGCAACTTTTGATTCAGATTTCTAGCTTCAAACAGTTTGCTTATTCAGTTATGAAAACATATCAATATTTTCATTTATTTGATCTTTATCTCTCTGCATATCTGCATACTTCAATCAATTCGGTCAACGTTGCCGTCAAACTCTCGCCTCGCTCAGCTTTTAAAAAAAGTAATTTTTTTAGGTTTTTCTATGTCCATGTGCAGCTTTGAAATCTCCGACACCTTTATTAGACACAGAAACATATGGTCAAGCTTTGCACGCATTGCAATTTAGTGTCTTTGATCGTGTTCCAAGACAGAATGCTACCAGTGGGCCACTCTATGTGAGAACTATGTTGCCTTAACCACATATGCATTGTGCAAAAATGGGGCTAGTTTTGCATAACACGCCTGACGATTGCATCCCCAAAGTAATTTGTGATTTATTATACTTTATACTTATAGCACATGCATGAGTCTGGTCTCTTTTGAAAGGAAACATTTTTAACTTTCTGCCAATACAAAGAAGAATCCATTCTTATAATAGAGTTACAAAGGTTTGAACACACTGAAGTAAAAGTTTTGTGTACTCACATTTCTGTCACATTCACTCACACAGACGGTGCAGGCAACCATGCAAGGTGCCAACCTGCACATCAGGAGCAATTAGGGGTTAAGTGTCTTGCTCAAGGACACTTCAACACGCTGCCCAGGAGGAGCGGGAATCGAACCAAGAACAGTCGACCGCTCTATATGAGCCACTGTGGCCCCCATAATAATATTAATGATTCATATTCATATGGATTAATAATATTAATGACAATACAGTCATTGGTGGTGTCTGTGCCTTAATGTTTAGTCACTCATGTCCATGGAACAGGCCCTGATTGGTTTCAGGCCCTGTAGCCAGGGAACAAACTTAACTTTTTGACTTACCAGCCATTTGGCTGGTAGATTTTTAAAAGTACCAGCCGGGCAGATTTTTTACTAGCCAAAAATTATAAATAGCTTTTTAGTATATCGCCATGTGTTATTATTACATATAATAACTCTCATATGCTATTTTCAATTAATATCATAAACAACATAAGGAATATTAGCATAATTTTGAGTGGACTGAAGGAATGAGTCAGCGTTAATAGTTTTAAATGCAAATAATTTATTGAAACATAGAAGTGGGGTCGGGACACACACACACACACTGTGTTTCAACTCACCACCCCCGCATCATATTGTAGTCTGTCTTCCCAACTTCCACTCCTCTCAAAATTTTTTATATTTGAATATCAACATTATCTGTCCATCCTCAGTAATCCTCAGTTTACTATAATATACTCCTGTCCTGAGTCCTGACTAGTGACTCTGTCGTCTTTCCAAACGCACGCACACACACACACACACAGGGAAGGGGAGAGTGCCCCCCCCCCCCCATTTCCCTTTCCTCAGTGCTGTTTACTGTGGCTCTGCCTCGTCTGATCATCAGGATTAGCTTGTTAGCTGACGTTAACGTTGTAGTGATTGGTACATAAACGTTAATTTCGGGCGATGTGGGCATAAAGGAATGGCGACGGTGCAAAGCATGTAGCTGCATTGGACTCGTTGTGAGAAGAAAAAAAACATCACGGACTTATTTCGCATCTGTAGGCTCACTGCTGTGTTAACGCTGCTCTGTTTACAACGCTGCTCTGTTTTCAAGAAACAACACGGACTGGGCGGATATGACTCGCGGAGTTGCTAGAGGGTTTTCAAAATAAGAGTATCATATTAACCTGAACGTTGCTAGCTGCCGGAGCCCAGATATTATGACTGGAGCTGCGCTTGGGGGGGGCAATGAGACCCGCACAGGATTTTCAAAATAAGAGTATCGATATGAATTACACGCCAGCTGGCGGGCAGACTATTATTTTTAGACGCCAGACGGTAAATCTACACGCATTTGGCGATAGGCGCCCAGTTATTTTGTTCCCTGCCTGTAGCCATGGAAGGGATCAAAAGCACCCAAGAAACTCATTTGGATCAGTCCAAGTCACATGGAGTCTTTAAGCATGTTGAAGCTACAAGGCAAGACCCCACATATGGCCTACAGAACAGAATTTGTTTATCAATAAATTTTTTGCTCGCTCCCTCTCCTCGTGCCGCAACTCCACTGGCTCCGCGATACAAATCGAACGCACCTTACTGTGCAGCAGCAGCAAAGTCTGGACTCGTTAGCTAGAGTGTTCTCTGCTGCTGCTCGTGCATAGTGTTTTTAGTGGGTAAAAATGCATCAACCCTGTAGCATCCTCATAGTATGGCGAACACAAATGACAAGCCAGAGCTAGAAGACCTACCCCCCCCCCCCTACCCCCCCCACACACACACACACCCTCTCTCTCGTTGTTTTCGTTATTCACCATCAAAGATGAAAAACAATAATCAAAATAATTGATATTCTGCTTTGGTTCATTACAATTTACTCGAGCATAGTAACAGAGACAATATTTCCGACACTGGGAATACATTCCCTGATGTTCATAGATGTCCCTAGATACCAGGAACATACAAATGGACCTTGTAGAAGTGGAAAAATCTTCCATGTTCTGAAAATATGGCTAGGGTTTAAGAGGTTAAGGATTAAATAAATGTATGTCTTGTTACTTATTCCGGGGGGTGCATGGGAATCCTCCTTGGCTACTACTACTCAAAATCTTCTCAGACATTCCAACGGCAGTCGGTTTCCAGACGGGTTCCGCATTGTAAACATGCTCTTCTGCTATACCTGACGCCACATGGAAGCATAATCTAACTCTTGAGATCAGTCTGGAATGTTACAATTGTTTTGGCAAAGGTAGCATGCAACTGCTGGGATTTTACCTTGGCTCTTCTCTTCCTCCTTCCTCATTCCTTTTCATGGGAAGGAGTTTTCTTCATTAATTCTGGTCGGCATTTACATTCCACCGGACAGTAAAGTGCAGGAGGCCCAGCATACGTCGGCCCATCCGATACGGGGTGTAGAGCGAACAAACATTTATTATTTTTCATTAACCTTGTAATGGGAAATATCTAAGGATAAACGATGAGCCGTTTACAAATCATTCTGAGTCATTATTAATAATAGAAAGGTTTATTAACAATAATAAGAGTTTATTTAACAATAATAAGAGTTTATTTAACAATAAGAAGAAAGGTTATTTCACCGTGGCCACAATGAAAGTTCAGTTTACAGTCAAAGACACATGTTCACACAGTAGCCTCTGGCCATAAAATGACCAAGAGTTCTGTTCAGACATATGTTAAATACACAGTTGTCACAGTTGTCAGACTTAACGTTAGGTTATGACTATAACCAAGTTCTGTTAACATATATCTCGCTTCAGCATATATACACTGAATAAATTTCAAAATGTACCTTTAAATGCCAGCATTCATCTGGCCACACGCCCATCCGCCTACCTATATAAGCAGGGGTGGTGCCACACACTCATCTCCTTCCCAACAAATTTCACCACAATGAAAAATCAAGGGCCGCAGCGGCGTCTAGACGCAGAGCGTCCACTAGTGTTAACAGAACTTGGTTATAGTCATAACCTAACGTTCTGTATCACACTAGCTCCCGCTCTGCGTCTGTTGCATAATAGGAGCTGAGCGGGAGCTAGAAGCTCGACAAATACACCCCGCTGAGGCCCCCCACAGCCATCAGATCAGGGAGGGCCGAGCCCCCCCGACCCACCCTAATGGAGGGCACCCCCCCTATTGGTGGCTTCACGGGAGGGCGACGGACCCGACCGTGCGAAGAGGCACTCAAGCAACTCAACGCACAGGGTGAGCAGAGCGTGGCTTGACCCCACGACTACACACACGCACAACCCGCATGCCACCCGGGAACGAACGGAGGAAACAACCTCGTTACTGCACCCAGAATCACGGGGTCAAGGGCAAACCCAACCCCGTGGCAAGGCCGTAGCAGCGGAGCGCGAAGGAAGACCCAGACCCACCAAAGGGACTGGACCCCCTGGAACGGGGGCCCGGAGAAGTCCATGATGCCAGCATCAAGACCCCACCAGGTGGGCACTTAGTGACCCCGCCCCCCACATCGCCAGCGTATTCGGACAAAGGCCCCTCAGCCGAGCGGGCCCTGTCCCCCCAATAGTACACCGCCTGGCACACTGACCCTGCAGAACAGGCAGTCAGCATGGCCGTAAGCACACAAAAAAGGTTAACCAACGGAAGCAGGCAGCGCACCGGGGAAAAACCAGGCAACAGGCTGTTAACCCTAGCCTGGAGACTGCGGACGAGACAGGCGCCAGAGGGGACAGCTGAACATAGCCGCCCCGGCGGAAGGGGCGTATGCTGGCGTTGTTGCATGACCAAGCCTCCATTTAAAAACCCCCACCCAGAGGGGTTGAGGCAGAGAAGGCTGACACGATTGGCAGACGTCATGAACGTGCAGGGGCACCCTCAACCGGTGAACCCGGGAGTTGACACTGCTCCAACACACCAGGGAATCAACCACCTTGGTGTTACCCAATGCGGTGATTGTTCCTATAACCCCTCAAGAAAAAACTCCAAAACACACCTGCGGGTATACACCGGCTATACCGCAGTACAAGTGTTTCAGTTTTCAAAAAAGGGTTAACCCAGGCCTACGGGTCGACGAAACATTACTTCGGACCGGGCCTGGCGATACGGGAAGCACAGGGTCACCAGAGGAGGTCAAAGACCACCCCAACAGGCCCCTCTTCGCCATGCGTGAGAGAGGAGCGAAAAAGAATGGAGAACCCGCCCCTAAGCACACCGTACTTGGTATTCCCAGGCGGTCTCCCAACCAAGTACTAACCAGGACCAACCTGTGTAGCGGCCGAGATCTGACGAGATCGAGCGTGTACAGGTTGGCATGGCCGTAAGCCATTACGACAGTGCTGAGTAAAAAACGTACCCAACCAGGGTCTCCATAGTGCTTAACCCTGTGACACCCGGACCAACCTGGCATTTTTCCCCCTGAAAAAAGCCCAAGTCCCTCAGGGTACCAGAACAGCAGATCTGCATCTTCGGCGGACAACGGGTTCAACTGATCCGGACCAGCGTGACCAGAACCAGTCCGACATGCCTACTCCAGGAGAAAGGGCAGATATGCGTGTTGATCTTAACATGAAAAGAAGGCGCCACCCAGACGTTCGGGCGAACCGCGCCCGGTGGCCCACCCCCAGGGCGTGAGACCCCTCTACATATGTTCAGATCCATTCCGTCATCATCCCCCAGACATGAACGAGAATCCGTCGATAACCAACCCAGGTCGTGGGATGTGGTCGTCGGAAGAGGAAAAACCTCCATCCCAGTTGCTTTATAAAAACGCCGTTTTAACCTCAAGCAACCAAGGCGTGCCAGTCAGACGCCTGTTTACAGCGAGCTAGCACTATACGTGCGTCGGGACACACCCACATCAATGAACAGGCTATTTAGACCTGTCATTGAATCCCCAAGGCGCCCAGGGGAACAACAAGAGGGGTGTGACACTTCCTAACTCCAACTCTTTTTTAATAGAAAAGAAGGAAGCACCAACAGTATGTATCCCAGTCTACACAGCCGGGGGTAAAAATCTTTCACATTTTTACATCCCACCACCCTCCCATAGGAAGGAGACGGGAATCCCCAGAGAGATTTCTCACGCAAGCTGTACAGATTGAAAAGAATATATTGCACCTTGAGCCATGTAAAAAATTGGTTTTAGGGCTCTCCGGGGAAGAGGCACTGAACCCATACACACTCAATAATCGAATTGAATCGAATACATACACAATAGAATAGGACACCTTCTAGAGCAGGGGTCAGCAACCTTTTTGACATGGAGTGCCTGTTTGAAATATAGTTGTAACTAGTGTGCCTCAACAATATTCCATGCATCGTAATTTTTTTTTCTCATAATCAGGTATTTTTTATGATCATTTTTACATTATTACATCATTATTGTTATTATTAACAATATTATTATGATGGTTGTATCAACCCTAAATCTGAGTTGGGGGGGGGGGGGGGGGTGCAATGCAGACAAACAGCTGCATACAGTGCGACCATTTCACTCACATTTGCCCATTCATTTTTGGACACATCACACACCATCGGTGTGTGTACTGTACGTGTGCTGTCATAGCTCCACCTACAGGCCTAATGGAGAACACCAGGAGAACACCAGGATGTGCATGGAGGGTGAATGTGAGGTATATCGTGTAAATAAGTTTTGATTGATCGCAAGACTACACTGTAAAAAAATAAATAAAATAAGTTACCAGAACTTAAAAATGTTGAGTTCAGTTACTGTGCATTATGGTTTTCAGTTTTCAATCCATAATAAGTTAACAGAAAAATAAGTACACAACCACATTATTTCAACCTAATAAAACTATGTTTATTGTCATTGTTTTAAGAACACAAGTTGACTTGGTAATACTCACATTTTGAGTAAAAAAAATGGCTTTTAACATGTGCAATGTTCAATGAAATAGAAAAATAAATAATAAAATGTGTTGATTAATCCCACTGGTCACAATGGTGACCGTAATAATGTTTTTGTTATAAGGCTCTGCAAATGTTACTGAATGATGTAGCAATGTATTTCCAGCTAAATTGAAATAATAAACAAATAAAGGGTCTCAATTAAATATGTGGTAGTAAAAATAACCTGTGGGAGGATTTCAACAAGATAAATGCGACAACAGTGCAAAATATTTCACTATAATATTTCAAAGCAAAAAAAAAAAAAAAAAAAACATTTTTAATTTTAATTTTTTTTTTACTGCTGCCCCCTGTGCCTATGCAAATGCCCCTGCGTGCCTATGCAGGCACGCGTGCCTAGGGTTGCCTACCCCTGTTCTAGAGGGTCCACTCACCTTGACAATCTGATCACATGGACCTGAACAGCACACGGAAGTCCTACCAACAGAGACGCGCACGGTGACGTCCCTATGGCGGGGGAATTTCTGCGGTGCACACGCCCAATATTCCAGGCTGTGGGACCAGGAAACTCCCTCCCCCCCCCCCCCCCCTCACCCCGTAACGTGCCGAACCGCAACGTGACAGGAACCTTGAAGGACAGGGGGTGTACCCCTGACCAACAGAAAAAAGGGGGAGAGGAAAGGTTACCAGTTCACCCCTTTACGACCCCACACCCATGATACGATGTAATGACAAAAAGAGAGTATGACACAGTCATAGTCAGCTCTATGAAGCGTTTGACAGCTTCACACAGCGCATGAGCTAACCTGCTATCTGATTTTTACTAAGGAAAAAACACAGAATAGAGAGGGCTCTCTAAGAGCCCCGGTCCAAACTTACACATGTGCTTCTGTGGCCAGTCCAACCCAGTTGTAGGTCACATGACACACACAACCCATCATCACCTACAAAAAATGGCAAAAACACTCTACAGAGGAATGCCGTTTTTCATAATGAGAGAATACATAATTTTCGATTAGTATCGGCCACAGGCCTTGCTAAGCACACACGAAAGCGACCAAACAATCTTTTCTTTTAGGAAAATAAAGTTTCTCCAGCAGTCTTAGCACAACCTCAGCAATCAAGCTAAGGGTTACATCGCATCCCTACCACACAAAGACACAATGTAGTGCAACAACATGTCTGATAGGAGGATGAAGAAGTCCCCAGGGAACCGTGGGGAAAAACACAATCCTCCTACTTTACCCTTAATACGGCCAGTTAAAACAGGAAAACCTGTTAATATGTGAACACACTGTTCATTGTCATCACAGGCTGAGAAAAGAATATTCTTTACTCATTTGTCACTAAGCATAGCTTCATAGGTTAGTTACCCCTTAGTTGTGAGTACACAGTACATATAAACACACATGATGTTTCTCACACAACAACCAGATCATTTTCACATCTGTAACAACAACCCGATTTGCACGGAGAAGCTAATTACCAGTGACAAGACAATTCACACAAAACTTGCGTCGTATCCTAAATGTATTGCAGCAACACACGTTTTTGGAAAACAGCATTATTTACAAAACATGTAGAAGGTAAAGCCAGAAGACGTTGTAAAGGCCGAATGAGTGTTTTTTGTTATGGATTATTATTATTATTATTATTAATATTATTATTATCATTATTATTATTATTATTACCAATAGAAGGTTACGATTTATGGGAATGTTACGATTTATAGAAGGTTATGATTTAAGGGAATGTTATGATTATCTGTGTAGCCAGTTTGGTGGACTCTGTTGTACTGTGGGTGGATCACTCTGCACCTGCGGGTGGATCAGCCCACGGCGCGGCGGAGATCATTAAATAGGTGATAGGAATCAGCTGTTGGGCTGTAGCACGGGGAACGCATAATATTTTCTGACCGCTTCGGGACGTTTCCGGATGTTTATATAAAACGCTTCGGGAACGCTTTAGAATAGTTTTATCTTAGGACACACTTTGAGTAATTAGAAGATTAGAACCACGGTTATATGACGCTTTAGGATCGCTTTGATCACCTCTCCCATGTAACCTATCTTTTCTAAATAAATCGGATATCACGTTCGGTATCTGATAACGGAACTCAAGGTGTGGAGACTATTCTTTGGATGAAGCGCGTATGGAATCACTCCCCGACTGCCACAGGAAGCGGGCACAGGCATGTTGCCGCTACATTCAGTCAGAAAATTGCTTTTATTGAAGCCACCCAAGGAGAGGCGCGCTTCAATAAGGTGACAAGAGGACTCGTCAGGCTGAAGCCACCCATGACGAGGATACCAGGAAGGAAGGAAAGCATTTAGTCGGAAAGCTATCTGCGTTATTAGGCGCACTTCAATAAGCATTCAGTCAGAAAATAAGCGTCTGACTATGCGTTATTGAAGTGAGTCCAGGCTAGAGGCGCACTTCAATAAGCATTAAGAAAATACGCTGTTATTGAGCCACCCAGGGAGAGGCGCGCTTCAATAAAGTGACAGAAGGACTCGTCAGGTTGTCAAAGGAGGACTCAAGCAGGTTATTGATGGCGACCCAGGTAGAGGCGCGCGTCAATAAGTGACAACTGACGAGGACTCGCAGATTATTGATGGCGACCCAGGTAGAGGCGCGCGTCAATAAAGTGACAACTGACGAGAGAGGACTCGCAAGAGAACCAGCAAGAAGGAATCGATCAACCACAGCCACACACAGTGAATGATCACAGCCCGAGGACATCGCTATGATCAGCAGCCAAAGGATTGATCAACGCCAATCCCAGCGAGTGGAGCCCCTCCCTCCCGAGGACATCAAGAGGATTCGTGAGTAGAAATATATGAATGAAATACGGACTACTACTTACGTTGCGCGCGCACGGCGCTGTGGAATATAGAAAAATTATAAAGTTGTGTTACGGATTGGCCAGTTACCATTAACGAAAATGTCTTATTCTTACCCTGGTGAAGAGGAGGATAATAAGTATGTGCAACAAATGCGAACAGCATGTAAAGAGAAGCTCGCAATTTGCACCAGCAAACAACATGAGATTGAGCAAAAGGTGCAATTAAAAGATGTAGAAAGTGTAAGCCAGCACCTGGCATTAATTAATATTGCACTCAAAGAGCTTATGTGTGCTAATGAGGCTCTAGCCTTCTGGATGCATATGATGGAAGACTGTGATGATGATGATGATGATGATGTTACAGCCAGTAGCCAGAAGATGGATGAATTCAATGCATTTATTAATGTGACGGATAATTGGTTGAAGAAGGAAAATAAGAAAAGCCAAACCCTAGCTCCCGGCTAAATTGAATCTGTGGTCCCAAGACGGATTGAGAGTGCTCAGGATAAATTGGAGGCTGAATTAAGTCTAAAGAGAGCTGCATTAGAAGCTGAATTGGAGGCTGAATTAAGTCTAAAGAGAGCTGCATTAGAGGCTGAATTAAGTCTAAACAGAGCCGCATTAGAGGCCACTGCACTTTCCGCCAGAGCTGCATTAAAGGCGGAGAGGGAGAAATTTGAAATTGATACAGACATCTCTGTATCAAAAGCCAAAATCAAGGTAATGGAACGTTATGAATTAGAGGATAGATTAAGGCAGCAGGAGGCTAATTTAAAAGCTGAATTAAAGGCTAAATTAAAGCTGCAGGAGGCTAAATTAAAGGTTACATTACAGACTGAGACGGTCTCAGAAGGTCCACAGACATTTCCGCCACCCTCACAGCAGCTCCAGCTAATTAGCCACCAGCAACAGCAACAGGAGGCCAGACCGGCTGACAAGAAACAGTTCTACTCTGACTCTGTCAACCCAAGTGACATGCCTGCCTGCAAAGAGCAGCTGAGAAGAGAGGAGGAGAGAGAGCGGAAGTACAAGCGTAGACGGATTGAGGATCAGCGACAACTTCTGCGGTTGCAGAGACAGCTTCAACAGGAGAGGGCCTACCTCGTGTCTCTACAGCAGCAGCAACAACAACAACAACAACAACAACAGCAGCAGCCGCAACAACAGCAACTACAGCAACAACAGCAACAACAACAACAGCAGCAACTACAGCAACAACAGCAACAACAACAACAACAGCGGCAACAAGAGCAGCAACAACAGCAGCAACAGCAGCAACAGCAGCAGCAACAGCAGCAACAGCAGCAGGAGCAGCAACTACAGCAACAACAGCAACAACAACAACAACAACAACAGCGGCAACAAGAGCAGCAACAACAGCAGCAACAGCAACAACAGCAGCAACCACAACAACAGCAGCAACAGCAGCAAGAGCAGCAACAGCAGCAAGAGCAGCAACAGCAGCAAGAGCAGCAACAACAGCAGCAACAGCAACAACAACAACAGCAACAACAACAACAGCAGCAGCAACAGCAGCAACAGCAACAACAGCAGCAACAGCAGCAACAGCAGCAACAACAGCAAGAGCAGCAACAACAGCAACAGCAGCAAGAGCAACAACAACAGCAACAACAACAACAGCAGCAACAGCAGCAACAACAACAACAACAACAACAGCAGCAGCCGCAACTACAACAGCAGCAGCAACAGCAGCAGCAGCAGCAACAACACCAACAGCAACAACAACAGAAGCTAGCCCAGAGCCTGGTCCTCCAGGCTCAGCAGAACCAGCAACAGAACCAAGTCCAGATGGCACCAACCCCGAAGTCTGCGGTGAGCCAGGCTCAGCTGAAGAAGAAGCCAGAGGAGAAAGTGAAGTCCCTTGACGGCAAACAAGGACAACAGCTGAAACAGCAGCAGGCAGCCGCCACCAAGCCACAGGTGGCTCAGGTTTCCACGCACCTGCAAAATAAGCTCATGAAGGATGCAGAGCGCAAAGATGACTGCACGGATAAACGGAAGGACAAGGACAAGTACAAGGACAAGAGAAAGGAGGAGAAAGTGAAGTCCTTTGACGGAAAGATTAAGAAGGAAGAGAACAGTTCTGTATTGGAAGAGAACAGTTCACGTATGAATATGAAGTCTGAGCATGAAGAAGACCTCTACCACTCTCCTAAACACCAGAAGTCTCTGAAGAGGGAGCGAGATGATGTGACAGGAATCGACTTCAAACCTAAGAAAATCAAGACTAAAAACGACAAGGTCAAGAAAAGTAAACGGGATGAAGAAGAGGACATCAAGCCCAAGAAGACTAAGAACAAGAGAGGAGTAGTGGTGGAGAGAAAAGACAAGTCTGGAAGATCTCAGAGCAGAGACAACTCTGGAGGATCTAAGAGAAAAAACAAGTCTGGAAGATCTCAGAGCAGAGACAACTCTGGAAGATCTAGGAGCAAAGAAAAGACTAAAAGATCTAAGTGCAAAGAGAAGACTGGCATATCTAAGAGCACAGAGAATGTACCTCTTCAAGAGCTAAACAAAGAAGATAGCCATGTCTGGTACAAGGTGTATCATAAAAGAAGGAAAGAGAAGACGACATGAGTGGTGCTTGATTCACATCATCATTCCAAGGCACCACCATGGCAAACTCTGGAGTGAGGTGGATTGTGGACTCTCAAGCCCCCCCCCCCCCTTTCAGCCCACTTTGGTAGGGTAAAGGGGAGGCTGACCAAGGTCCTGACAAGGTCTTGACTTTGAGAAAAGGAAACACAAACACAAGAATGTGAACATGATGCATTGGTGTATTGATCACACGACAATAATACCCAATTAAGACCAAGGAATATGCATCATTAAGACATTTAAGTTTATTATGGACTCTTTTTAAGTTATGAATTAATCATCGCTATGAAGATTTATTATTTTGTAACATGGAATGTCCAGAAGACCAGAATATGGACTCGGAATGAACATTATCATATCCATTATGGTGGACTACATGAGCCATGACAGAGCTGCCCCAAGCCCTCAAGACGGCAGCCTCTGGATGGCAAACACGAGCAGAAGCATCAGCCACACCAGTTAAAGAGAGAAAGGTGAGGCTTGGTGAAGATAATGGGGCCGGTAAGGACTGTGCCTTAGCCATTATAGTGGACTACACAGCGCCGCTCGGACGGATCCAGGAAGCCTTTCCAGATGACAAAGGTTCAGTACGAAGTGCCTACTACTGGAGCCAAAAGGAGGATTGCCAGCCGTAAATGAACACTCACCTGGCCATGTTATTTATTTTGTAATTGTGTAAACACAATTAGGGGCCGGTGTAAAGGCCGAATAAGTGTTTTTTGTTATGGATTATTATTATTATTATTAATATTATTATTATCATTATTATTATTATTACCAATAGAAGGTTACGATTTATGGGAATGTTACGATTTATAGAAGGTTATGATTTAAGGGAATGTTATGATTATCTGTGTAGCCAGTTTGGTGGACTCTGTTGTACTGTGGGTGGATCACTCTGCACCTGCGGGTGGATCAGCCCACTGCGCGGCGGAGATCATTAGATAGGTGATAGGAATCAGCTGTTGGGCTGTAGCACGGGGAACGCATAATATTTTCTGACCGCTTCGGGACGTTTCCGGATGCTTATAGAACGCTTCGGGAACGCTTTAGAATAGTTTTATGTTAGGACACACTTTGAGTAATTAGAAGATTAGAACCACGGTTATATGACGCTTTAGGATCGTTTTGATCACCTCTCCCATGTAACCTATCTTTTCTAAATAAATCGGATATCACGTTCGGTATCTGATAACGGAACTCAAGGTGTGGAGACTATTCTTTGGATGAAGCGCGTATGGAATCACTCCCCGACTGCCACAGGAAGCGGGCACAGGCATGTTGCCGCTACAGACGTGTATAAGGTCTGGCCAAACCTTGTCCTACCCGGAGCGTAGATCAACGAAGTGCAGTCTCAAGGCCCCGTAGAAAACACAGCCGTCCTGTGTTGTTCGACCTGGGCAGCGTCGCCGCTCCAACCCGTCGCTACGGTCCCCTTTGTTGACGCAGGCTTTGCCGTCCTGGCCCAGGGCAGGTTTGACGAACATCCTCTGTCAAAGATGACGTCGTAGTCAAGAGTGTTTAAAACATGTTATAATCAAAGCACGTTCAACAGAGTAGCATTAAGCTAACGGCCGCTCCAACCGTCGGTCGCTACTGCCCCTGCCCGCGAGACGCCGAGCGAACGGCGCACGCGACCAGAGGGGAGCTTGCGGCGGCGCGCAAGGAGCCGGAGCTACCCCGCGCTGGGCCTTGGCCGATAGCAGCAAGCTAACGTTTCCTAGTGATCACAGCAGGCTAGCGCCGCAGCTAACAGCTGACTGACTAACAGTAGGCCCAACATATGTAGGCCACGCAGTGATCACAGCAGGCTAACGCCGCAGCTAACAGCTGACTGGCTAACCGTAAGCTAAGCAGCTATCACCTGAACTTGTACACAATGATATAACACTCACCCAGACAGGCCGCCGTTCTGAAACCCTCCTCACTTTTTAAGAGAAAAGAGAAACAAGATGTCAACACAGCTTTACAACGGTGATTTTACCAACACCCGACGGAGCCAGCACAATACCCAAACTGGCCTGTGTAGCTGACTTGAACATAGATCTTCCGCTATCGAACATCTATGCCCATATCTCCTCGTGAAGGAATACTCTCATTTGGATATGAAAGAAGGGGCTACACGGTGACAGAAGAGATATCCACTCGTCCAGAAAACACAGGGATCACCAGTGTTAATGGTCGCGGCCCACTAGTTAAAACTATAATGGGCTTCAGACCAAGGTCTTCTGTCGCCTAAGAGGCTGAACAAAGGACCCTAGCCTGGGGCCGGTTTTCATAAACATTGTCAATTAGCCCCCATAGCACTAACAGACAAGTGGAGCCTGCCAGCAAACAGTACTCACCCAACCTGAAACCCACCGCTTCTCACAACAGCGGCGCATCCTACAGTTCAGCTGTGCCCTGAAAGGTTTCACCCCAACCAACACAGCAAGGAACTGCAGTTGAGAAGCATGCAGCGGCGTGCTCCCAATACGAAAACCGGTGGAGGATTTTAGAATGATCATCATCTTCCAGACACTCCAGTACGAAGACAATATCGCCGTATTTTCTCAAAAAAAGTGAGAGAGAAAATAAAGATATGATGTCAACGTATCTCCTTGTTCTTCCTTTCCTCAGAGTAAATATTTTTCTCCACGTCAAGTGAGCATATAGCAACACGTTGCTTGTGATGAAATTTGAGAAGGAGATGAGTGTGTGGCACCACCCCTGCTTATATAGGTAGGCGGATGGGGGTGTGGCCAGATGAATGCTGGCATTTAAAGGTACATTTTGAAATGTATTCAGTGTATATATGCTGAAGCGAGATATATGCAACAGACGCAGAGCGGGAGCTAGTGTGATACAGAACATATTATATCAGATATGATGACGAAGGTAAACAAAATGGTTTCTCAGTAACTGGAAGCAAACAACAACTTTGTTATGACTGGGGAGATGTCAGTCCCTTGGAGTCTTCTTAAAGAGACATACACACATTAACCAGTCAACCTGGTCATACTGAGAGTCAAGCTGTATGACATGATAAAACAACACAGATCCATAATGACATGATAATATATTCCACGACAGTTCCCTCCTCTTGATAATTATTAATCACAATCATTATCACTTCATAAAGACAACAAACATATTATCATCATTAAACACAGCAAAAACTATTTTTATTATCTAAAAAACCAAAAGGCCCTCTGCACAGACCCCGTTTCACGTGCAAAAGAGAAGTTGCCATAACAGTCAACCATCATTAGCGTCTCTTTGCAAATGCCCAGACGGTGGTCGGAGGACTCAAGGGTACAGTGTCCAGTCTCTGGTTTTGTCCAGGCCGGAGTAGCTGCACCATATTCCCCTAACCACCAAGCTGGAAAATAGAAATCACAAAAGAAAACAGGAGAGTATCTTGCAGAAGAATAATTTCCCTTATACAAAACATTAAGTCAAGATAGACTGCGCTCACAAAATATAACACTGGGTGCTGAAATCCCGTGGAGCATATTAGAAAACAAAAAACATTCTCACAAAACTCTTAGCGAAAACAGAATAACAGCAACACGTGACTGCATTCCCTCAGAGGCCGGGAGATAGCCAAAACAAAACAAAACTACAATTTGCAAACAAACATCTCCATTCTTTAACAAAGTTCAGTACATTGTTACTTAATATTTCCGAGATAATGTAATGTGATGTGGGTCAGACTTGCCTCTTAATCAGTTGTTGAATCTCAGGCAGGTCCCCCCCTCTCCGCCACCAAACACCCCCCGGGCCGATCCAGTCCGATGGTTCCCTCGTCGTTGCAGATGGTCTGTTCTCTCGCACTGTCCTTGGTTCGTTTTCACAACTGAAAACAGGCTAACTGTCTTATCCTCCGACGTTAAAAGCCTGTTGATGAATCGCAGTTAGGATTGAACTGTCTCTTTAGTTCTTTATCTTCGGCCAATGATTCGGCCAGTGCTTGTCCCAGCTGTGGTCAGCTGTTGGGCAGTGTCTGATGTAGCTCATAGCTGCGTCGTCGTGTCCAGCTGCAGGCCAGAGCAGTAGGCCAGCTGCAGGCTAGAGCAGTAGGCCAGCTGCAGGCTAGAGCAGGCTGGTAGGTATATGCCAGTGATGTACCTGAACGCGTTCAATGAACATTCGTTCATGAACGCGTTCGTATTTTGGGCGAACTTGAACTGAACGTACTGTATATCCGCTAAATGAACGTAATTGAGAACGCGTTCATTCTCAGCCCTGTGTAACGGAGTTCAAAAATGCGTTCATTCTCAGCACTCTATTATAACGGCGTTCAAAGATGTGCCATATTTCATAATGCATTTCAGCCGAAAACTCAGTTAAAACACTGTAAACAGGCTTACAAATTATGCGTAAAACCACCCGATCTGGCAACCAGCCTGTCACCCCCTGCCACGTCATCAGACTCCTCCTCACAACAAGCAGTGGAACAGGAATCTGCGCGCAGAGCCGCAGAAGCCGAGAGCTGCAGCAGCAGCAGCACTCGCTCAGTCGGAGTCAGACTCTACCTCTAGACGTCACGTCGGCGTATGCATTTAAAAGAGTTTACAATTCAAACTATTTGATAAACTTCTACTTTCAGCCCGGAAATGCATTCTGATAAACTGGATTAAGGATAAGCCTCCATTTTTACAAATGTGGTATAGAGAGATCTTCGGTGTGCTCCTACCCCATGAAAGACACTGTGCAATGCATAGAGTCAACAACGCTTCCTTTCAGGAGGTGTGGGCCCCACTATTAGACTATTTTCCTGCTGAAATGTATCGGATCCTTCTAAAGGCCCAGTGCCCCATTGTATGGACAGACCTAGGATAGGAAAAAATAAATATATGTATGTCTACATGTGAATGCGCTCGAGGCAAGTGCAATACTGTACAGTGCCCGTCTTGGTCTGCTTTCCTTTTTGCTTGTTTTTCTTTTTGTTTTGTTTTTGCTTGCTTATGGTGTGGATGATGGCATAGAGATGAACTGGAGGACCCCCCCCCCCCCCCTTGTCCCAATGTGTGTTTTTGTAATGTAAGTAACTGTACGTGAAAAATCTATAATAAATTTCTTTTTTAAAAGAACTAAAAAGAACTAAATTAGTTCATTTTTGAAACCATGAACTTTAGTTCAACATTTTGAATTATGAACTATGAACTGAACTAGTTCATTTAAAAAATGTTGAACTGTGAACTGAACTAGTTCATGTAGAAAGTGAACTTTCCCAACACTGGTATATGCTTCTCCGGGAACAGCTTCCTCTCACTGGGGCAGTGGTCAGTAGGGTACAAATGGTACAAATTTTGGTATGGAAATGTCCAAAATTGGGATCAGAGCTCACCTACATAGTCTTCTTTGGAGTAAGACAGCTGAACTTTAGGTAAAAGGACTTTTTGTGTTTTTCATATGGAATTGTAAATATTCAGCTCCTCAGTATTTTTTTTCTAGGCTTTTACACAATTGGTTTATAATGAAACAATTGTTACCCTTAAAAAGTGTGAAGGGATTGTTGTTGGCTAACTAACACATTTATAGATGGTTGTTAGCCTTGATACTATTGAAAACCTCTATTTATCCCCGAGGGGAGATTCAGAAAAACAAGCAATTCCAGTCGGTTGGTCGTCACATTTTCTTTGCGGTTGGTTGTCACATGAGCACAACATGGACAGTTTCTTCACCAACTTGGAGGTGATGTATGAGCTGAGGACAGACAGAGCAGAGCCCAATGCACCCCAGCCCACCTACCAAGCCTAGTACATCCCAGCCTAGACTACCTACCAAGCCTAGTACATCCCAGCCTAGACCATCTGCCAAGCCTAGTACATCCCAGCCTAGACCATCTGCCAAGCCTAGTACACCCCAGCTGGAAATGGCAGCCAGCAAGAAGAAGAAAAAGAAAATAAAGACACAGGAGGAGTTTTCATCAGATGAAGATGATTGTTTTTGTTTGGTTTGTATGGAAACGTTCTCCAACAGCCGTTCAGGGGGGGTATGGGAGAAGTGTTGGATGTGCAACCAGTTGGCACACAAGCTCTGCTTAGTTGGAAGGCCCAGACCCTACATTTGCCATCAGTGTAACTCAGATAGTGAATGAGTGTAGCCTAGTTGTGTTGGTTATTATTGTTAGGCCTATTTATTTTGTTCTTATTTTGTTATATAGGATGGCCTAAATATGTCTTTCCTGTTTATGTTCATGTTAACCTGTTCCACATGATGTGAAAATACGCATAAAATATATACCCTAGGTAAATGGAATATTGCTCCACTTCTACAAGGGCTATTTGCATATTCTTGGTATCTAGGTACATCAGTGTCAGAAATATTGTGTCTATTACTAGGCTTGCTTAAATTGTGATGAAACAAAGGAGAATATGAATTATGATTTTTCTTTGCATCTTTGACAGTGAATAACACCATGATAATAATGACCAAACTTAAAAAACTGCCACTGATGTTGTTCAGTACCCTCTTGAGATCATGTGTAAAAAGAATCTAAGGAAATTAATAAAGGGAAGATGATAAAACCGAAGGTTCTGTAGATACAGTACTGAATTCTCACCAATGCAATTTGAAATATTATTATAGAATATAGAATAGATGCTTATAAATTACCTTATTATAGCCAATTCGCACATTTATATATATATACATATATTATCTTTCAAATGCCAAGGGCGGCTACGTGGCGTAGTGGGCAAGGCGCTCGCCACGAAATCTGGAGACGCTGGGCTCGCCTGTTCGATCGGTTGGTGCGCCTGCGCAGTAGAATCAGGAAGTGTCGGGGGCAGCGTGAGCCTCCCACGCGTTACTCCTCGCCACGGAGAGATCGAGCTGCGCAGGTGAAAAGATGCGACTGCTGTTACCTCAAGTACCGGAGGGGACTTGTGCTATGTATGACTTAGTCCACATTGCAGCCGGCTTGTGGGAGGCAAGAAACAGCGTTCGTGACAGGGGAGGGTTGAATTGGATGATACGAATTTGGGATGGGAGAAAATATAGAAAATGGGAGAAAAAGTGGATCAAAAAAAAAATCTTTCAAATGCCCGAGTTCAATTTGGATTTAGTATCACCAGGCGTGCATAAGAACAGATAATGATATCTACTGTAATTTACTGTACCTTTTTATTTTCACCACAGTGCAACCATTTTGAAACTAATTTCAGATCTAATTGTTGCTACAAGCTAACAATAGGGAGGAGAAACTAACAGTTTCTATATTTGTCAAAAACGTTGCTGTTGTGAAGGATCAGATTAAACCGAATATATATATTTATTTATGGATATATATTTAATAGTATTTGTATATCGTTTGATATCCCTTGTATATTCCTTGTACATATACACTGAATATCCCTTTATTCTACTACAGCCCATAATAGTTCATTCTCTTATTGGACAAAAGGACCAAGTTCAAAGGTACCGACGAGACATGCCTTTACTAGCCTCAGCTCCGCGCAGGAATACGGCTACCGAAAGCAGAGCGGCACTACTTGTCCACTGTGCATATAAATATGGCGCAAGAAATGTAGAATTCCTCTTAGTCCTTTACCCTTCTACCCAACTACGTAACAAGACGTGAAGCCTCACCCCACGATACCGCGTGCAGTGTAGTACGGCCTGTTTGGCCTTAGAATAGCAGTGAGACCTTGTGCGAATTAATAGCTGAATTGCCAGAGTTTGGCACCGTATTTCTATTAAGTAATAATAGTCTATTATGTATGGTGCATCGTTCGGTTAGAGTTCTAAAGTGAGCAGCACCCCCATCGTTTCCTCGCGTTATCTAGAGTCTTAACCAGGTTGGGCAGACCACGCGTGGTGCTTTCATCCGAGGAGTTCTGGGCGAGGACGAGTGGACCTGCACATTGGATTACCTACCCCGACGACTGCTGAGCCCTATACGGCATGGAATATCTATTTGCTTTGGTGCTTTGATTTGTGGAGCGGATAATCGCCAACACCGGTGAGTGTTGGATTTACCCCGAGAGGAGCCAAGGTGAGACGGCGCTCAGACCAGACTGAGGTCGCCTCGCTTCTTCTTCGTTGTGGACCTAAAGCTACAGCTATCGTCTACAAGAGAGCCCAAGTGTATTCATCTGTGGATCAAGGTTCCACGGGCACTGTTTTCTGTACCTGAATTCTCCCTAGAAATCGTTGACCAGACGGGATACAGCCGACGGCTCTCCTACCCCCCCTACTAGCTTACAACCGGCGGGACCCCTGCAGTATATTATCCAGCTATAATCATTAAGTGACCATAGATATAATCCCCTAAGAGCCAGGTTGTATACTTGCTTCCTGTGTAACCAGAGATTGGACATTCAGTGTTGATTTGCCTACGAGTACTCATTTGCCTTACAAGAGCATTCAATTCAAATCATAAATGTAATAAGTAATTATTATATGTACCTTTTGCTATATATTAAATATTTGACTATTACCTTTGTGTGGACCTGATTTCATATGTGGGAAAGTGTTCATCATACTTAGATATCGTGTACTGTATGGCCAGTAATTAAAGTACATAAAGCGGTAGTGGTTTAATGATACCATACTTATCAATACAGTCAGGGAATTGTACCCCTCAGTTACAATTGGTCCTTCGAGCCGGATGGTAATCAGTGTAATATTAATATAGTGGTATTAATATTGAAATGGCCTATGATGAACACTCCACGAAACGGTCCTCCTAAAGTAGAACGCCCGCAACGTAGACGACAGCCACCTCAGTGCTTAGAGGATTACGCTGTCAGTAAACTACCTAGCCTTCTACAAACAGTAAACGCAGTAAAAGTAGAAAGTAAAATTATGTCCAACAACCCTATCAACCAGGATACCCCGACCACAGAGGCCCTAGTGGGTTCTAATGTAACTGACCAAGCTCACGGTGGGGACCAGGAGGGAACTGACACGACTTTACCCCCCGCCAATACCGAAGAAGTAGTCCCCCCAGAGCTCCGGGAGGAAGACAACCCTCCAGAGGTGGAACTCTGCACGGAACAAGATGAGGAGAGCACCGAGGAGATAGAGCTCCAGGACTCCCCAACGAGTACAGCCAGGAGCGGCTCACCTCTACAAGCGTCTTCCCCCAGCGAGGCGGAGAGGATGCTGTCACAGGCGTTCCTCGTCAGCCTGACAGCCTCTACCGAACACGATCGACTCCAGGGTGAACGCGATCGACTTCAGGGTGAACGCGATCGACTCCAAACACAGCAACGGAGCGAAGAAGAGCACATACGCCTGGAGATGAGACGCCTTCAGACGGAAGAGAATATGGCAAGAGACCGGTCCGACACCCAGCGTGCCGCTGACGGTGCCCAAAGAGAAACAGAGCGCGACATCGCTCTCATCCAGCGCGAAGCCGAGCGCGACAGACTACAGGGCGAGCGCGACAGACTACAAGCCGAGCGCGACAGACTACAAGCGCAGCTAATGGAGCAGCTGATCACCAGGGCAACACCCCCTCCCTCCACAAGGGGTTCCAGAGCCTCGTCAAGACACACGTCAAGGGCACCCTCCCCTAACCGATTAGGCGACCTTGAACTCGACCACCAGAGAGAGTCTACACCCCCCTCCGAACTCCTTCCCCGACCGGTCCAAGTGAGACCCAGCTACAAGGAAGGAACGGCGGACACGGCGGAGAGGCTAAATAAACGACTACAGGATCTAGATGACCTGGCAGAAGAAGAAGAGGGAGAAGAGGAGAGTCAAGCCCGACAGCAGCACATTACTCCACAGGACCAGGAGGTTCAGTACAGCCCAGGCTATACCCCCGCGGCTCTGCGCTACAGACCCCCGACTCGACTCACGGGTGAGCATGACGCACGACCAGTCCCGAGGAATAGCACCTGGACCAGCGGGCCATGGTACCCTGCCAGTACCAGCCCACCAAGAGGCGTAAGAAGAGACTCGCCCAGGAGGCCTCTCTTCCAACGCTCACCGATGTGCCAGCCATCCATGGCGTCATACATTGGCACACCGACGTTTCCAGACTTCACCCATGAGAATCGAGCACAGTACACGGAGCTCCGGATGTGCTTAGAGACAATGATGGTGGATGTCGCTGATGAACGCCACAAGTATGCAATATTATTGAAGCACCTGAAAGTGCCCCGAGCGCACAACATAGCGCTGGCCTATGCCACCTCTACGACCCCATACACCGCGGCTCTAGCAGCGCTGGACCAGAGATATGGACGTATATGGGATTACGTAATACAGGAGATAAGGCATATTGATCGCCTACCCCCCGCAACAGACAATCGCTCACTAGACGACCTGTCTATAAAAGTACAATCCCTGGTAGGGATGCTGGGGGCGCAACGAGAAAAGGGTATGCACGAACTATACGCAAACTCGAACGTCGAGAGGATTTTAGAGAAGCTGCCGCCCGCCCGACAGGAGCGCTTCAGGCGGCAAAGAGACCACCGTGATCCTAACGGTCCCGAGCCATCCCTCCTAGATTTAGCCGACTTCCTGGCGAGAGAAGTCAGCAGCCTACGGCTGGATACGTTCGTGCGGAGCACGCCAAGCTCCAGAGAGGGAACTAGGAGAGTAAACGATGGCCGAAGATCGGTGACTGTCATGCACCAATCAGAATCAGTACCGAGCAGCAAGAACCACAGTACCCCCTCGACGAAAGAGAAGTGGAAGATGGTGTGCCCGTACTGCGAGAAGGAACACTGGTTGTCACAATGTGACCAGTTCAAGAAGATGACCGCTGAAGAAGTAAGTCACTGGATAAAGTCCAACAGGCGCTGTTACCGATGTGCGCGCAGTCACATGGCAGCCGAGTGCCGCCTAAAGAAGAAGTGTAGTCGGTGTGATGGAACCCATCTGGATGTCCTACACGACAGTAACAAAAGAAAGCCTGCACCATCCAACAGCACAAAGGCAAGTGTTATGTACATTGACCCCGCTAGCAGCAGCGGCGCCCAGGTGCTCTTAAAGGTGGTCCGTGTAACCCTGAGTTACCAAGACAAGATCATGGATACTTACGCCGTCCTTGATGACGGGTCAGAGAAGACCCTTCTCCTCGCGTCCGCTGCGGCCCAGCTGGGGCTACGGGGGAGCGAGAACCAGATGACTATTCGGACAATAAGACGAGATCTAAAGACGATAAAGGGCGAGAATGTCTCCTTCACTATCGCAGCAAGCGGGCAGCCAGAGAGACGGTACAGGATTACTAATGCTTTCACCAGCCAAGAAATAGGACTATCGCAGTACACCTACCCCATCGCCAAGCTGATGGAGAAATATGTGCACCTGCGTCAACTTCCTATCCCGCTCATAGACGGCGCCACCCCGACCCTGCTGATAGGCTCCGACCATGCAGACCTCATAGTCCCGATAGACCGGGTCCATACAGGACCCAGAGGTTGTCCTGCAGCAGTCGAGACCCGCCTAGGATGGACGTTACAAGGCCCCCTCGCCAAGTCTCTTAACCGAACAGCAGCCACTGGCTGCCTCCACTCCAGAGCGACAGAAGGAGACACCACACTCCTGCAGCATGTAGAGAGGCTATGGACACTAGAGACAATGCCCTTTAAGAACGAAAAGAAAGACATTCGTTCTAAGGAAGATATCTACGCTATAGCCCTCCTCGAGCACGGGACAAAGAGAGTCAACGTCAGCGGAGTGATGAGATACGCAACTCCACTCCTGAGGCGAGAGGGAATGCCCACCTTTCGTGCTACAAAA
Source organism: Notolepis coatsorum (assembly GCF_963971535.1). Lineage (NCBI taxonomy): Eukaryota > Metazoa > Chordata > Actinopteri > Aulopiformes > Paralepididae > Notolepis > Notolepis coatsorum. The sequence continues at coordinate 109,473,563 of NC_140178.1, read as the reverse complement.
GAGGCAACGGAGCGGTATCTATTGAACACAGAGCGGCGCCTAGCCAAAGACCCCGCTCAAGAAGCTGTGTACCGCGCTGAGATTAACAAATTAATCACAGCGGGACACATAAAGAAAATTGACATTAAAGAGGCCGATCAGACGACCGAATCATGGTACGTGCCGCACCACAAGGTCCACCACAACGGCAAGGATCGCATTGTGTTTAACTGCAGCTACCAGATCGGATCACAAAATCTGAATAAAGAACTCTTGGCCGGCCCAACACTCGGCCCCTCCCTACTAGGCGTGCTACTACGCTTCCGCCAGGACAAGGTGGCTATCAGCGGCGACATCAAAGGGATGTTCCTGCAGGTGAGGCTAGTGGAGGAGGACAAGCCCCTGCTGCGGTTCCTATGGAGAGAGAGGATCGGAGATGAGCACCCAACCATCTATCAATGGGAAGTCCTCCCTTTCGGAACCACATGCAGCCCATGCTGTGCTACGTTTGCACTGCAAAAGCACGTCGCAGAGGACCCAGCAGCAGATGAAGAGGTCCAACAAAGTGTGACAAATAGTTTCTACGTGGACAACTGTTTACAAAGCGTCTCGACGCCAGAAGAAGCCGAGGCTCTCCTACTCAAGCTCCGCGCCTCCCTGATCAAAGGCGGCTTTGATCTCAGGCAGTGGGCCAGCAGCGACCCGCAAGTACTGCGCCGCCTCTCCCCCGAGGACAAGGCCGCGAGCAGCGATACTTGGATGGCGACCATCCCAGGAGAAGCCCAAGAAATGACACTAGGACTAGTCTGGCGCTTCAAAACAGACTCGCTCCATTATAGACACAAACCCCTGATCAAGGAGCAGGGAAGGTCGACGGCAATACCGACCACCAGACGGAGTGTATACAGAACACTCGCCAGACAATATGACCCGTTGGGATGTATTCTACCTTACACCACCCGGGCAAAGATGATTGTAAGAGCGCTATGGGACAAAGACCAGGGCTGGGACGATCCCATACCCGAACACCTTGCATCCACATGGAGAGAGTGGGAGACGGAACTCCGCTCACTCCCCGGTGTTAATATACGCCGCAGCTACTTCCCACCCACAGTGAGGCCAGAGACATGCAAGATCGACCTGCACGTATTCAGCGACGCCTCCGAAGTAGCCTACGGTTCGGTGGCTTACTTGCGTGCCCAAGAGGAGGGAGGAGAAATACATACTGCTTTCATCCTGGCTCGCTCAAGAATAGCCCCACGCAAGCAACAATCTATCCCGTGCCTAGAGCTCTGCGCAGCCCTAGCAGGAGCGCAGCTCGCCACGTTAATCCAACGTGAACTCACCATTCCGGTGCAAAGAACAATCTTGTGGTCAGACTCCACGACCGTACTCACATGGATCCGGTCTGATTCGTGCAGATACAAGGTCTTCGTGGGAGTCAGAGTCACCGAGATTCAAGAGTTAACAGAAGTAACCAGCTGGCGGTATGTGGACACCAAACACAACCCAGCTGACGTCATCACCCGGGGAATGTCCCTGGATGACCTCACCCGTCCCAACCTCTACAGTGACGGGCCAGAGTTCCTCAAGCTCCCCGAAGAAGAGTGGCCTACACCCACCCCACGGGAGGCGAGCAAAGAGGAGGCAGAGAACAAGAAACCTATGTTCTGTGGGTTGACACACACACTCGTCCCCACAGACCCGGTTCTAGACGATTGCCTCACCCTAGAGGGTGCGCAGCTAAAGACATTTCTGTGGCACCACCCAGAGGTTCAGCCCACAACTGACATTTCAGCAGCTGACTACGAAGAAGCAGAACTCCTTCTACTACAACGAGCCCAGAGAGACTCGTTCCCCGATGAGCTAGCTTGTCTACAGGGAGCAAAGCCCGTCCCATCAGACAGCAGACTGCTTCACCTGGCCCCCGAGAGCGACGCCCATAATCTCATCAGAGTGGGTGGTCGTCTGCGGAGAGCCCCAGACCTACCGGATGACGTTAAGTACCCGATAGTCTTGAACAGCCGACACAAGGTCACAGAGCTGATCATAAAGAAATACGACGAGGATGTGCACCACGCAGGGGCAGAGAGAGTCTTCGCGGAGATCAGACGTCGTTATTGGATACTGCAAGGGAGAGAAGCAGTGCGGCGCTTCCAGCGAACCTGTCTAGACTGCCGTAAGTGGCGCGCGCAGCCCAGTATACCCCGGATGGCTGACCTACCTCCCTGTCGCCTCCGACTCGGCGACAAGCCCTTCCACTCCACCGGTATGGACTGTTTTGGCCCGCTGTATATAAAGAGAGGAAGAGGAACCGAGAAGCGGTGGGGTATTGTATTCAAATGCATGACCACCAGAGCGATACATATCGAACTCCTTCCAACCATGAGCACAGACTCATTCCTTATGGCCTTCCGAAGATTCACATCACGGAAAGGAAAACCGTCTACATTGTTGTCCGATCACGGGACAAACTTCAAAGGCGGAGAAAGAGAGCTGAGAGAGAGCTTCCAAGCTATGGGCCCAGAACTTAAGACCCACCTCGCTCCATCCCAGATTGACTTCCAGTTTAATCCCCCGAACGCACCTCACTTCGGTGGAACCTGGGAACGAGAAGTACGTTCCATAAAGACAGCCCTGTACGCCGTGCTTGGGGCCCAGACTGTGGCGGAAGAAGTCCTAATGACAGTCCTCACAGAGATCGAGGGAGTATTGAACTCAAAGCCCCTCGGTTACGTCTCAAGTGATGTAGCAGATGTCGACCCAGTCACCCCCAACACCCTCTTGATGGGGCGGCTGGACCCCGCGCTACCACAGACAATGTACAGGCCTGAAGAAGCGAACGGCCGAAGAATGTGGAGGTACAGTCAAGTACTGGCTGATAAGTTTTGGAACAGCTTCCTACTCCACTACCTACCGTCTCTACAGACCCGCCAGAAGTGGGTAAAAGAGAGAGACAATTTGACAGAAGGAACAGTCGTCATGATCATCGACCAGTCACTACCCAGAGCTATGTGGCCGGCTGGCCGCGTAAGCAAAGTGATCACCGGTGCAGATGGAAAGGTCCGAGCAGCTGAAGTGCTCGTCCAAGGACGGACCTACACCCGACCCGTGGCGAGGCTGATAGAACTGCCAAGGCTCCCTGATACTATTGATGACGACCATGACCCTATGACTTTGTGAGTTGACTGACCCTTACAGCGGACATTGAGTAGTGGACAGTGCGGTTAATCTGTCTCTGCTCAGCTAATTAGGTGGGACTAATTAGGGGGCGGCTGTTGTGAAGGATCAGATTAAACCGAATATATATATTTATTTATGGATATATATTTAATAGTATTTGTATATCGTTTGATATCCCTTGTATATTCCTTGTACATATACACTGAATATCCCTTTATTCTACTACAGCCCATAATAGTTCATTCTCTTATTGGACAAAAGGACCAGGCGCCAGGGACAAGCCCCTGGCGTTCAAGTTCAAAGGTACCGACGAGACATGCCTTTACTAGCCTCAGCTCCGCGCAGGAATACGGCTACCGAAAGCAGAGCGGCACTACTTGTCCACTGTGCATATAAATATGGCGCAAGAAATGTAGAATTCCTCTTAGTCTTTTACCCTTCTACCCAACTACGTAACAAGACGTGAAGCCTCACCCCACGATACCGCATGCGGTGTAGTACGGCCTGTTTGGCCTTAGAATAGCAGTGAGACCTCGTGCGAATTAATAGCTGAATTGCCAGAGTTTGGCACCGTATTTCTATTAAGTAATAATAGTCTATTATGTATGGTGCATCGTTCGGTTAGAGTTCTAAAGTGAGCAGCACCCCCATCGTTTCCTCGCGTTATCTAGAGTCTTAACCAGGTTGGGCAGACCACGCGTGGTGCTTTCATCCGAGGAGTTCTGGGCGAGGACGAGTGGACCTGCACATTGGATTACCTACCCCGACGACTGCTGAGCCCTATACGGCATGGAATATCTATTTGCTTTGGTGCTTTGATTTGTGGAGCGGATAATCGCCAACACCGGTGAGTGTTGGATTTACCCCGAGAGGAGCCAAGGTGAGACGGCGCTCAGACCAGACTGAGGTCGCCTCGCTTCTTCTTCGTTGTGGACCTAAAGCTACAGCTATCGTCTACAAGAGAGCCCAAGTGTATTCATCTGTGGATCAAGGTTCCACGGGCACTGTTTTCTGTACCTGAATTCTCCCTAGAAATCGTTGACCAGACGGGATACAGCCGACGGCTCTCCTACCCCCCCTACTGGCTTACAACCGGCGGGACCCCTGCAGTATATTATCCAGCTATAATCATTAAGTGACCATAGATATAATCCCCTAAGAGCCAGGTTGTATACTTGCTTCCTGTGTAACCAGAGATTGGACATTCAGTGTTGATTTGCCTACGAGTACTCATTTGCCTTACAAGAGCATTCAATTCAAATCATAAATGTAATAAGTAATTATTATATGTACCTTTTGCTATATATTAAATATTTGACTATTACCTTTGTGTGGACCTGATTTCATATGTGGGAAAGTGTTCATCATACTTAGATATCGTGTACTGTATGGCCAGTAATTAAAGTACATAAAGCGGTAGTGGTTTAATGATACCATACTTATCAATACAGTCAGGGAATTGTACCCCTCAGTTACAGTTGCCTTTTGTGGCTTATTATCCCGAATAATAACAGTTATTGATATTATTAATTCAGAACGCTGAACTTTGAACCCCCATAGTATATGCCAGGAAGTGTAGTTCGGCAAAATTCCAACGCTGATCCACAGCTATGCATCCCCTCGACAAAATGGCAGCAAAAAAACTACAATTACCATGATTAAAATTTTCCAAAATGGTCACCTTCTTGGAATAGACTTCAGCAAATCGAAAACTTAAAACGATATAATGACTCTTTTAACCTATTGCTAAACTAACGTATTGATGATAATATACATTCTACATGCTTTTGTGACATGTTAGTGATGTTAATACTTGAAAACGTTTGATTTTAAAATCGCACATTTTTTGCATCACTCTGAAAAATATGAATCTATGATCATAATGTCATTTAGGGGTCGGTACCGACCCTGAGGGGTGGAACAGGTTTGATGCATTAAGTTATGTATTGTCAACTTGTCAATGCAATTCAACTTTCAAATTGAGTTCTTCCTTCTTGCCTTCTTTTTAAGATTTTTCTTTTTAAGATTTTTCTCTGAGTGTCTTTGATAGGTAATTTCCTCTTTGTTACAATATGTTGGAAAATGAGAGGGATACACATTTCAAGCCAACATCTTAAGCTTCATGTAGGAATGACTATTGAAAGACGTTTTGATGATGAGCAATTCACACTAGAGTAAAAAGTGTGACAACCATCCCTGTTCACTCACACACACACACACACACACACACACACACACACACACACACACACACACACACACACACACACACACACACACACACACACACACACACACACACACACACACACACACACACACACACACACACACACACACACACACACACACACACGAAGTAAATATAAAAGTAGCCTATGGGTGGTAGACACCTATAGAGGCTTATATGAAAACCCCACCGAAAGACATACAAAAGGTAAACAAATAATTAAAAAAATAATAATAAAAGTATCAAAGAGTGATAATTATTTTATTTCATAAAATATGTGAAATATTTTTGACAGCAGAACATTTTGAAGTCTCTTTCTATTTATTTCTAAGGTGGTGCGTCAGGCCCAACGTGATATCATCATCATCATCATCACATTTATTCGTACATGGAATTACCACAATCCAACAGTACATACAAATAAGGGAAGATGCCGGGACTCGGCTCTCCCACAGAATGTACTAGTTGCCTGAGGATGAGTAAGAGGATTGTAGAGCTGGAGGCTCGAGTTTCTATCCTGCACCAAATCCAACAGGATGAGCGACTCATTGACTCTACTACAAATATAGCCAACGATACCATGATTGAGACCTGGCCTAGGCTAGCTACAGAACAGCACCACCCAAAAGACGGTCCCTGGCACAAGCAAGGAGCTAGACCAAAGCAGTGGACCACCGTCAAGGATAAAAGGAGAAATAAACGAACCAGGAACACGACTATTACCTCACACCCGGTACCGCCAGGAAATAGTTTCAACCTACTCTCGGAAACACGCATATCAACACCCAAAGCAAAGAGACTTAGAAGCGTGGCTAACGACGCTAGCGAAGCAAACAGCGAGCGGAACAGAGCTCACGCTAACGACGCTAATAGCAGGAATACCGGAGCTCACGCTAACACTAGCGAAGCACACGCTAACGACGAGACGACGAGCAAACACGACCCAGACTGAGCTAACGGCTAACAGCGAAGAGACTACCATGCGCCAAGGAGAACGTCGCGGTAGCCGACGCCAAAGGTACGAGACCAGCTTTAACATGCCGGCTATTGAGAAGGCTAGTGGTACAGCTAGCGAGGCTTCACCAAGGCCACAGGACTGTGGTAAGAACAGGCAGACTAGGCCTAATCCAAAAACAAACGGCCCCAAAACTGTTGGAAAGAAAAATGCCAACCTCACACAGAAAACAGACTGCATACTGATTGGAGATTCCACAACAAGGTATGTGGAGATGGCAAACACAGAAAATATATGTCTAGACAACACATCTGTGAAAGAGCTGGCTGAAATACTTCCAACACTCATCAGACCGGCCATAACAAAAATTGTCATTCACTCTGGATCGTTTGACATCCTGCGAAGGAAAACGGGCACAGAGACATTGAAAGAGGATTTCACTTGTTTAATGAACACACTAGAGAAATATCAGGATGTATCCATCACTGGACCAATTGCATGCTATCGCAGAGGACAAAAAGCCTTTAGTCGACTCCTACATTTTTATTCATGGTTAGAATCTGCCTGTCTTACACACGGACTGAATTTCATTGACAATTTTAATGTGTTCTGGAATAATCCTGAACGCTTTCAGAGGAATGGATTCTTCCCAAACCGCCTTGGTTCGAGGCTTCTAGCAGCAAACCTACGTCATACCTTAGTGACTTCCAAGGCCATCAAACTCATGATACAAGCATGAGCACAAGGCGTCCTGTCCCCAGACAAGGCCATCATGGCCACCAGCAACCCGCTTGATCAAATGTCCCAGAGAGAGCTAACAAATCAGCTCATCATGCACTAGAGGAGATGGACAGTCTGCTAGCACCAAAAAGGGTATTAAATGAATAGTACAAACACCATGCTATATCTTTCAAAACATACCGGTAATCTTAACCAGCCAATGGCATGGTAAAAGCTATAAAAGATATACACCATCAATGCGTTCACCTGCTATTAACCTCAAAGCCATCAAGGTCAAGCCAAAGCAAACCTCCTCTAAAGAAGTCCAACAAATAAAATTAGCCCTCCTAAATGTCAGATCACTGAATAATAAAACATGTTTAGTAAATGATCTGATTAAAGAAAATAACTTAGCCTAGTAGAGACATGGCTAAATAATGACACAGCTACATCAATAATGATGGAAGCTTGTCCACCAGACTATAATTTTCTTCAAATACCCAGAAAAAATAGAAGGGGGGGAGGAGTTGCAGCAATCTTTTCCTCAAAACTCTTGTTTAGAATCACAGAACTAGGCGAGTTCATGTCGATGGAATACCATCATCAAATTTGCTGATGACACAGTAGTGGTGGGCCTGATCTCTGCCAACGACGAAAGGGCCTACCTGGAAGAGGTAGAGAACCTGTCACAGTGGTGTCAGGAGAACCGCCTCTCCCTGAACGTCAGCAAAACAAAAGAGATGATTGTGGACTTCAGGAGGTCGGGGGTCAAGGACTACAGCCCCCTCAGCATCGACGGGGCACCGGTTGAGAGAGTGAACAGTTCCAAGTACCTCGGAGCCCACATATCCGAGGACTTGACATGGACCACACACATTGACAGTGTTGTGAAGAAGGCACGACAACGCCTCTACTTCCTCAGGCGCCTAAGGAAGTTCCAAGTCAGTCAGAAGATCCTTAGGAACTTCTACTCATGTACAATAGAGAGCATCCTGACCGGCAACATCACCTCCTGGTTTGGGAATAGCACTGCACAAGACCGTAGCAGACTACAAAGAGTGACACGTTCAGCCGAACGCACAATTGGAGGGGGGCTTCCCACCCTCCAGAACATTTACAACAAGCGGTGCAAGGGGAAGGCTAAGAGAATTATTAAGGACTCGAGCCACCCGAACAACTGCCTCTTTGAACTGCTGCGGTCAGGCAAGCGATACCGGAGTCTTAAGGCGAGCACAGAAAGACTCAGAAGAAGCTTCTATCCCCAGGCCATCAGGCTGCTAAACGAACAATAAACACTATGCAACAACCATCAAATGCACACAGCACACACACCCACACGCACACACTCACTCAAACAAACAACACACTGCAGCACCCACTCTCCACACTTTAGATCACACAAACACACTTTACACTTTATATTTATTGATAAAGGATTTGCACTACAACTCGTACACCTACTGTAAATTGTACCTAAATTGCACCTCATCCCATTTCTGCCTTGCACTATATAGTATTGTATATTAGTACACTGCACAGTATTGTATATTATATGGTAACTCAGTTACGTCTATTCTGCATCGAACATTGTACATATGTCTAAACTGAACACTGTGACCTCATTTTTTTTACTTCTAATTTTACTATGTTATTTTATTTCATACTTATCTTGTCTTGCACAGTCTCTGGAGCGTAACAGTAAGAAGCATTTTGTATAAAAGTATTCTGTACTTCTGTATGACAACTATTAAAGAAACTTGAAACTTGAAACTTGAATATCTTGCCATTGAGCTCAAAACAGAATCAACGATTATCGTCACAATATACCGCCCGCCTAGACACTCACCAATATTTATACAGGAGCTCTCTGAACTGATCTCACTATGTGTTACCGGATATGATAAGGTGATCCTAAATGGAGACTTGAACATCCATTTTAATAAGAAAACAGACTCCAAAACTATAGAACAAAAAAATCTACTCGATAGCTTTGACCTAACACAACATATAACAAATGCAACTCACAGGCTTGGGAATACATTAGACTTAGTTATAACAACAACTGGGCTAAGCATAACAAATATCTCAATTAGGGATGCACCGATATGAAAATTGGCCACCGATACCGATTGTTCAACTAACACTATCGTCCGATACCGATACCGATACCGATATTTGTATATAAGTATTTGTAAAAAAAGAAAAAAAAAAAAAAAAAAATTATGAAACTACTGTATATTTGTATGTGTATGTTTGTATTTGTAGGCCTCTTTACTTACTTAAAAAAAGGAAACATCAAGAAATATGTTTATGGTATCACTATCTCTCTCCCAGTATCATCTGGCGGCCTGCAGAGGGATACTATTTTCTCAACCAGAGCTTTCAACCAATGCAATGGAACCATTCTGGCGGCCTGCAGCGGGATACTATTCTCTCAACCAGAGCTTTCAACCAATGCAATGGAACCATTTTGATTGACAGTCGATTCGGCCAATTACGCCACACCGCTAGCACCCACCTCCTGCTGTTCTTACCACAATCGGCAAGCGTTTATTCATTTTCTACTTCGGGGGCATGTCGCCATTGATCTGCTTGCGAGAACTCAGAATGCGAGTCAAACTCAGAACCACAACAAGCTAATACGTTAGCTGCCCGGCAGTGCCCGCCGACCAGCGCGCTCCACAGGATGGCCAAACGAGACGCAATGATTTTACTGCAACAAATGTTATAATAAAACAAAGCCTTTCTATACATTTGTCTGGTTGAAAACTTTATTAACAGATTGCAGAATGGGTAGTTTGGTACGGAATGAGCAACGGAGCTATGAACGGAATAATGCCTTGCTTACTTGCTGTGTTCGGGTAAATAATATGCTGATGTTATATTGAACGTGTAATACTAACTATATAACGTTATTAACTAACTAGCTACCGTACCGGGAGCTCACGTTGATGCCTGGATGGTGCTAACTAACTAGCTACCGTACCGGGAGCTCACGTTGATGCCTGGATGGTGCTAACTAACTAGCTACCGTACCGGGAGCTCACGTTGATGCCTGGATGGTGCTAACTAACTAGCTACCGTACCGGGAGCTCACGTTGATGCCTGGATGGTGCTAACTAACTAGCTACCGTACCGGGAGCTCACGTTGATGCCTGGATGGTGCTAACTAACTAGCTACCGTACCGGGAGCTCACGTTGATGCCTGGATGGTGCTAACTAACTAGCTACCGTACCGGGAGCTCACATTGATGCCTGGATGGTGCTAACTAACTAGCTACCGTACCGGGAGCTCACGTTGATGCCTGGATGGTGCTAACTAACTAGTAGTGGGTAGTTGGGTACGGAATGAGCAACGGAATGGAACTGAGCTATGAACGGACTCGGAGTAATGCCTTGCTGCTATGGGTAATAATAATATGCTGATGTTATTGTCCGTGTAACACTAACTATATAACGTCAATGCCACAAAACGAATGCCTTGTTAATCATAAGTAGTAACTGTGATCCAGTAGCTTGTGTGTGTGTGTGGGGGACGGCGGGCTTGTGCAGGTAGGTCGCGAGTGAACTTTTATTTTTTTTGCCTTTTGACGCTACACAAATTGATGCTTATTTATCGGCGACTGCTATCGGCACATTTGAGCTTATCGGCCGACAGGCCGATAGCAGTCAACAAGGCACTTATCGGCCGATACCGATACCCGACCGATATATCGGTGCACCCCTAATCTCAATAACTGAATTACCTCTCTCCGACCATCACTGTATATTTTTTGATACTCAAATAACCCTTACTAAAACAAAAAAATTAATTATAGTTCAAAAGAGACTCCTAAACGACAAGGCTGAATCAAAGTTCATTGATCTTATCAGACTATATGAACCACACAATCATGACAGCTCTCTAAATGAAATGGTAGAAAATCTCAATGATGCACTGTCATCTATATTAAATTCTGTCGCCCCACTAAAAACGAAAAAGAAGAAAACGAGAGCCTCGCCCTGGTTGAACTATAATACGGTCAACAAAGAAAAAAGGAAATGTCGTGCAGCGGAGCGAAAATGGAGAAAAACAAAAACCACCATATGCTGTGATATATACAAAGATGCTCTAACTGCTTATAATAAAACCATCCGCTTAGCAAGGAAAGACTACTTCTCTAAAATCATTACAGAAAATGCTGGAAACTCCAGAATTCTTTTTTCCACTATTAATGTACTACTCAACACTGCCCCTACACCTCCTCAGTCATCAACGGTTAAGTGTGAAGAACTTGCACTATTCTTTAACAACAAAATAACCTTGATCAGGGCCAGCATTACTCATGGTGGAAATAAAGCTGATTGCAGCAAACCGCGCAATGTAACCATGAGAAGATTAACATGCATCACATTAGATGTACTCTGCAAAACTGTCTCAGAATGTAACTCCTCCACCTCAGACATTGACCCTATACCTACAGCTTTCTTCAAATGGGTGTTTAATAGTGTTTCAAGCCCTGTGCTAGATATCATAAACACTTCCCTTAGAACTGGTATTTTCCCAGATGCCTTTAAAACAGCAGTTGTAAAGCCATTACTAAAAAAAACTAACTTGGATATGAAATGGCAAATTATCATCCAATATCCAACCTACCATTCATTAGTAAAGTACTTGAAAAGATTGTTTCAGTTCAAATAAATTCCTTTCTTAAAGAAAACAACATCTTAGAAGAATTTCAGTCAAGATTCAGAAAATATCATAGCACTGAAACTGCCCTCACCAAAATAATCAGTGACCTCAGGCTAAACTCTGACGAGAATAAGATCTCCATCCTTATCCTGCTAGATCTCAGTGCAGCATTTGATACAATCGATCACGATATTCTAATCGATCGTCTTGAAAACCATGTCGGTTTCTCAGAACATGTGCTAGGCTGGTTTAAAACATACATCAGAGGGAGGAAATTCTATGTTAAACTAGGAGATCACATGTCTGATACAACAACTATGGAGTTGCACAAGGGAGTTGCTTAGGTCCTTTACTCTTCTCCCTTTACATGTTACCGCTGGGTGATATCATCAGAGAACGTTAGGTTATGACTACTAAGTTCTGTTAGTATAGCGACGCTCGGCATCGCTCTCTGCACTATCTCGCATATGTGCACGCGCACTGAATAAAGACCACAATGTACCTTTAATCCCAATATTCGTCTGACCACACCCCTATCAGCTTCCCCATATAAGCAGGGGTGGGGCCACCCACTCGCCTCCTTCCCAAGCTTTCGCCACTAGGCGAGGTCAAAGGCTGCAGCGGCGTCGGATGCCGAGCGTCGCTATACTAACAGAACTTGGTTATAGTCATAACCTAACGTTCTGTATCGTATGGCTCTCGCTCGGCATCGCTCTCTGCACAAGGGAGGCCGAGCGAGAGCCAACGGCCGACAAATACACCCCGCTGACAGCCCCCCACAACCATCAGAACAGGGAGGGCCGAGCCCCCCCGACCCACCCTAACGGAGGGCACCCCCCCTATTAGGGGCTTCACGGGAGGGCGACGGACCCGACCGTGCGAAGAGGCACTCAAGCAACTCAACGCACAGGGTGAGCAGACCGTGGCTTGACCCCACGACTACACACACGCACAACCCGCATGCCACCCGGGAACGAACGGAGGAACAACCTCGTTACTGCCCCCAGAATCACGGGGTCAAGGGCAAACCCAACCCCATGGCAAGGCCATAGCAGCGGAGCGCGAAGGAAGACCCAGACCCACCAAAAGGACTGGACTCCCTGGAATGGGGGCCCGGAGAAGTCCATGATGCCAGCATCAAGACCCCACCAGGTGGGCACGTAGTGCCCCGCCCCCCACATCGCCAGCGTATTCGGACAAAGGCCCCTCAGTTACTGCACCTGGTATTCCCAGGCGGTATCCCATCCAAGTACTAACCAGGCCAGAACCTGCTTAGCTTCCGAGATCGGACGAGATCGGGCGTGTTCAGGTTGGTATGGCCGTAAACCGAGCGGGCCCTGTCCCCCCAATAGTACACCGCCTGGCACACTGACCCTGCAGAACAGGCAGTCAGCATGGCCGTAAGCACACAAAAAAGGTTAACCAACGGAAGCAGGCAGCGCACCGGGGAAAAACCAGGCAACAGGCTGTTAACCCTAGCCTGGAGACTGCGGACGAGACAGGCGCCAGAGGGGACAGCTGAACACAGCCGCCCCGGCGGAAGGGGCGTATGCTGGCGTTGTTGCATGACCAAGCCTCCATTTAAAAACCCCCACCCAGAGGGGTTGAGGCAGAGAAGGCTGACACGATTGGCAGACGTCATGAACGTGCAGGGGCACCCTCAACCGGTGAACCCGAGAGTTGACACTGCTCCAACACACCAGGGAATCAACCACCTTGGCGTTACCCAATGCGGTGGTCGTTCCTATAACCCCTCAAGAAAAAACTCCAAAACACACCTGCGGGTATACACCGGCTATACCGCAGTACAAGTGTCTCAGTTTTCAAAAAAGGGTTAACCCAGGCCTACGGGTCGACGAACATTACCTCGGACCGGGCCTGGCGATACGGGAAGCACAGGGTCACCAGAGGAGGTCAAAGACCACCCCAACAGGCCCCTCTTCGCCATGCGCGAGAGAGGAGCGAAAAAGAATGGAGAACCAGCCCCTAAGCACACCGCACCTGGCATTCCCAGGCGGTCTCCCAACCAAGTACCAACCAGGACCAACCTGTGTAGCGGCCGAGATCCGACGAGATCGAGCGTGTACAGGTTGGCATGGCCGCAAGCCATTACGACAGTGCTGAGTAAAAACGTACCCAACCAGGGTCTCCATAGCGCTTAACCCCGTGACACCCGGACCGACCTGGCATTTTTCCCCCTGAAAAAAGCCCAAGTCCCTCAGGGTACCAGAACAGCAGATCTGCATCCCCGGCGGACAACGGGTTCAACTGATCCGGACCAGCGTGACCAGAACCAGTCCCGTGCCCTAACCACGCCAACATGCCTACTCCAGGAGAAAGGGCAGATATGCGTGTCGATCTTAACATGAAAAGAAGGCACCACCCAGACGTTCGGCCGAACCGCGCCTGGTGGCCCACCCCAAGGGCGTGAGACCCCTCTACATATGTTCAGATCCATTCCGTCATCATCCCCCAGACATGAACGAGAATCCGTCGAAAAACCAACCCAGGTCGTGGGATTTGGTCGTCGGAAGAGGAAAAACCCCCATCTCAGTTGCTTTATAAAAATGCCGTTTCAACCACAAGCAACCAAGGCGTGCCAGTCAGTCGCCTGTTTACAGCGAGCTAGCACTATACGTGCGTCGGGACACACCCCCATCAATGAACAGGCTATTTAGACCTGTCATTGAATCCCCAAGGCGCCCAGGGGAACGACAAGATGGGTGTGACACTCCCTAACTCCAACACTTTTTGAATAGAAAAGAAGGAAGCATCAACAGTATGTATCCCAGTCTACACAGCCAGGGGTAAAATTTGTTCACATTTTTACATCCCACCACCCTCCCATAGGAAGGAGACGGGGATCCCCAGAGAGACTTCCCACGCGAGCTGTACAGATTGAAAAGAATATATTGCACCTTGAGCCATGTAAAAAATTGGTTTTAGGGCTCTCCGGGGAAGAGGCACTGAACCCATACACACTCAACAATCGAATTGAATCGAATACATATACAATAGAATAGGACACCTTCTAGAGGGTCCACTCACTTTGACAATCTGAGGAGGAAGGCTCTGTACTCTGATGGAGGCTCCCTCACATGGAAGAAGGAGTCCGAACTCACAGAAGGCCCGAATAGGCGCTTGGTGAGGAGGAGCCCTGACCACCCCCCCTGAAACAGATCCATCACATGGACCTGAACAGCACGCGGAAGTCCTACCAACAGAGACGCGCACGGTGACGTACTCTATGGCGGGGGAATTCCTGCGGTGCACACGCCCAATATACCAGGCCGTGGGACCAGGAAACTCCCTCCCCCCCCCGTAACGTGCCGAACCGCCACGTGACGGGAACCTTGAAGGACAGGGGGTGTACCCCTGACCGACAGAAACAAGGGGGAGAGGAAAGGTTACCAGTTCACCCCTTTACGACCCCACACCCATGATACGATGTAATGACAAAAAGAGAATATGACACAGTCATAGTCAGCTCTATGAAGCGTTTGACAGCTCCACACAGCGCATGAGCTAACCTGCTATCTGATTTTTACTAAGGAAAAAACACAGAATAGAGAGGGCTCTAAGAGCCCCGGTCCAACATACACATGTGCTTCTGTGGCCAGTCCAACCCAGTTGTAGGTCACATGACACACACAACCCATCATCACCTACAAAAAATGGCAAAAACACTCTACAGAGGAACGCCGTTTTTCACAATGAGAGAATACATAATTCTCGATTAGTATCGGCCACAGGCCTTGCTAAGCACACACGACAGCGACCAAACCATCTTTTCTTTTAGGAAAATAAAGTTTCTCCAGCAGTTTTAGCACAACCTCAGCAATCAAGCTAAGGGTTACATCGCATCCATACCACACAAAAGACACAAAAGTGCACAACATGTCTGATAGGAGGATGAAAAAGTCCCCAGGGAACCGGGGGGAAAAACACAATCCCCTTATTTTACCCTCAATACGGCCAGTCAAAACAGGAAAACCTGTTAATATGTGAACACACTGTTCATTGTCATCACAGGCTGAGAAAAGAACATTCTTTTACTCACTTGTCACTAAGCATAGCTTCATAGGTTAGTTACCTTAGTTGTGAGTACACGGTACATATAAACACCATGATGTTTCTCACACAACAACCAGATCACATCCGATTTGCACGGAGAAGCTAACTGCCAGTGACAAAAACAGTACACACATAACTCGCGTCGTATCCTAAATGCATTGCAGCAACACACGTTTGGGAAAACATCGTTATTCACAACACATTTAGAAAAGTAAAACCAGAAGACGTGTTATAAGGTCTGGTCAAACCTTGTCCTACCCGGAACGTAGATCAGCGAAGTGCAGTCACAGACACCGTAGGAACACAGCCGCTCCTGTGTTGTTCGAACTGGGCAGCGTCGCCGCTCCAACCCGCACTACAGTCCTCTTTGTTGACGCAACCTTGCCGTCCTGGCTCAGGGCAGGGTCGACGAACATCCCCTGTCAAGGATGACGTCGTAGTCAAGAGTGTAAAACATGTTACAATCAAAGCACGTTCAACAGAGTAGCATTAAGCTAACGGCCGCTCCAACCGTTCGGGCGCTACTGCCCCTGCTCGCGAGACGCCGAGCTAACGGCGCACGCGACCAGAAGCGAGCTTGCGCGGCGCGCGAGGAGCTGAAGCTCCCCGCGCCAGGCCTTGGCCTATAGCAGCAAGCTAACGTTACCTAGTGATCACGATATGCTAGCGCCGCAGCTAACAGCTGACTGGCTAACAGTAGGCCCAACGTAAGTAGGCCATGCAGCGATCCCAGCAGGCTAACGCAGCAGCTAACAGCTGACTGGCTAACCGTAAGCTAAGCAGCTATACCTGAACATGTATACAATGACATAACACTCACCCAGACAGGCCGCCGTTCTGAACCTCTCCTCACTTTTTAAGAGAAAAGAGAAACAAGATGTCAACACTGCTTTACAACGGTGATTTTACCAACACCCGACGGAATCAGCACAATACCAAACTGGCCTGTGTAGCTGACTTGAACATGGATCTGCCGCTATCGCACATCCATGCACATATCTCCTCGTGAAGGAACACTCTCATTTGGATATGAAAGAAGGGGCTTAACACGGGACAGAGAGAAATCCACTCGTCCAGAACACACAGGGATCACCAGTGTTAATGGTCGCGGCCCACTAGTTAAAACTACAATGGTCTTCAGACCAAGGCCTTCTGTCGCCTAGGTGGCTGAACAAAGGACCCTAGCCTGGGGCCGGTTTCCATAAACATTGTCAAGTAGCCCCCATAGCACTAACAGACAAGTGAAGCCCGCCAGCAACAGTACTCACCCAACCTGAAACCCACCGCTTCTCACAACAGCGGCGTGTCCGACAGTTCAGCTGTGGCCTGACAGGTTTCACCCCAACAAACACAGCAAGGAACTGCAGTTGAGAAGTATGCAGCGGCGTGCTCCCAATACGAAAACCGGTGGAGGGTTTTTAGAATGATCACGGCTGCAACGAACGGCTGCCTGTCTGTGCGCTCCGTCGAGACTGTGCTTACTTTTGTTAATATTTATAGTTTTTAGAGTTTTGTTTGTACCAACTGTTGGTGCATTCAATGTGTATGACCGTCAGTCACTCATAGACATTGGATTACGGGAAACTTACCAACTGGATTACTCACTGGACCAGCTTTCCGAACCGCAAAAATGGCCTGAAGAGATTCTCCGGAGATTAGGACCAGATCCTTTGTTCCTTGATCCCAGGAACAGGGGAACCAGACGGCGAGGGAAGAGAGCTGGGATCCGTAACAGGCTGAGATCCAGACGCCACCGAACACCATTGCCCAGTATATTGCTAGCCAATGTACAATCAATTGACAATAAACTGGATGACATCCGAGCAAGGATTCAATACCAAAGAGACGTTAGGGACTGCAACGTTCTCTGCTTCACTGAAACGTGGCTCACGCCGGAGGTTCCAGACCACGCAATTCAACCAGCCGATCACTTCTTTATCCATCGCAAGGATCGGACAGCAGAGTCTGGTAAACAACGTGGAGGAGGTATTGCCTTCATGTTTAACAAAAATTGGAGCGATCCAACTAACGTGAAGGAATTATCCAACCACTGCTCCCCAGACCTGGAATATATAACCATCAAGTGTCGTCCTTTCTTCCTCCCGAGGGAGTTAACGGCGATCATCCTTGTAGGAGTGTATATTCCACCGCAAGCCAGCAACAACACCGCGCTCTCCAGACTCCACGACGAGGTAAATAGAATACAAGCGACGAACGTTAACGCCGCCATTTTGGTGCTGGGCGATTTCAACAGCGCCAATCTGAGAAAGGTATTACCTGACTTCTATCAGCATGTGACTTGCAACACCAGAGGCGGTAACATCCTAGATCACTGTTACACGCAATTTAAAGGTGGCTACAAGGCTCATTCTGATAGTGGCTTTGGTAAATCAGATCACGCGTCAATCTTTCTTTCACCAAAGTACAAACAGAGAATTAAAAGTACTCCTGTAGTCTCGCGAGAGGTGCAGAAATGGGATTTGACGTCAGAGGAGACGCTCCGGTCTGTGTTTCACTGCACAGACTGGAATGTGTTCCGCGACACAGATAACATTAATGTCTACACGGAAACAGTGCTGGACTATGTTTGTACTAGGGTGGAAGAAACAATCCCCACTACCAAAATGAGAGTTTACCCAAATCAAAAACCCTGGGTAGACAAATCCGTCCGTGAAGCTCTGAGAGAGCGCACCAAAGCATACAACGACGGCCTAGTGGCAGGCAACATGAATGACCACAAGGTGGCGCGATACAACGTAAGGAGGACAGTGTCAGAGGCCAAACGGCGCTACAGGGATAAAATTGAACTCCAGTTGAGACAAGCTGACTCTAGAGCTATGTGGCAGGGGCTCAAAACGATGACAGACTACAAAGGCGCCTCCCTCAAACTGAACAGTGACATCTCCTTAGCAAATGACCTCAATACCTTCTATGCGAGGTTTGATGCTGGTAATAACAACACCAGCTCACAAGCCACGGCAATGGGGGGGGGGGGGGTCGGCTGCTGATGGAGGCGCAGTGTTCAGGGTAACAGAGCATGAGGTGAGGCGGACCTTTAAAAAAGTGAATATCAGGAAGGCAGCAGGTCCGGACGGCATCCCCGGCCGCGTCCTAAAAGTCTGTGCCGACCAACTGGCCCCAGTATTCACTGACATATTTAACCTGTCCTTAGAACAGGCTGTCATCCCCACCTGCCTGAAGAAGTCCACTATTATCCCTGTACCCAAAAAATCCAAGCCTGCGTGCCTCAACGACTACCGCCCTGTAGCTCTCACCTCCATAGCCATGAAGTGCTTTGAGAAGCTAGTAAAGGGCTACATCTGCTCCTCCCTCCCCATCAACATGGACCCCCTGCAATTTGCATACCGCCCCAACAGGTCCACGGAGGACGCCATAGCCCATGTGCTGCACACAGCAGCATCACACCTGGACAAGAGGCAGGGGAACTATGTGAGAATGCTATTCATCGACTACAGCTCGGCATTCAATACCATAGTCCCCTCCATACTCATAGCCAAGCTCAGGGACCTGGGCTTGAACTATGACCTCTGCCAGTGGGTCTTGGACTTCCTGACTGGCAGACCCCAGATGGTGAGAGCAGGCAACTGCACCTCCTCATCCATCACCCTCAACATAGAGGCCCCCCAGGGCTGTGTTCTGAGTCCCCTCCTCTACTCCCTGTACACACACGACTGTGTGGCTCAGCGGAGTAGCAATACAATCATCAAATTTGCTGACGACACAGTGGTGGTGGGCCTGATCTCTGCCAACGACGAGAGGGCCTACCTGGAAGAGGTCAAGGTCCTGGCGGAATGGTGCCAGGAAAACAGCCTCTCCCTGAACGTCAGCAAAACAAAGGAGATGATTGTGGACTTCAGGAGGTCGGGGGTCAAGGACTACAGCCCCCTCAGCATCGACGGGGCACCGGTTGAGAGAGTCAACAGCTTTAAGTACCTCGGAGCCTACATATCCGAGGACTTGACATGGACCACACACATTGACAGTGTTGTGAAGAAGGCACGACAACGCCTCTACTTCCTCAGGCGCCTAAGGAAGTTCCAAGTCAGTCAGAAGATCCTTAAGAACTTCTACTCATGTACAATAGAGAGCATCTTGACCGGCAACATCACCTCCTGGTTTGGGAATAGCACTGCACAAGACCGAAGCAGACTACAAAGAGTGACACGTTCAGCCGAACGCACAATTGGAGGGGGGCTCCCCACCCTCCAGAACATTTACAACAAGCGGTGCAAGGGCAAGGCTAAGAGAATCATTAAAGACTCCAGTCACCCGAACAACTGCCTCTTTGAACTGCTGCGGTCAGGCAAGCGATACCGGAGTCTCAAGGCGAGCACAGAAAGACTCAGAAGAAGCTTCTATCCCCAGGCCATCAGGCTGCTAAACGAACAATGAATGAACACTACACAACAACAACCACCAAACGCACATAGCACACACATCCACACGCACACACTCACTTTAAACAAACACACTGTAGCACCCACTCCACACACTTTATAGCACACACCCACTTTAAACAAACACACTGTAGCACCCACTCCCCACACTTTATATTTATTGATGAAGGATTGCACTACAACTCGTACACCTTACTGTAAATTGTACCTAAAATTGTACCTCATCCCATTTCTGCTTTGCACTAGATAGTACTGTACATTAGTACACTGCATAGTATTGTATATTATATGGTAACTCAGAACATTGTACATATGTCTATACCGAACACTGTGACCTCATTTTTCTTCTTCTAAATTACATGCTATATTATGTTATTTGATACTATCTTGTCTAGCACAGTCTCTGGAGCGTAACAGTAAGAAGCATTTTGTATGAAAGTATTCTGTACTTCTGTATGACAACTATTAAAGAACTTGAACTTGAACTTGAATCTTCCAGACACTCCAGTACGAAGACAATATCGCCGTATTTTCTCGAAAAAAGTGAGAGAGAAAATAAAGATATGATGTCAACGTATCCTTGTTTCCCAAAGCTGCTCCTAATCCTTTCCATCATGGTGTCAAGTGTGGGGATCTACCGAGGCACTTCTTCCTTGTGGTGAAAGCGAGAAGGAGGCGAGTGGGTGGCCCCACCCCTGCTTATATGGGTAAGCTGATAGGGGTGTGGTCAGACGAATATTGGGATTAAAGGTACATTGTGGTCTTTATTCAGTGCGCGTGCACATATGCGAGATAGTGCAGAGAGCGATACCGAGCGAGAGCCATACAATACAGAACATAATGTAGATTTCCATAGCTATGCGGATGATACACAACTGTACATATCTGCTGAACCAAATGATACAGCGATTAGCTCCATTACAGACTGCTTACTGGCAATAAATAAATGGATGAGTAAGAACTTCCTGAAACTAAACGAGAACAAAACTGAAATTCTAATTATCGGCCCCAAAACTAAAAAAGAAACATTAATAAAGAACCTGGGAGGACTAACCCCTTGGATCAAATCTGAGGTCACTAGTCTCTGGGTTATCATAGATTCAGAACTGAACTTCATCGTTCTTCCATCTCAGAAATATAGCAAAAGTACGACCATTTATTAATCAGAACGATGCTGAGAAGCTAATTCATGCATTCATATCTAGCCGGTTAGACTACTGTAATGCACTTTTCACAGGTCTCCCTAAGAAAACCACAGAGAGGCTTCAGCTAATCCAAAACTCTGCAGCCCGACTGCTAACTAGAACCAAAAGGAGAAAGCACATTAGTCCAGTCTTAGCTGCTTTACACTGGCTTCCTGTAACATTTAGAATTGACTTTAAGGTCCTTCTCCTTACATACAAAGCTCTAAATGGACAGGGACCTAGCTACATCGCCAACACTCTAATAAATTACACACCAGCTCAAGAGCACTTCAATGGTGGGTATTGAGGGAGGGGAGAGTATTATTCATTCTTCACTCCCCCACTCTCTCTACCAGTGTCATTATTTGGCACACCAGCTCAGGGGTGGTTGTTAAAGCTATAAAGTGTATAAAGCTAAACCTTACTTTAACCCTAGTGTTGTGAAGGATCAGATTAAACCGAATATATATATTTATTTATGGATATATATTTAATAGTATTTGTATATCGTTTGATATCCCTTTTATATTCCTTGTACATATACACTGAATATCCCTTTAGTCTACTAACAGCCCATAATAGTTTCATTCTCTCATTGGACAAGAACTTGGCGCCAGCAGCCAAGCCCCTTGGTTCAAGTTCAATCGTGCCGACGAACATGTCGTTACTAGCCCGGTTCCGCGTAGGAATACGTCTGGCGAAATACGAATGGTACTATTTGTTCACAGCGCATATATATATGGCGCAAGTAAAGTAGAACTTTCTTTTTTAGTCCCTTAGCCCTTAGTTCTTTACCCTCCAACCTAGTGGCAAGACGTTAAGCCTCACCCACGATACACGTGTGGTGCAGTATGGTCAACTTGGCCTCAGAATGGCATTGAGACATCGTGTGGATTAATAGTTGAATTGTCATAGTTTGGCACTATACCGTCGAGTGGGACGTATTTCTATTAAGTTAATAATAGTCTATTATGTATGGTGCATCGTTCGGTTAGAGTTATAAAGTGAGCAGTACCCCCATCGTTTCCTCGCGTTATCTAGAGTCTTAACCAGGCTGGGCAGACCACGTGTGGTGCTTTCATCCGAGGAGTTCTGGGCTAGGACGAGTGGACCTGCACATTGGATTACCTTACCCGGACGACGGCGAGCCCTACACGGCTTGGATTATCTAATTGCTTTGGGTGCTTTGATTTATGCCATGGATAACAGCCAACACTGGTGAGTGTTGGAACTACCCCCCGAGAGGAGTCCAGGTGAGACGGCGCTCTACCCCGAGTGAGGTCGCCTCACGTCTCTTCGTTGTGGACCGGCAGCTACCGTCTACAAGAGGGCCCAACTGTATTCATCTGTGGACCAAGGTTCTGTGGGCACCGTGTTCAGCACTCTGAATTCTCCCAAGAAATCGTTGGCCAGATGGGATATCGCCGGCGGCTCTCCTAACCCCCCCCCCCCCTACTGACTTACAACCAGCAGGACCCCCCTTTAGTATATCCAGCTATAATCATTAAGTACCATCGCTATAGTTCCCTAAAGAACCAGGTTGTATACTTGCTTCCTGCGTAACCAGAGATTGGACATTCAATGTTGATTTGCCTACGAATACTCATTTGCCTTACAAGTGCATTCAAATCATAAATGTCATTAAGTGAACGTTGTATATACCCTTTGCTATATATTAAATATTCGACTTATACATTTGTGTGGACTTGGTTTCATGGTGGGAAAGTGTTCATCATATCTATATCATGTACTGTGTGGCCAGTAGTTAAAGTACATAAAGCGGTAGTGGTTTAATGATACCATACTTATCAATACAGTCAGGGAATTGTACCCCTCAGTTACAATTGGTCCTTCGAGCCGGATGGTAACTAGTGTAATATTAATATAGTGTTATTAATATTGAAATGGCCTATGATGAACACTCCACGAAACGGTCCTCCTAACGTAGAACGCCCGCGGCGCAGACGACAGACACCTCAGTACTTAGAGGATTACGCTGTCAGTCAACTACCTAGCCTTCGACAAACGGTAAACGCGGTAAAAGTAGAAAGTAAAATTATGTCTGACCTTAACGACCAGGCTACCCCGACCACAGAGGCCCTAGTGGGTTCTAATGTAACTGACCAAGCTCACGGTGGGGACCAGGAGGGAGCTGACATGCCTTTACCCCCCGCCAATACCGAAGAAGTAGTCCCCGACCAGCCCCGGGAGGAAGACAACCCTACAGAGAGAGAACTCTGCACGGAACAAGATGAGGAGAGCGCCGAGGAGATAGAGCTCCAGGACTCCCCAACGAGTACAGCCAGGAGCGGCTCACCTCTACAACCGTCTTCCCCCAGCGAAGCGGAGAGGATGCTATCACAGGCGTTCCTCGTCAGCCTGACAGCCTCTACCGAACGCGATCGACTCCAGGGTGAACGCGATCGACTTCAGGGTGAACGCGATCGACTCCAGACGCAGCAACGGAGCGAAGAAGAGCGCATACGCCTGGAGATGAGACGCCTTCAGACGGAAGAGAATATGGCCAGAGACCGAGCAGACACCCAGCGCGCCGCTGACGGTGCCCAAAGAGAGGCAGAGCGCGACCTCGCTCTCATCCAGCGCGAAACCGAGCGCGACAGACTACAGGGCGAGCGCGACAGACTACAAGCGCAGCTAATGGAGCAGCTGATCACCAAGGCAACACCCTCTCCCTCCGCCAGGGGTTCAAGGAACTCGTCGAGACAACAGTCAAGGGCAGCATCCCCTAACCGAGCAAGCGACCCTGAACTTGACCAACAGACCAAGCCTATACCCCCCGCAGACCCCCTTCCCCGACCGGTCCAAGCGAGACCCAGCTACAAGGAAGGAGCGGCATACACTGCGGAGAAGCTAAATAAACGACTACAGGATCTAGAGGACCTGATAGAAGAAGAAGAGGGAGAGGAGGAGAACCAAGCCCGACGACAGCACAGAACTCCACCGGACCAGGAGGTCCAGTACAGCCCAGGCTATACCCCCGCGGCGCTGCGCTACAGACCCCCGACTCTATTCACGGGTGAGCATGACGCACGACCAGCCCCGAGGAATAGCACCTGGACCAGCGGGCCATGGTACCCTGCCGGTACCAGCCCACAGAGAGGCGCAAGAGGAGACTCGCCTAGGAGGCCTCTCCCCCAACGCTCGCCGATGTATCAGCCATCCACGGCGTCATACATTGGCACACCAACGTTTCCAGACTTCACCTATGAGAATCGAGCACAGTACACGGAGCTCCGGATGTGCTTAGAGACAATGATGGTGGATGTCGCTGATGAACGCCACAAGTATGCAATATTACTGAAGCACCTGAAAGTACCCCGAGCGCACAATATAGCGCTAGCCTATGCCACCTCTACGACCCCATACACCGCGGCTCTAGCAGCGCTGGACCAGAGATATGGACGTATATGGGATTACGTAATCCAAGAGATAAGGCATATTGACCGCCTACCCCCAGCAACAGACAATCGCTCATTAGACGACCTGTCTATAAAAGTGCAGTCCCTGGTAGGGATGCTGGGAGCGCAATGAGAAAAGGGTATGCACGAGCTATACGCCAACTCTAACGTCGAGAGGATTTTAGAGAAGCTGCCACCCGCCAGACAAGAGCGCTTCAGGCGGCAGAGAGACCACCGTGATCCTAACGGTCCCGAACCATCCCTCCTCGATCTAGCCGACTTCCTGGCGAGAGAAGTCAGCAGCCTACGACTGGATACGTTCGTGCGGAGCACACCAAGCTCCAGAGAGGGACCCAGGAGAATAAACGATGGAAGAAGATCGGTGACTGTCATGCACCAATCAGAATCAGTACCGAGCAGTAAGAACCACAGTACCCCCTCGAGAAAAGAGAAGTGGAAGATGGTGTGCCCGTACTGCGAGAAGGAACACTGGCTGTCACAATGTGACCTGTTCAAGAAGATGAATGCAGAAGAAGTGAGTCAATGGATAAAGTCCAACAGGCGCTGTTACCGATGTGCGCGCAGTCACATGGCAGCCGAGTGCCGCCTAAAGAAGAGGTGCAGTCGGTGTGACGGAGCCCACCTAGATGTCCTACACGACAGTAACAGAAGAAAGCCTGCACCTGCACCATCGAGCAGCACAAAGGCAAGTGTCATGTACATTGACCCCGCCAGCAGCAGCGGCGCCCAAGTGCTCTTAAAGGTAGTCCGTGTAACATTGAGCTACCAAGATAAAGTCATGGACACTTACGCCGTCCTTGATGACGGGTCAGAGAAGACCCTTCTGCTCGCGTCCGCTGCGGCCCAGCTGGGACTGCGGGGGAGCGAGAACCAAATGACAATTCGGACAATAAGAAGAGATTTAAAGACGATAAAAGGCGAGAATGTCTCCTTCACTATCGCAGCAAGCGGGCAGCCAGAGAAACGGTATAGGATTACAAATGCTTTCACCAGCCAAGAAATAGGACTATCACAGTACACCTACCCCATCGCCAAGCTGATGGATAAATATGTGCACCTGCGTCAACTACCTATCCCGCTCATAGACGGCGCCACCCCGACCCTGCTGATAGGCTCCGACCATGCAGACCTCATAGTCCCGATAGACCGGGTCCATACAGGACCCAGAGGCTGTCCTGCAGCAGTCGAGACCCGCCTAGGATGGACATTACAAGGCCCCCTCGCTAAATCTCTTAACCGAACAGCAGCCACTAGCTGCCTCCACTCCAGAGTGACAGAAGAAGACACCACTCTCCTGCAGCATGTCGAGAGGCTATGGACACTAGAGACAATGCCCTTTAAGAACGAAAAGAAAGACATTCGTTCTAAAGAAGACATTTACGCTATAAACCTCCTCGAGCAGGGGACAAAGAGAGTCACAGTCAGCGGAGTGATGAGATACGCAACTCCACTCCTGAGGCGAGAGGGAATGCCCACCTTTCACGCAAAGAAAGACGCTACGGAGCGGTATCTATTGAACACAGAGCGGCGCCTAGCCAAAGACCCCGCTCAAGAGAGTGTGTACCGCGCTGAGATTGAGAAGCTAATCACAGCGGGACACGTGACAAAGATTGACATTAAAGAGGCCAATCAGACGACCGAATCATGGTACGTGCCGCACCACAAGGTCCACCACAACGGCAAGGATCGCATTGTGTTTAACTGCAGCTACCAGATCGGATCCCAAAATCTGAATAAAGAGCTCTTGCCCGGCCCCACACTCGGCCCCTCTCTACTAGGCGTGCTACTACGCTTCCGCCAGGACAAGGTGGCTATCAGCGGGGATATCAAAGGGATGTTCCTGCAGGTGAGACTAGTGGAGGAGGACAAGCCCCTGCTGCGGTTCCTATGGAGAGAGAGGATCGGAGATGAGCACCCCGCCATCTACCAATGGGAAGTCCTCCCCTTCGGAACCACATGCAGCCCGTGCTGTGCTACATTTGCACTACAGAAACACGTCGCAGAGGACCCAGCAGCAGATGAAGAGGTCCGACACAGTGTGAAGAACAGTTTCTACGTGGACAACTGTTTACAAAGCGTTTCGACTCAAGAAGAAGCCGAGGCTCTCCTACTCAAGCTACGCGCCTCCCTGATCAAAGGCGGCTTTGATCTCAGGCAGTGGGCCAGCAGCGACCCGCACGTATTGCGCAGCCTCTCCCCCGCGGACAAGGCTGCCAGCAGCGAGACCTGGATGGCGACCATCCCAGGAGAAGCCCAAGAAATGACACTAGGATTAGTCTGGCGCTTCAAAACAGACTCGCTCCACTATAGACACAAACCCCTGACCACGGAGCAGGGAAGGTCGACGGCGATACCGACCACCAGACGGAGTGTGTACAGAACACTCGCCAGACAATATGACCCGTTGGGATGTATTCTACCTTACACCACCAGGGCAAAGATGATTGTACGAGCACTATGGGACAAGGACCAGGGCTGGGACGACCCAATACCCGCACCCCTTGCCTCCACATGGAGAGAGTGGGAGATGGAACTCCGCTCACTCCCAGGCGTCAATATACGCTGCAGCTACTTCCCACCCACAGTGAGGCCAGAGACATGCAAGATGGATCTACACGTCTTCAGCGACGCCTCCGAAGTAGCCTAAGGATCAGTGGCCTACTTGCGTGCCCAAGAGAAGGGAGGAGAGATACACACCGCTTTCATCCTGGCTCGCTCAAGAATAGCCCCACGAAAGCAACAATCTATCCCGCGTCTAGAGCTCTGCGCAGCCCTAGCAGGAGCGCATCTAGCCACGTTAATCCAACGTGAACTCACCATTCCGGTGCACAGAACAATCTTGTGGTCAGATTCCACGACAGTACTCACATGGATCAAGTCTGATTCATGCAGATACAAAGTCTTTGTGGGAGTCAGAGTCACCGAGATTCAAGAGTTAACAGAAACAGCGAGCTGGCGGTATGTGGACACCAAACACAACCCAGCTGACGTCATCACCCGGGGAATGTCCCTAGATGACCTCACCCGTCACAACATCTACAGTGACGGACCAGAGTTCCTCAAGCTCCCGGAAGAAGAGTGGCCTACGCCCACCCCACGGGAAGCGAGTAAAGAGGAGGCTGAGAACAAGAAACCTATGTTCTGTGGACTGAGCACAGTCGCCTCCACAGACCCCAACATAGATGATTGCATTACCCTACAGAGTGCGCAGCTAAAGACATTCCTGTGGCACCACCCAGAGATTCAGCCCACTGCCGACATTTCAGCAGCTGACTACGAAGAAGCAGAACTTCTTCTACTACAACGAGCCCAGAGAGACTCGTTCCCCGACGAGCTAGACTGTCTACAGGGAGGAAAGCCCGTCCCATCAGACAGCAGATTGCTCCACCTGGCACCCGAGAGCGACGCCCATAATCTCATCAGAGTGGGTGGTCGTCTGCGGAGGGCCCCCAATCTACCGGATGACGTTAAGTACCCGATAGTCGACACAAGGTCACAGAGCTGATCATAAAGAAATACGACGAGGATGTGCATCACGCAGGAGCAGAGAGAGTCTTCGCGGAGATCAGACGTCGCTATTGGATACTTCAAGGGAGAGAAGCAGTGCGACGCTTCCAGCGAACCTGTCTAGACTGCCGAAAGTGGCGCGCGCAGCCCAGCATACCCCGGATGGCTGACCTACCCCCCTGTCGCCTCCGACTCGGCGACAAGCCATTCCACTCCACAGGCATGGACTGTTTTGGCCCGTTGTATATAAAGAAAGGAAGAGGAACCGAGAAGCGGTGGGGTATTGTATTCAAATGCATGACCACCAGAGCGATACATATCGAACTCCTTCCAACCATGAGCACAGACTCATTCCTTATGGCCTTCCGAAGATTCACATCACGGAAAGGAAAACCGTCTACGTTGTTGTCTGATCACGGGACAAACTTCAAAGGCGGAGAAAGAGAGCTGAGAGAGAGCTTCCAAGCTATGGGCCCAGAACTTAAGACCCACCTCGCTCCATCCCAGATTGACTTCCAGTTTAATCCCCCGAACGCACCCCACTTCGGTGGAACCTGGGAACGAGAAGTACGTTCTATAAAGACAGCCCTGTACGCCGTGCTTGGGGCCCAGACTGTAGCGGAAGAAGTCCTAATGACAGTCCTCACGGAGATCGAGGGAGTATTGAACTCCAAGCCCCTCGGCTACGTCTCCAGTGATATAGCAGATGTCGACCCAGTCACCCCCAACACACTCTTGATGGTGCGGCTGGACCCCGCGCTACCCCAGACAATGTACAGGCCTGAAGAAGCGAACGGCCGAAGAATGTGGAGGTACAGTCAAGTACTAGCTGACAAGTTTTGGAACAGCTTTCTACTCCACTACCTACCGTCTCTACAGACCCGCCAGAAGTGGGTAAAAGAGAGAGACAATTTGACAGAAGGAACAGTCGTCATGATTATCGACCAGTCACTACCCAGAGCTATGTGGCCGGCTGGCCGCGTAAGCAAAGTGATCACCGGTGCCGATGGCAAGGTCCGAGCAGCTGAGGTGCTCGTCCAAGGGCGAACTTACACACGACCCGTGGCGAGGCTAATAGAACTGCCCAGACTCCCAGACACTATCGATGACGACCATGACCCCACGACTTTGTGAGTTGACTGACCCTTACAGCGGACCTTGAGTGGTAGACAGTGCGGTTAATCTGTCTCTGCTTAGCTAATTAGGTGGGACTAATTAGGGGGCGGCTGTTGTGAAGGATCAGATTAAACCGAATATATATATTTATTTATGGATATATATTTAATAGTATTTGTATATCGTTTGATATCCCTTGTATATTCCTTGTACATATACACTGAATATCCCTTTAGTCTACTAACAGCCCATAATAGTTTCATTCTCTCATTGGACAAGAACTTGGCGCCAGCAGCCAAGCCCCTTGGTTCAAGTTCAATCGTGCCGACGAACATGTCATTACTAGCCCGGTTCCGCGTAGGAATACGTCTGGCGAAATACGAATGGTACTATTTGTTCACAGCGCATATATATATGGCGCAAGTAAAGTAGAACTTTCTTTTTTAGTCCCTTAGCCCTTAGTTCTTTACCCTCCAACCTAGTGGCAAGACGTTAAGCCTCACCCACGATACACGTGTGGTGCAGTATGGTCAACTTGGCCTCAGAATGGCATTGAGACATCGTGTGGATTAATAGTTGAATTGTCATAGTTTGGCACTATACCGTCGAGTGGGACGTATTTCTATTAAGTTAATAATAGTCTATTATGTATGGTGCATCGTTCGGTTAGAGTTATAAAGTGAGCAGTACCCCCATCGTTTCCTCGCGTTATCTAGAGTCTTAACCAGGCTGGGCAGACCATGTGTGGTGCTTTCATCCGAGGAGTTCTGGGCTAGGACGAGTGGACCTGCACATTGGATTACCTTACCCGGACGACGGCGAGCCCTACACGGCTTGGATTATCTAATTGCTTTGGGTGCTTTGATTTATGCCATGGATAACAGCCAACACTGGTGAGTGTTGGAACTACCCCCCGAGAGGAGTCCAGGTGAGACGGCGCTCTACCCCGAGTGAGGTCGCCTCGCGTCTCTTCGTTGTGGACCGGCAGCTACCGTCTACAAGAGGGCCCAACTGTATTCATCTGTGGACCAAGGTTCTGTGGGCACCGTGTTCAGCACTCTGAATTCTCCCAAGAAATCGTTGGCCAGATGGGATATCGCCGGCGGCTCTCCTAACCCCCCCCCCCTACTGACTTACAACCAGCAGGACCCCCCTTTAGTATATCCAGCTATAATCATTAAGTACCATCGCTATAGTTCCCTAAAGAACCAGGTTGTATACTTGCTTCCTGCGTAACCAGAGATTGGACATTCAATGTTGATTTGCCTACGAATACTCATTTGCCTTACAAGTGCATTCAAATCATAAATGTCATTAAGTGAACGTTGTATATACCCTTTGCTATATATTAAATATTCGACTTATACATTTGTGTGGACTTGGTTTCATGGTGGGAAAGTGTTCATCATATCTATATCATGTACTGTGTGGCCAGTAGTTAAAGTACATAAAGCGGTAGTGGTTTAATGATACCATACTTATCAATACAGTCAGGGAATTGTACCCCTCAGTTACACCTAGCTTTAACCCTTAACTTAACATGACTGGAGACTCCATACCCAACCCTCATCTCAACTAAAGATGGACAACTTCCACACATGTATCCACCCACACACACACACACACACACACACACACACACACACACACACACACACACACACACACACACACACACACACACACACACACACACACACACACACACACACACACACACACACACACACACACACACACACACACACACACACACACACACACACACACTAGGGCTGCACGATTTTGGGAAAATATCTGTGGTATCCTTGACTGGCATTTCATAACAAATATGTGTATATAATTAGAAAACCATAATGCAAAAGTCTGGTGTGCCATAAGGAGTGATACTAGCGTGACAGGAAACAGGTAAAACTGTTTGAGCCCCTATGAAACCCCCACGGTGTTGAACTGTATTCAGGAGACAGTCAACAAACCCCCACACAAACAGATGTACTCAACTGTTTAGAACAAAGGAACTAGAAATGTCACACCCAACTGATAGCAGAAACAGAGACAGTCAACCAAGCCCCACTCGAATGACTGAGGACTGTGTGACTCACTTGAATAGAACTGTTTAAATCAATACAATTATAGATTAGAGACAAAACACACTGTTACATCATCACTGAAAACTGCAAATATCTGTGTATAATGACTAATTCAAAACAAGATCATATTAATTAAACTGACTTATTAAAAGGTATTTGAATGTCATTTAGAATGTCAAACTGGTTATGAAGGTAATAGTGTCATTTCACTCCTGGTGTAAACCATATATATAAAATAAGTCTCAATTACAAAGCTTTAATCATAGTTGTATTACAAAGTGTCAGTCTGGTAAATAAAGGTTGGTGATGGCTTCTATGATGTTTGGTATCAGCCTAGAAGCAATGGCTGTACTGGGGTGATATTAGAGATCTATAGATCATTGCATGAACCATGTACATTGGAAAATCAAATAATATAAAGGGAATGTTAAAATGTATGATTCATCCAGAGGGGAGAAAATGAGCCTCTCCCTCCTTAGCAGCAAAGGAGGCGGCCACAAGCAGACCCCCCTCTGTTTGTGGTAGGAGACCACACGAGGAGGAAGACAGGGGAAGGGGGGGGAAACCTTATTGGAACCCAAGAAACAGAAGAAACGCCTGTTTTTAGAATCAAGAACCAATTGGAACAGAATGCCAAATATATAGAAATAACTGATTGGCTATGGATCAAGTCAACTTGTGACATCATTTTTAGTATAAAAAGGAAAACTCATTGTTAAGAGAGGAGGCCAGACAGATACACCCGAAACCACAGGGGTTCTGCGCCTCCGCCTCTCCACCAGAGAATGCTGTTAGCCGTTTCATGTGAGTAAAATCAAGGACCCATTTTTGGTTAGAGTAACATGTACAGATCCCTATCTGTTGACCAGGTTTACTCATGTGAAATGCTCAGTCTATTCTCTCTTCATTTGATAAACATGACTACTGTTTTATGTACAGACTGGGTTTGATGTGCAAACCTTATCAATCCTTTTGTACAACATGTTTGATGTACTATGAAATAATCCCTGTATGTAACTGCTGCATTTCACCTTTGGGCCTCTCGGCAATAAATATATGAGTTTGAATTAGAGCTCTGTTGTCTGGCTGCACAAGTTTATTCTCTACTGGCTATTTTTGGGTTAGGGTTAGGGTTAGACTAGTTAGACTAGTTGGCAACCTCAATGCACTGTAATTAATCTAATGTATTGACTTAATATACGACATATCTAATTTTCTTGACAGATATTGCAATTGCGATAAAATTTGCGATTATTATATATAAAAAGAAAAGCCCAACGGAGGTTTATTGTAAAATGCAGCTTGCATCTGGCCTACGCGGTGGGTCTGCTTTGGACACCGAGCCTGGAAATGTTTCTTTTTACCTGGGAATAGATACCAGTAGTACACAACGGTACCTTTTTTCGGTACTTTAATATCTCTCTCTAAAGTCTAAACACACCCTAAAACCCCTCCCTACCTCCCTCTCCCAAACCGTTCCTAAAACAATTTTTTTTATGTTGCATGATCATGTATACATTTATTATGTATTATAATTATTAAATATCAACATTATCTGGCAATATTCAGTAAATACTATCAAACTCCTCTGACGTCATCCAAATACAATATATGGGACGCGCACACACACACAGAAAGGGAGAATGGCTTAAATTATTATAGAATATTTCAGCTAATAAATGTTTATCATCAAACTATCCAGTTCGTTTTTACAGTGCAACGTTTTGCTACTTAAACGTTAATTGAGAGGGAGGGAGAGAGAGAGACAGGCTCAGCCCCCGAGCTGTTTTTTTGTCTGTGAGCAGGGTTAGCTAGGTTAGCTTAGCTAGCGTTGGCGGCTAACATTAGTTACATTATAACATTATAACATTATAACGAGCATGCGAAGCTTGTTAGATGCATTGGAGTTTTCACTAAACACAGAAACAGCGCAGGAAAAAAA
Organism: Notolepis coatsorum; assembly: GCF_963971535.1. Taxonomy (NCBI): domain Eukaryota; kingdom Metazoa; phylum Chordata; class Actinopteri; order Aulopiformes; family Paralepididae; genus Notolepis; species Notolepis coatsorum. Next base: position 109,440,053 of record NC_140178.1, on the reverse strand, counting down.
GCTGGGACTTATTTCCGGGTTGCAAAATGCGACCGAATAGACGCACTCTGGAGCCCTGCTGTAACGTTTCACAAGCTGTTGTTGTTGGGTGTATACGTAGCTACCTTGGGCTACTTCTGATTGGTAAGCAATGAGCGCACATCACTTCTGATTGGTAAGCATGACTGGCACGCAAGAAAAAACCTTGAATCAGACTCACCGTATAACGCATCCTAAATCGCAGGCTTTGCGATTTGTTCGCATCATTTAAAATCGTGATTTTGATAAAAAAATCGATTAATCATTCAGCCCTAGCCTACACACACACACACACACACACACACACACACACACACACATACACACACACACACACACATGTATCTATACATTTATATAATGTATTATTCTATATTATACTTCTATATACCATATAATTTTATTATTTTTATTTTATTATAATATTGTAGAAGTCAAAGGAAGAGGCGATGCAATGATCGGCGTGACAGGTTTCCTTCAGGTTACTTCCAACTTTATTCAATAACAAACCACGCCGTACACACACTTACTACTTCCCTATATCTCCTCCCCCGTGACCCTTCAACTCTGGAGTGAGAGACTCCCTCAAAGTGACACCACAATATAACTAAATCATACTATTTATACTACACCATATTGGTATACAGTATTATACAATCTTTTATTATATTATTATTCTATGTTACGCTGCTATATACTATATTACTATACTCCTACTAGCCTATACTGTAATGCTATGCTATGTTATCCTGTTATGCTAAACTGCAATATTATGCTAAACTGTGCTATACTGTCTATTTATCTTTTCTTTGTACAACCTTTTGAAGTGAAATATATTAGTATAACTCTTTTCATCATTCTGCAAATAGTTCCATAGTTTGATACCTATAATGAAGGTTATCCTATAACCCTAGTTATATGAATACTGGCAGAGCGTCTCGCTCTGCCATATTGAGATATCATCTCCATGCACATATTGTGCATGTGAAAAAGTTGACACATGCACGTCACTTGCACGTGACCACGCCTACTCCCGTGTTTCCCTACAAAACACAGGAAGTGGTCACGCTTACACCCTTCCATGCGTGAAAAACATCCAAGGGTCCTCAGGGCGCTGAAGAGCGAGACGCTCTGCCAGTATTCATATAACTAGGGTTATAGGATAACCTTCGTTATATTACATCTGGCTCGCGTCTCGCTCTGCCATATTGAGATCAAAGCGGACGCATGGCCACATCAAATGCACCCCCTGAGGGCCCATAAGCCCCTGACCAGGGGGGAGGAGAGTCCCGTCCACCCGCCCGTCCTAACGAGGGGGGGGGAGGCAGTCAACTACAACCAACGTGTGAAAAAGGGACCAGTCACCCTAGAACGCACAGTGCAAGTGGGACTGCATGTGACAGAGCACTCCGCGGTCCACACCCACACACACCCGCTAGCCCACCTGACAGCGGGGTGCAGAAGAGGTCCCGGCCGCGTCTATGCCAAATACAACGCAGTTCGGTTTCCGGGTTCCTCTGATTGGCCACTAAGCCCACGTGATCGCGGCTAGCACGCCCCCCTTATCGCCCGCTGCCGCGCTGTGAAGCGGAAGAGCCAGCGAGGCGGTGGTTTCAGCAGCAGCGGCCGTCTTCTTCCGAGGCGGCTCGTTCTTATTAATCCCTAATGTCATGTATGTTGTGTATGTCATAAATGTCGATATGAATTGAAAATGGGGGACCCTGATGTAAACAAGACGAAAGTCTTTCTCTGGTCTGCATCCCCTTAACAATTTTCATTCATTTCTCCCCCACTACTCCCAAAAGTAACACTAAATAGATAAAGTACAACAACGCCAGACTCAAGAAACTGTAGGGGGGACACCGACAGAAAAGGGCGGTCTGACACGGGGGGAACGACAGTCAACACTCCTGGTTAATGAGGTAGTTCCCGCGCTGAGCATTGTCCCGTTTTTGCACAGAAATTAACTTGCTGGGGATGGCCTGCTCTGCGGCTGGACATGCATGGTATGTGGTCCACACGCTGTCTAGGGTGAGCCCCTACACACCGTAGCCCTGTAGTGATATTACTACCACCCAAATTACGCGTGCCTGACTCACTACCGCTGCTAGGATTGGAAGTCCAGACGGGGGAGGCACTAACGTAATACCCGGCATGGCGAGGGTGGGGCTGGGTGAACCCACTCTGCGACCTCCTGAGCCTAGGGTTCCCACTCTGACAAAAAAAATTAGATACAGGGAACCCTGCTCCATCGTCACATACAACACCAGGCTCACCAAACGCACACGCAGGACGTGTGGTGCGGGAGCCTCATGACAGTACAGCATTCTCTTTTTTTTTATCCACTTTTTCTCTCATTTTCTATTTTTCTCCCATCCCCAATTTCGTATCATCCAATTCAACCCTCCCCTGTCTCGAACGCTGTTTCATGCCTCCCACAAGCCGGCTGCAATGTGGACTAAGTCATACATTGCACGAGTCCCCTCCGATACTCGAGATAACAGCAGTCGCATCTTTTCACCTGCGCGGTGCGATCTTTCAGCGTCAGGGGTCTGGGCTTTGGAGGGGCCCCGCCCCCATCGCTTCCTGATTCTACTGCGCAGGCGCACCAACCGACCTGTAGGAGTCACTGTCCACAACGCCCGATCCCCACCCATCAGTTTCCCTCCCCCTAATACTGCCAATGTGTATTAGTGCGGACGACCAGCTAAACTGAAAGCAATGTGGAGCGCTGGGTTCGAACAGGCAAACCCAGCGTTTCCAGCATGCATGGTGAGCGCCTTGCCCACTGCACCACGTAGCCGCCCACAGTACAGCATTCTCATAGACAGACCCAGGCCTAGCTAGCAGCTGGGTGGCAGCCCCTGTCTCCATGAGAAGCGATATGTGGGGCCGCTTGTGCTTCACTGGACGAACGCGGCCCGCAGCCAGAGGGGACACAACAGAGCCCTGAATCCCGTAGTGTAGCGGGGGGAATGAACGGAGAGCGTGTTAGACACAGCTAGATGGTGACGGTTACTCCTCCCGGAGGCGTGCCCATCTAATTCAGCCGATCCCTTGGCCGCCGAGGGCTGTCGGCACCGTGATAGCCTGTCTCTTCGTTTCCAGGTTATCTCAGGCAGGGGACACATGGCCACCGGTCGGGGGTCTCACAGCAGCCGCTGGCGAGACCGTGCTCTCACCTCTGGCTGCACGGTGTGGGGCGGTGTGGGGCCCCGGTCAAAGGCCGCCTGCGCCTCCGTTGACAAACCAAAAAGTCCATCCACGGAGAGGGGGGCCCTGAGGAGGAGAATTCTCCTCTCCTCATCTAGGGGAGACTGCTCCAACCACAGATGTCTGTGAATAAGAGTCGACAGCATCCTAACCCTCCCTGCGGTTATAGCTTGCGGTTGGGTCAAAAGCTGAATAACCTCAAAACAGCGCGATTGTTTTGACGTCGGCTGGCCCTAAGATCCCATCACCCGACACAAAACTGGACACAGTCCCGGCGGGACACATGGGACGTTTCATGTTGACCACATTCATCCAAATACACAGCCCCCCGCGCTATCATACCGTCCGGTTGTCTCACGGGACAACGAGCAGTAGTGAAAACGCTAGTACTATGAATTGCCGATGACGGCCCTACCCGTGCACGGCATGGCTCGACCGCCGAACACCGCGCGAAGTCCATCGGTCCACTGTCAGGAATCGAGGAAAGTTCAGTATAGGGCTGCCGTTCCGTCTGGACGGGCCAAAGAGGATCCGGAATAACCGGATTTTGATCATGGTGTTTACGTAATTTCTTAGTCTGTTTCTTTGAATTTTTTGTTCAACCACGTGGGCTTGGAGTTCACTGTTTGAGCTTTTGGAAAGCTTTGTCTGACTTTTATGAAGTTCCGAGCATTTTTTGTCTCTGGTTTTCATAGCGGCCAGTATTTCAGTGTGCATCCATGGCTCAGTGCGATTTTTACCCCTGGTAGGCTAAAGTCCTGCAAGGTGAAAAAGCAACTGCTACTGGAGCACTGGAGTGCGTAAAGACTCTGAAAGGGCGCATGCATGCCCTACGCAATGAAAAGGCAGCTGAGGAAATGCTAAACAAAACCAAAACCTCAGCAGCTGCACATGACCTCAAGAGTCCTGACCCTGCTGGCAGCCGGGTAAGCAAGACACCGTCCCGATTCCGCAGCACAACAGAGGCTGAAGATGTTGTACCAACAAAAGGAGTGGCATCATGGAGGAGAGAGTTTTTCAAGGCTGTTGATCTCAGTTGGCACAGAGGAATACCTGTGATCTCTCCAGCTGCCAGGAAATATAGATGTATCTAGTAGGCAGTGATGGGCAGTAGCTAGCTACAAGTAGCGACGCTACATAGCTTAACTACATTTTTCAGTAGCGTGATGGTAGCGTCACTACTTTTGAATCAAGTAGCGATCTCTGTAGCGCAGCTAGTTTTCGAATCAAGTAGTGACGTAGCGTCAGCAAAACGCTACACGCTACATATCCGGAGAAACAGACACAAAAAAAAAAAAGTGTCTTCGGTCCTGAGTGTCGTGTTCTTCTGTCCTGCAGCTGGATGCTATTGGAGAAAACCCACTATGATTGGTTGGTTGGTTTAGATATGAGTATGACGACTCACGATTAGGCCAAAACATTACGGGTAGGCCAATCAGAGGCAGGATAGGGCGGGACATGCCACTCCAGCTCCGCAAACCAGGAAGTAAAAAAAATCTAAACACAGACCATGAATGAATGAATGAACCAGTCCGCGCGAAATAGCAGAAGGATTCGATGTTTCCAGGGCTGATGGCATTGATGAAGATGATGTCAATAACAACAATGCCTCTCCATGGCCCTATCTGGAAAAATTTATGAGTTTGACTGAAAAAACGCCTAAAACATATGTGTTTATTGTGTCAGCCAAAAACGAAGCTTCTCTCAACATCCCACACTTCCAGCACTAACTTGAGAACACATATATTCAGGTAAGCTGATGAAAAGCTTTACATAAACATTGTCAACTGTTCCCAAACAGCACACAAGTCAGTGCACTTTTTGTCAACAGATTTAACTAACATGTTTCACTGTAGGCAGAAAATGAACAATATTATGGGGGTGGAGAAAAGAAAAAACAAACTACCATAAATAGTACATACACTAAGAGGGAAAATATCACCTAGAGCAGTGGTTCTCAACCTGTGGGTCAGGACCCCCAGGGGGGGTCCCCACATGATTTTGGGGCCATGGAATGTTTTGTGAGTTACATATTTAAATACATTTGGTCATTTAGCTGACGCTTTCATTCAAAGCAACTTACAAATTGTGTACAACAAGTCAGCAGGAGTGGTACATATCTAGCAGCCAAGGATAAGTAGTATTGTTTGTCTAGCAGTGTCGAGCTTGAGTGTTATACTCTTGAGTACATACTGTACTGTAGTAGTATAGACATATTAGCATAGTTGGTGGTAGTATAGACATGGTAGCATAATAGTAAAATGCAGTAAGACAGTTATTATTAGTTAAAATTCAGATATTGAAGAAGTGTGCTTTTGGTTGATAAAGTGGGCAGGTTTCAGCTAGGAGAGGGTATCAGGCAGCCAGAAGATGCAGAGTTTAGGGACAAATAATACATAAAGATAGAATAGAAAAGAAAAAGACCATTACTGCATCAAAAGTAATCAACAAACTATACTATAAAAACTGATCAAACCAAATGGTCTCTTTCTTTTCTTTTGTAGAGGCTGCACCCAGCTAAATTTGCCTTCCTGGATTCTGTACATAATACAAGTTCATGTTAAAAAGATGACACAAAAAGCCAGACCGAGGGCTTGTTTCAGTTTTATAATAAACAATCAAACTGAGCATTTATTTTGCCTGTCTATTTGTTTGGTGGAAACTTGATCATGAAGTAAATAAAAAAAAAAAAAAAAAGTAGTGCCGATGTAGCTAGCTATTTTTGCCATGTTCTTGTAGTGTAGCTTGCTACATTTATCTGGGGATAGCTTCCATTGTAGTTGAGCTATATTTAATCGAGAGTAACTTGTAGTGTAGCTTGCTACATTTTCCAAGTAGCTTGCCCATCACTGCTAGTAGGGATGTCCGATATTATCGGCCTACCGATATTATCGGCCGACATTAGCATTCGGTTTTCAAAAAAAAAGAAAAAACTTTTTATTTTATTTTATTTATTTAACCTTTATTTACCCAGGCAAGCAAGTAAGAACACATTCTGATATTTTTTTTGTCAGAGGTATGTGTTGACAGAGTCTGGCTATGGGGCGACAATAATGTGGTCAAGAGGCATGGTTTCTACCTTCAGCCTTTAATCGGCGTGGTTTATTATTTACATGGCAAGGCAGCAGTACATGAGTTCTCCTCTCCGTGAGAGGCAGGTGGGAAAGAGATAGAGGGGGTGGCAGGGGGCGAAACTAGAGCTTGCCAAGCGCCATTGGCGCTCAGTTTTTATGTTTGGCGCCTCCCACTGAGAGGTCTGCCCGCCGTGTGGCGTGTAATCAATCAATCAAGTTCATAACGATACTCTTATTTTGAAAATCTGTGCGGGTCTCATTTCCGCCGCAAGCGCATCTCCAGTCATAATTTTCATTCATTCATTTCTCCCCCACTACTCCCAAAAGTAACACTAAATAGATAAAGTACAACAACGCCAGACTCAAGAAACTGTAGGGGGGACACCGACAGAAAAGGGCGGTCTGACACGGGGGGAGCGACAGTCAACACTCCTGGTTAATGAGGTAGTTAGCAACATTCGGTTCGTATGACACTCTTATTTTGAAAAAAAACGTGGCAACGAGTCATATCCGCCCAGCCCTGCAGCGGGATACTATTGGCTAAGGGCTTCTGCTCGTATCAACACAGAGGCAGTCTGCTCTAGTCTAGAAGAGCGGACCTCCATGAGCTACCGTTACTGTTTAAACAATGACCCAGTCAAATATTCACTTTTAGTTTAATACATGACAAGGCATTGTCTAACGGTATCTAGCTGGCTAGCTACTGATAGCTGCTGATATCAACAAATGCTCCAGCAATAGTCGACTCGAGTGCATAATACCTCTGTTCCCTCGTTAGCTAGCTCACGTTAGCTAGCTCATGTTAGCTAGCTCACGCTAGCTAGCTCACGTTAGCTCTATATGTCCCAGTAAACTAAATTGTCTTAACGTTATCTAGCGGGCTAGCAGTAGCTACAGATAGCTCCTGATATCAATGTCTTATAACATTGATTCAATGCGTATTCTACTGTAGCTGAGGGCATGTTGAATGTGATTTGACCAAAGAACCGTAACGTTATACCAATAGGGTCCAGCTGCAGAGCCGGAGAATCCTTGCATGCTGAATGTAGGGTCTAGCTCTAGCGCCGAGGAATCCTTGCTGGAGCTGGAGGCTACTCAAGTATACACACAGACAGTGGAGCTGTTTGCAGATAGCAAGCATTTTGACTTATTGCGTGGTGGCGATGTCTCGCAGATAATACAACTACAAGTATGATTATATAATATATATTTTATTAAAAAAAAATTATATAAAATATATATATATTTTTTTAATCAAAACAAATTTGGCAGGTAAGAAATATGCTTGGCGGGTAGATTCTTCCCATCTACCCGCCACTGGCCGGTGAGTCAAAAAGTTAATTTCGTGCCCTGATAGCATTAGCGGCTCCGCCTATAGCGCCCTCTAGTGGAAACAGTTATGTACAGTCAGTGGAAACAGTTGTGTACAGTTAGACAGTTACTTGCAATCCTACATAGAACCTCTAACTTTAACACTCCCACTTAGGGTTGTCTAGCACACTGTATAACTTCTTCAAAAACAATTTACAAAGAAAATAATACAGTTCAGAACATCAAAAAGAATATGGCAGTCAATATTTACACACCAAACATGACCTCTGCAAATCTTTTCAATTTCAGTTTGGAAGCAGGTTTCGTCGTAGTGTCTGCTACCATGTCGTCTGTTGGACAATAAATCAGTGTCATTCTTTCTTCTCTGATGACAGATCTGATGAAATTATATTTTATATCGACATGTTTACATCTATGCCGACACACAGGGTTTCTAGCAATCGCAATGGTTCCCTGGTTGTCCTCGTAAACAACAGTCTTCTTATATACATAGGTATCCATCCCTTCGAGCAGTTGTTCTAGATAAATACATTCCTGTATGTATGTACTGTGACCTCCTTCCACGCCTCCTCCTCCTGCATTCCTGTGTGTTAGTTGGTTGGATCCACTACACTTCCGGTTGCTACTGAACGGACGTGTTTTTGCGGACCTCCCAAACTTTCAAACTTTAGACTGTTTTCTTTCTTTCTACCATTTTTTAACCAGTGATCTTAACTGATCACTGTGACTTTTGCTCTTATCGTTTATGCTGTTGGATTTATTGGTTTTATGTGACTTTTTACTGGACGTGACCTAAGCTGTCGGAGCTTGTTGTTGCCATAGCTACAGCTACACGCTACAGTACTCACAGTGCTAAACTCCCCCGAGGAAATGGCTCCAACGTCAGATGTCGCAGAAATGCGAACGGAACTGAAGACCATCGAGATACTAGTAATGGATCTTCTCAAGCGTCAAACGGAGCTCATGTCCAGGCTGCGTGAATATTAAAGGCAACCAACTTGTGTTCGGCTTTTCTCTGATTGGCCGCGCCCCCCCGCCCCCACGCGCAGGCAAGCGGCAGTCGTCCCACGTCCCAAATGAAATCCAAGGAGCAAGCGAGCGGCAGCGCGGGCAACCAACTTGTGTACCAACGCACTTGAGTTGGGCTGCTGTACCAACGCACTTGTGTTGGGCTGCAAATGCGCTGAACTAGAAAGCGTAACGTTATTATGTTTCGCGTTTTATTATGTTTCGCGTTTTTAACAACCAACTACCAGATTCACTCGTGTATAAACAAAGCCCATACAGTTATGAAATGCGCTGAACTAGAAAGCGTAACGTTATTATGTTTCGCGTTTTTAACAACCAACTACCAGATTCACTTGTGTATAAACAAAGCCCATACAGTTATGAAATGCGCTGAACTAAAGCGTAACGTTATTATGTTTCGCGTTTTTAACAACCAACTACCAGATTCACTCGTGTATAAACAAAGCCCATACAGTTATGAAATGCGCTGAACTAGAAAGCGTAACGTTATTATGTTTCGCGTTTTTAACAACCAACTACCAGATTCACTCGTGTATAAACAAAGCCCATACAGTTATGAAATGCGCTGAACTAGAAAGCGTAACGTTATTATGTTTCGCGTTCCATTGATTAACGCCATTACCTGCTGTGCTGTAGGAAGCAGAGGTACAGTAAGTTACAGTAGGTGTAGGTTACATGTTTAATCAAAGCCCATACAATTTTTTAGATGAATGATTGTGGATATAATATAGAAAACACATCACTATGATATTGTCAGATGGCGCAAAATACAATGGTGAGTGAGAAATATATCTCCAGTGATAAAACCCAGTGCTCTATGTCTCTATGATACACAGCGTGGATGGGCTTTCAGAGGGAGAGGCATGACTTCGCGACAGCCATATTAGACACTCACTGTACATCAGTGTGGAACTGTAACGTTATATGTTATTTCGCCCGTGGAGGCTGCTGAGCCTGAAGCGCAGCGGGGCGACGCGGTGGTTTATCCCCGGCTTCCGTGCGCCGCCCGTGGCTTGACTCGGTTCAGCTCCAGCAGCAGCAGCGGCCGTTCCTCCGTTGTAGAAGCCCTTCAATGACAGCAGCTCTCATATTTTGCGAATGCATAAACTATATCTTAAATTATGGCTATGTGTCTAATATGGCTGTCGCTTATCAATGACTTTGCGACAGCCATATTAGACACATTGCCATAATTTAAGATATAGTTTATGCATTCGCAAATATGAGAGCTCTGTCATTGAAGTGGGTGGTGGCAGCATTACTAACAGTAGCGATTTTTATTGTTTTGTCATGACCAAACATAATCCCAACATAGATAGGAGGTGTACTGTATGTCAAATGTCGGTCATGTGGTGGAAGAGTTTAGTACAGTCACACAACAGAACACCGCTGTAGTACAGTCACACAACAGAACACCGCTGGTTCGACCAGCGCTCGCGTCTCTCTTGCCGCAAGGGCGTGTGCTAGTGGATTGATTGATTGGCCGTGTGGCCAATCAGAGAAACGCTGAACGAAAAGCTGAACACAAGTTGGTTGCCTTTAATATTCACGCGTCCAGGCTGGCTAGCATGGAACAAGCGGACGCAGGCTGCACCAGTAGTCCCTCCTGGGCGACAGTGGTGAGGGGCCGAAGGAAGCTCTCCCTTCCTCTATATGATCCCGTTGATTCACCTCAACTATCAAACCGATTCAATCCTCTTTGTAATGATCCCAGCCTCCTAGGCTCTCCCTCGTTTCCGTCTCCTGCTGCTAGTAATGTAGCTTTGCTCAAAGACTATCCGATGCTAGCTACTAGCCTAGCTACTAGCCAGGCTCCAAGCGAAGCTACCAGGACGGCGGCCCTCTCCAGCTCACAACTCAACCATGGAAATATATCTGCAACCCAGAGCAGAAAGCGCTCTGCCCTGTTTGCTCTCGCATCGCCAAACTCCCCAGACTCACGCGATGGGTCCGACTCCCCAAAGTTTAAACGTCCTCGTCTGCGGTGCTCTGCAGCCCATGCCAGTACGATCATTCAAACGGCGAGTGTTATCGATGGAAATGCCGCTGTGAACGAGCCCCTCCACACGGCGCTGCTGCCCGACCAACCATCAAACCCAGCCAACAATGCAGACGCTACTCCTGCGGCTTTTCACCATAGAAACCTGGCCATCTACGACGGGGAATGCATCCATGAACAGCCAGAGATCCTACTCATCGGAGATTCCATCACCAGGTTTTTGCAAATACCACACGGCATTACGTATTGTTTTTCCGGTTTAAAAGTTACTGACTTACTTGAGTGTACTCCCGAAATCATCGACAGATATCCGTCCGCCCACACCGTTATCATTCATATCGGAGCAAATGACGTAATGGCTAGACAATCCGTTAAACTCCAATCTGACTTTGAATCACTAATACTCACTATTGAAAGCCTGGGTAAAATATGCATTGTGTCTGGCCCCATTCCATCCATAGGTCGTGGATCTGAGCGATTTAGCCGTCTGTTCTGGTTGCACAAATGGCTACAGACCTACTGTACTACTATAGGACTTTGCTATATAAATAACTTTGATCTGCTCTGGTCCAGGAAAGACCATTACAGACCCGATGGCATCCATCCAAACATATCAGGGGTAAATGTGCTAATACATAACGTCATACAAAGTGTAGCATCACTGGCCTGACAACCAACCATATCTAGCTCTGTAGACTATATACAGAAGCAGCCTAAACTACAAAAAAACACGTTGAGTGTCATCCCGATTCTGATCACCAAAAGACTAATCAATTACTCATTATCACGTCCCATATGTAAATCTAACCTTATCAATATCAGTGTTCAACCACAGACTATCTCACACCCCACTACAGAACCTGTACAGCTAAAACTAGCACTGTTCAACGTTAGAGCGCTGAAACAAAAATCATTTCTGATAAATGAACTCATAGTAAAACATGGTGTACATTGTATGTTTTTAGTAGAGACATGGTTAGACAATATCACTGGTGTAGCAACACTGATTGAGACCTGCCCTTCCAATTTTAAATTCTATCAATCAAACAGACAGAGTGGGAGGGGAGGCGGAATAGCAGCAATCATCTCCACTCAATTTGTGTGCAATGATATTGACCTGGGAACATTTTTATCATTTGAATACCTTGCTATTGTATTGAAAACAGAAATGCCAGTAATATGTGTGACATTGTATCGACCACCAAGGTACTCGCCACTCTTCATACAGGAATTTTCAGAACTCATATCGATCTGCATTACCAGGTATGATAGAATCATTCTTAATGGAGATCTAAACATTCATATCAACAAAAAGGATGACCCCAGGGGTTGTGAGTTTCTGAACCTACTGGACAGTTTTGGACTGATGCAACATGTTCACGAGGCCACCCACCAACATGGCAACACTCTGGACCTACTAATAACAACAGGGCTAAACATTGAGAATGTATCAGTAAAACAAATTCCAATTTCTGACCATTATTGTGTGTTCTATGGTACAAGCCTAATATTACATAAGACCAGAAGCGAATTCCTAGTTCACAGAAGGCTTCTGGACGCTAGAGCTGAAGCAAAATTCTCTAGTATGATGAAATCATATGACCAATGCAGTGAATCCTCCTTAAATCAGAAAGTGCAAAACTTCCACAGCACCTTGTCAACAGTGTTAGATACTGTTGCCCCTCTGAAGGTTAAAAAGGTAAAAACTGATAGAATCTCTCCATGGTTAAATAAAACCAATGTTAAAGATAACAAGAGAAAATGTAGGATAGCCGAGCGAAAATGGAGGAAATTCAAACTCACAGCTCACTTTAATTTATACAAAGACGCCATGGGCGCATACAATAAGGCAATACAACTTGCGAGAAAGGAATATTTTTCCAAAATGATCTCAGAAAATATGGGTAACTCCAGGGTACTTTTTTCCACCATCGACCGGCTGATTAACATACCACCCCCCCATATACCGCAGCAATCAGCCACAAAATGTGAAGAGTTCGCAGTTTTCTTTAATGAAAAAATATCATTGATTAGAGCAAGCATTACCGCTGATATAGATCTGGCTGTGAGTGAAAACCCACCTGAGATAACTATGGGGGAATTCACATGTATTACATTACCTGACCTCTGTAAGATTGTCTCTGAGTGTAATTCCGCCACCTCCTGCCTCGATCCTATACCAACAGCATTTCTCAAGCGGGTGTTCGATAGTGTCTCAAATCATGTCCTTGAAATCATAAATATGTCTCTTCAAACAGGCACTTTTCCAGATGCATTTAAAACGGCTGTAGTAAAACCACTACTAAAGAAAACAAACTTAGATGTAAACGAACTAAAAAGCTATAGGCCAATATCGAACCTTCCATTTATCAGCAAGATATTAGAAAAGATAGTCTCAGTACAAATAAACTCCTTTCTCAAAGATAATAACATCATGGAGGAATTACAATCAGGTTTCAGAACAAATCACAGCACTGAAACTGCCCTTACCAAAATAGTTAGCGACCTCAGGCTAAACTCCGATGCTGGCAAAGTCTCAATTCTTGTCCTATTGGACCTTAGTGCAGCGTTCGATACGATTGACCATAATATCTTGATCAGTCGTCTTGAAAGACTGGTTGGCTTTTCCGATCATGTACTAAATTGGCTCATAACATACATTAAGGGGAGAAGGTTCTATGTTAAGCTTGGAGACAATGTATCCGAGGAACATGACAGCAGCTTTGGAGTTGCACAAGGAAGCTGCCTTGGTCCATTACTCTTCTCACTATATATGCTGCCCCTCGGGGACATCATTCGAGACCACAATGTATGCTTCCATAGTTATGCTGATGATACACAACTATATATCTCCGCAGAACCAAATAACACTACAGCCATACAGTCCATTACAAATTGTCTGTTAGCAATAAACAAGTGGATGAACAATAACTTCCTAAAATTAAACGAAAGCAAGACCGAAATCCTATTGATCGGCCCAAAAGCGAAAAGGGAAGTGCTGTGTGAAAACCTGGGGAGTCTGTCATCCTATGTAAAGACTGAGGTTACAAGCCTAGGTGTCATCTTGGACTCAGACCTGACCTTTAAGTCTCATATAAATAAGGCCATGAAAACGTCATTCTTCCACCTAAGAAACATAGCGAAAGTAAGACCTTTCGTAAATAAAAAGGATGCAGAGAAACTTATTCATGCTTTTGTATCAAGTCAGCTTGACTATTGTAATGCACTGTTCACTGGTCTTCCCAAAGCAACCATTGGGAAGCTTCAGCTTATCCAAAACTCTGCAGCTCGATTACTAACTCATACAAGGAGAAGAGAACATATCACTCCAGTCCTGGCCACTCTGCACTGGCTTCCAATAACTCATAGAATTGATTTTAAGGTCCTTTTCCTAACATATAAAGCTCTTAATGAGCAAGGCCCAAAATACATAGCAAATTCCCTAGTTAGTTATCTGCCCTCAAGAACGCTACGGTCATCCACTACAGGTTTACTAGACACGCCCAGAAACCAAAAGAGGATAGGAAGTATGGCATTTGCCAACTATGCCCCAAAACTATGGAACACACTACCAACACACATCAGAAACGCCAGCTCTATACACATTTTTAAAGGAAAATTAAAAACGTACCTATACAGTCTAGCTTACAAATAGTTATGGCTTGGAAAAACCTGATGGATCCATGAGGCTAGGATAAGCCTTGTGGACCCAACTTTTTAGATGAAGGAACGGGTACATACGCACACAATACACGACCACTGATGGATCCGTAAGACTTGGAAAAGTCTTGTGGACCCAACTCTTTAGATGAGGGAACGGGTACATACGCACACAATATGCGGCCACTGATGGGTCCATGGGGCTTGGATAAGTCCTGTGGACCCAACTCTGGCCACTGACCACATGAGGGAACGGGTACATACGCACACAATACACGGCCACTGATGGATCCATGGGACTTGGTAAAGCACTATGGACCCAACTATGACCACTGATAAAAACGTAACTACACTAGCGTTATAAGAGCTAAACATTGCTACCTACCATACAAGTGCATTGGTTTAGTGCACTTCCGGTTGCTACTGAGCGGACATGTTTGTGCGGACCTGTTCTCCCAAACTGGTAAGCAAATGACTGTTTTTACGTTATTTTCATTTTTACGTTACTATTATTATTATTATTATTATTATTATTTTTTTTTTTTTTAAACATTAATCTTAACTGATCACTGTGACTTTATTGCTTTTATCGTTATATATGCCTATATTTGTGTACAGCACTTTGAGCTACATGACATGTATGAAAGGTGCTTTATAAATACTTACTTACTTACTTACTGTATTGTCATAGCTAGAGCCATATATTCGGCTTCACAAGTTGATAGTGCCACTGTGGGCTGCTTTTTCTGAAACACAGCTGTTTATCTGCTGTACCTTTGAGATAACGAAAAACATGTTTTGCTGTAATCCAGCGCTCCTCTGTGGGGTCAGCAAAATGCTGTGACAATTTTGTTCACTACAAAACATAGATCAGGGCGAGTACATGTTGTCAAATAAATGAGGCTACCCACAGCTTCTCTGTACATTTTTACATCAATCAAAACATTTCAGGATCTTTTCCACATAATTAAATCATTTTGAATATGGTAAATCATCCACTTCTGTATTTAAACATAGAATCCATTTCTGTATTTAAACATGGAATCCATTCCGCTATTTAAACCTGGAATCTACTCCTTCTGTATTTAAACCTGGAGAATTTATAAAACATAGAACTAAAGAGGCAGAAAATAAATATAAGAAATATAAAAATAAGTTGACTAATATTATGAGAAGATGTAAGAAGGATCATTATAGTAGAATATTAGATAACAACAAATATAATATTAAAGGTGTTTGGAAGATATTAAATGGTATTATCAGGAATGGACAAATAAACGATCCTCAGTATTTTATGGAAAATGATCAAACTATTAGCAATATGGATGATGTGGTTAACAACTTTAATAAGTTTTTTGTAAATATTGGACCAGAATTAGCGGGAAAAATCCCAGATCCAGTGACTCCTGAAGACATAAAAGACAATTATATTGAAAGAAATCCCAGTTCAATGTTTCTGGAAGCGGTAGATGAAAATGAAATTATAGAAACTACTAATACATGTAAAAACAAGACATCTACAGACAGTAATGAAATATATATGAAAATAGTAAAAAAATTCATTAGTGGGATTTCAAAACCACTCACGCACATCTGCAATTTATCATTCAAAACTGGTCGATTTCCGAATAAAATGAAAATAGCAAAAGTCATACCTCTTTTCAAGACTGGAGATAAACACCATTTCACAAATTATAGGCCTGTTTCTCTACTTCCTCAGTTTTCAAAAATATTAGAAAAACTCTTCAACAACAGATTAGATAAATTCATTGATAAACATAATTTACTCACCGATAACCAGTATGGATTCAGAACACACCGGTCAACATCACTAGCATTGATTTGCTTTTGATTTGAAGTCTTTATTTCGAACATGCAATGAATACAACAAACAATAACAAAAAGCAAAACAACTCAATCTGCATGTTCGAAAAGGAGTAGGAAGAAGTATACACTTATTTAATCCTACCCCTTTTCCACTACTCAAATGAGTGTACTATTTTAAACATAAAAAAGAAAAGAACAAAAAAAAATATATATATATGCAAAACAAAAAACAAAAACTATATATGTATAAAAGAAAAGAAAATAGAAAACAAAAGAAAAATGTAAACACCCGTGAATATCAAGTCCCTTCCTCATCCCTGTACCTTGTGAACATAATTTCCTTATACATCAGTTTGAATTGTCTCATGTTTGGACATTGCTTTAGCACCACATTTAGACTGTTCCACAGTTTCACTCCACATATCGAGATGCAGTGTTTTCTCATGGTAGTGCGTACGTTTAGCACCTTTAAATTGTGTTCTCCCCTCAGATTATAACCCCCCTCCCTATCAAAGAACAATTCTTGAATGTTTCTTGGAAGTGCATGACTTTTTGCTTTATACATTAATTGTGCCGTTTTAAATTCCACAAGATCATTTAACTTCAATGTCTTTGACTCCAAAAACAATTATGTTAGTGTGATCACGATAACCTGCAATGTGAACTATTCTTATGGCCCTTTTTTGGAGTATAAAAAGTGGTTGTAGTGTAGACTTATAATTGTTTCCCCAGACTTCAGCACAATAATTTAAATATGGTAAAACTAGTGAACAGTAGAGAATGTAGAGTGAGTTTCTATCCAGAATGTGCTTTACTTTACTCATGACTGAAATGCTTCGTGAGAGTTTAGATTGGACATGTTTTATGTGAGGTTTCCAACAGATTTTATGGTCTATTATTACACCTAGGAATTTATTTTCATAAACTCTTTCAATAATCACATCATTTATTTTAACTTGTACCTGAGTATCCAATCTACAGTTTCCAAACAACATAATTTTAGTTTTGCTCAAGTTCAATGATAATTTGTTTCTATCAAACCATTCCTTCAATTTCTTCATTTCAGATGTGATGACCTCTAAAAGCTGCTGGACATTCTCACCAGAAAAAAAAAGATTAGTGTCATCCGCAAATAAAATACATTTAAATATATTGGATACTTTACATATCTCGTTAATGTACAAGATAAACAGTTTTGGACCCAACACTGACCCCTGGGGGACACCACAAGCAATGTCCAAACATTCAGATTTATAATCTCTCATTGTCACAAATTGTTGTCTTTTATTTAGATAGCTTCTCACCCAGTCCAATACTACCCCCCTGATCCCATATCTCTCCAATTTACTGATTAATATATCATGATTAATAGTATCAAATGCTTTTTTTAGGTCAATGAATACTCCAGCTACATGTTTTTTTTGATCTATGGGATTTGTGATTTTTTCAATGAGTTCTATTAACGCTAGTGATGTTGACCGGTGTGTTCTGAATCCATACTGGCTATCGGTGAGTAAATTATGTTTATCAATGAATTTATCTAATCTGTTGTTGAAGAGTTTTTCTAATATTTTTGAAAACTGAGGAAGTAGAGAAACAGGCCTATAATTTGTGAAGTGGTGTTTATCTCCAGTCTTGAACAGAGGTATGACTTTTGCTATTTTCATTTTATTCGGAAATCGACCAGTTTTGAATGATAAATTGCAGATGTGCGTGAGTGGTTTTGAAATCCCACTAATGATTTTTTTTTTACTATTTTCATATCTATTTCATTACTGTCTGTAGATGTCTTGTTTTTACATTTATTAGTAGTTTCTATAATTTCATTTTCATCTACCGCTTCCAGAAACATTGAACTAGGATTTCTTTCAATGTAATTGTCTTTTATGTCTTCAGGAGTCACTGGATCTGGGATTTTTCCCGCTAATTCTGGTCCAATATTTACAAAAAATGTATTAAAGTTGTTAACCACATCATCCATATTGCTAATAGTTTGATCCTTTTCCATAAAATACTGAGGATAGTTTATTTGTCTTGATCCATTCCTGATAATACCATTTAATATCTTCCAAACACCTTTAATATTATATTTGTTGTTATCTAATATTCTACTATAATGATCCTTCTTACATCTTCTCATAATATTAGTCAACTTATTTTTATATTTCTTATATTTATTTTCTGCCTCTTTAGTTCTATGTTTTATAAATTCTCTATATAGTGTATTTTTCTTTTTACATGCATTCTGTAATCCCCTTGTGATCCATGGGCTGTCTGAGTGTTTATGTTTACTGCTATATTCTTTTATTGGACAATGTTTGTGATATAGTAAGTTAAATATAGATAAGAATGTTTCATATGCTTTATCAGTGTCATCCTCTTTATATACTATCTCCCAATTTTGTAGTAGCAAATCATTTTTGAAAGCGTTCATTGATTCTTCAGTCCTTACTCGTTTAAATTGTAGTTTATTGTCCTGCTTGTTTTCTGTGTAGTTGTTGTCATAAACTGTAAAAACTGGTAAATGGTCGCTGATGTCATTTATTAGTAATCCACTCACTGTATTGTTTTCTATAATGTTCGTAAATATATTGTCTATCAGAGTGGCACAATGGGATGTGATTCGGCTGGGTCTTGTGATTTTTGGATAAAGGCTCAAACTATACAATGTGTTGATGAATTCCTCAGTCATTTTATGTTTGTTTGGATTTAAAAGATCAATGTTAAAATCCCCACAGATGAAAATAGCCTTTTGATTATTGTTTATATACATTTCTTCCATCCAGTCCTTGAAAACTTCAATATTCGAACCTGGTGCTCTATATATACAGCTCACAATTATATTTTTCTTTTTTTCTACACATATTTCTATTGTTATATCATTTAAACAATTTCTGCCGGTCCAAAATGAATGTTGTTGTTTACATGTTGTGTCGTGCATGTATCCCCTCCTTGGTTCCCTTTTCCCTAAACTCATTGAATGTTATGATAACCTTCATACTGTCTTTTACTATCATCATAAATAGTTTCTTTGGGGGGGAAACCCCACTTCTTAGGGACCTGCACTGGCTCCCCATTGCTGCACGAATCCGCTTCAAGGCCCTCGACCTAGCATACCGTGCGGCAAAGGGAACCGCTCCCGCCTACCTCCGGTCAATGGTCTCTAACTACACACCCTCAAGACCCCTACGCTCTGCATCTTCTGGCCGCCTCAGACCCACTCCTATCCGAGCTCCAGGAGGGTCATCAAGGAGAAGCCGCCTTTTCTCAGTTCTTGCCCCACAATGGTGGAATGAACTGCCCCCACCCCAGTTAGGACAGCCGAAACCCATCCAATCTTTCGCCGTCGACTAAAGATGCACTTCTTCAACCATTATCGGAAATTAAAAAAAGAATATATATATATATATATATATATATATATATATATATATATATATATATATATATATATATAATTCTAACCCTAACTAACCTTACTGTCATGCACTTGTCCTAATAAACTAACCTACACTGTAGCACTCAACACTTTGATGAACATTGGTACTCGGCTGATAGAGTTGCGCCCTTCCTGATGACTTGTCGTACAGAACTTGTATGTCGCTTTGGATAAAAGCGTCAGCTAAATGACTAAATGTCATGTAAATGCACTTTACTACTGAATAATCTTCCTCGCCTATGCACTCAAGACTGTAGCACCCAAGTTCGACATTGTTAGACGGACATTGTTACTTCGAGTTGTACCCTTCCTGCTGACCTGTTGTACAGAACTCGTAAGTCGCTTTGGATAAAAGCTTTTCAGCTAAATTACTAAATGTAAATCCAAATGAGACCATAATAGCAACCTTGTCACAATGACATCTGGTAAGAAAAATTAAATCATTGCAACATCTGTTGGGGATGTTGCAATTGACCAAAGCGTGACCAGAGTGCATTGTGCAATGTGTTTTTGTAGGGTATAGTTGCTCGAGGTCCTGAACGCTGGACACGTTCTATTTTTATTGATTTATTGTACTGTAAATGAGAGTATACTGTAGATGAGAACTATTTTATTGTACTGCACTATTTACTCTATTCTGTTTTACTCTTTTATTACTGTCTATTTTAAAATTGCCATAATCAAACCGTAAACAAAGAGGCCTATTAAAGATGTTGTCTATTTCATGCTTGTTTTATACTTATTCCATGTCTGCACTTCATGCATTGCTCTTGATCTGCCAATTGTCCTCATTTTATGCCTTTTTTATTTTAAATATTTTTTACTGCTGTCAATCACTTTGAGCTGCAATTCGTGTATGAAAGGTGCTATACAAATAAAGTTTATTATTATTATATTATGTCTTCTGATGATCATGACGATGATGATGCTGATAATTGCAAGCTTGAGTGTGTTGTTGTACAATTTCTCATTGTTTACATATTTGGTTCGTCTGCTTATCTGTATAATTATCTTCATAATATGTCCTTTGTAATTCCAGTTACTTATAAACACAAAAATTGATTGATAAAAAAATGATTGAAAAAAATTAAAGAAGCATGAAGGGTTCTGGACGGGATCGTCTTTGACTGACAAGCGTCCAATGACTTGAACAACCAGGATTGAGGAAGGACCACAAAAACACAACAGTGGAATGAACTTCCCATCTGTAACCACCACAGTCAGGACAGACAGCTGAAACCATCACAGTCAGGACAGACAGCTGAAACCATCACAGACAGGACAGCTGAAACCATCACAGTCAGGATATGTTAGGGTTTGAAACCGACCTCAAACGCACGGCACAGACAGGTAGTTCAGAGTTAGCCAAATACTAGGGCGTATTTATTTTCAGAGTCAAAAAGGAGCAAGTAACAATCTTGAAACAAAGGGAGACTGCCTTCAGCAGAGTTATCTGCGGCTCTGCAGATCCTCTTGGTGTTCGAGGTGGGGAAACGGTATTGACGCTGAAGCGGCTCTGCAGATACTCCCAGCTTCAACTCGAGGTGGAAAAGAGAGAGAGAGAGAGAGGTAAATAACAGTCCACATCACACAGAGGCAGTGCGGTCTCCTCCTCCCTTAGCTGAGTCAGAACAAACAAAACGATATCTTCAGTGTTCACCACAACACACAATTTAGCTGAGGGTCAGTGCAAAACAAAAACGATAAACTTCTGTGTCTCTTCTAAACACACACCCCAGCTGAGTCCAGTGCAAGTAAATGATAATCTTCAGTGTCTCCTTTAACACACAACTTAGCTGAGTCAAGTGTAAGCAAAAATAGAACTCTTCAGTGTTCTTCAAAACACACAAAACAGAATCGTCCAAAAAAGGGTTTGGTTCAAACTCACCAAAGCGCAAGAGTAAAGCGGGTAAACGAGGCGCAGCTCAAAACGGGGGACAAGGTCTTCACCAGCGGCAATCCACAGATGTCCTGGAGGGAGAGTAGACGAGGCACAGCAACGGGGAACAACAGGCAGAAACAGAAGTATTCAAAACGACCCGACATCGATTGAAGGGAAGTCCCAGTATAAAAAGCCTCTGGGGCGCTAATCAAAAACTATGACAGGTGCGCGCTGGAATTGATACTTGCTCCAAAAGCGTGTGGCGGGGAATGCACCAATCAACACAGCACCTTAAAGGAGCGGAGCGTGTGACGGGGAATGCATCAATCAACACAGTACCTTAAAGGAGCGGAGCGTGTGGCGGGGACTGAACCAATCCTCACAGGATAGCTGAAACCATCACAGTCAGGACAGCTGAAACCATCACAGTCAGGATAGCTGAAACCATCACAGTCAGGACAGCTGAAACCATCACAGTCAGAACAGACAGCTGAAACCATCACAGTCAGGACAGACAGCTGAAACCATCACAGTCAGGACAGACAGCTGAAACCATCACAGTCAGGACAGACAGCTGAAACCATCACAGTCAGGACAGACAGCTGAAACCATCACAGTCAGGACAGACAGCTGAAACCATCACAGTCAGGACAGCTGAAACCATCACAGTCAGAACAGCTGAAACCACCACAGTCAGGACAGCTGAAACCATCACAGTCAGGACAGCTGAAACCATCACAGTCAGGACAGCTGAAACCATCACAGTCAGGAAAGACAGCTGAAACCATCACAGTCAGGACAGACAGCTGAAACCATCACAGTCAGGACAGCTGAAACCATCACAGTCAGGACAGCTGAACCCATCACAGTCAGGACAGACAGCTGAAACCATCACAGTCAGGACACTGGACAGCTGAAACCATCACAGTCAGAACAGCTGAAACCACCACAGTCAGGACAGCTGAAACCATCACAGTCAGGACAGCTGAAACCATCACAGTCAGGACAGCTGAAACCATCACAGTCAGGACAGCTGAAACCATCACAGTCAGGACAGCTGAAACCATCACAGTCAGGCCAGAAGAAACCATCACAGTCAGGACAGCTGAAACCATCACAGTCAGAACAGCTGAAAGCACCACAGTCAGGACAGCTGAAACCATCACAGTCAGGACAGCTGAAACCATCACAGTCAGGACAGCTGAAACCATCACAGTCAGGAAAGACAGCTGAAACCATCACAGTCAGGACAGACAGCTGAAACCATCACAGTCAGAACAGCTGAAACCATCACAGTCAGAACAGCTGAAACCATCACAGTCAGGACAGCTGAAACCATCACAGTCAGAACAGACAGCTGAAACCATCACAGTCAGAACAGCTGAAACCATCACAGTCAGAACAGCTGAAACCATCACAGTCAGGACAGCTGAAACCATCACAGTCAGAACAGCTGAAACCACCACAGTCAGGACAGCTGAAACCATCACAGTCAGGACAGCTGAAACCATCACAGTCAGAACAGCTGAAACCACCACAGTCAGGACAGCTGAAACCACCACAGTCAGGACAGAAGAAACCACCACAGTCAGGACAGAAGAAACCATCACAGTCAGAACAGCTGAAACCATCACAGTCAGGACAGCTGAAACCATCACAGTCAGAACAGCTGAAACCATCACAGTCAGGACAGCTGAAACCATCACAGTCAGGACAGCTGAAACCACCACAGTCAGGACAGCTGAAACCACCACAGTCAGGACAGCTGAAACCACCACAGTCAGGACAGAAGAAACCACCACAGTCAGGACAGAAGAAACCATCACAGTCAGGACAGAAGAAACCACCACAGTCAGGACAGAAGAAACCATCACAGTCAGGACAGCTGAAACCACCACAGTCAGGACAGAAGAAACCATCACAGTCAGGTCAGCTGAAACCATCACAGTCAGGACACTGGACAGCTGAAACCATCACAGTCAGGCCAGAAGAAACCATCACAGTCAGGACAGCTGAAACCATCACAGTCAGAACAGCTGAAACCACCACAGTCAGGACAGCTGAAACCATCACAGTCAGGACAGCTGAAACCATCACAGTCAGGACACTGGACAGCTGAAACCATCACAGTCAGGCCAGAAGAAGCCATCACAGTCAGGACAGCTGAAACCATCACAGTCAGAACAGCTGAAACCACCACAGTCAGGACAGCTGAAACCATCACAGTCAGGACAGCTGAAACCATCACAGTCAGGACAGCTGAAACCATCACAGTCAGGACAGACAGCTGAAACCATCACAGTCAGAACAGCTGAAACCATCACAGTCAGAACAGCTGAAACCATCACAGTCAGGACAGCTGAAACCATCACAGTCAGGACAGAAGAAACCATCACAGTCAGGACAGATGAAACCATCACAGTCAGGACAGACAGCTGAAACCATCACAGGCAAGACAGCTGAAACCATCACAGTCAGAACAGCTGAAACCATCACAGTCAGGACAGCTGAAACCATCACAGTCAGGAAAGACAGCTGAAACCATTACAGTCAGGACAGAAGAAACCACCACAGTCAGGACAGCTGAAACCATCACAGTCAGGACAGATGAAACCATCACAGTCAGGACAGCTGAAACCACCACAGTCAGGACAGCTGAAACCATCACAGTCAGGACAGCTGAAACCAGCACAGTCAGGACAGCTGAAACCAGCACAGGCAGGACAGACAGCTGAAACCATCACAGGCAGGACAGCTGAAACCATCACAGTCAGGACAGCTGAAACCATCACAGTCAGGACAGCTGAAACCATCACAGTCAGGACAGCTGAAACCACCACAGTCAGGACAGAAGAAACCATCACAGTCAGGACAGACAGCTGAAACCACCACAGTCAGGACAGCTGAAACCATCACAGTCAGAACAGCTGAAACCACCACAGTCAGGACAGCTGAAACCATCACAGTCAGGACAGCTGAAACCATCACAGTCAGGACAGCTGAAACCATCACAGTCAGGAAAGACAGCTGAAACCATCACAGTCAGGACAGACAGCTGAAACCATCACAGTCAGGACAGCTGAAACCATCACAGTCAGGACAGCTGAAACCATCACAGTCAGGACAGACAGCTGAAACCATCACAGTCAGGACACTGGACAGCTGAAACCATCACAGTCAGAACAGCTGAAACCACCACAGTCAGGACAGCTGAAACCATCACAGTCAGGACAGCTGAAACCATCACAGTCAGGACAGCTGAAACCATCACAGTCAGGACAGCTGAAACCATCACAGTCAGGACAGCTGAAACCATCACAGTCAGGCCAGAAGAAACCATCACAGTCAGGACAGCTGAAACCATCACAGTCAGAACAGCTGAAACCACCACAGTCAGGACAGCTGAAACCATCACAGTCAGGACAGCTGAAACCATCACAGTCAGGACAGCTGAAACCATCACAGTTAGGAAAGACAGCTGAAACCATCACAGTCAGGACAGACAGCTGAAACCATCACAGTCAGAACAGCTGAAACCATCACAGTCAGGAAAGACAGCTGAAACCATCACAGTCAGGACAGCTGAAACCATCACAGTCAGAACAGCTGAAACCATCACAGTCAGGACAGCTGAAACCGTCACAGTCAGAACAGCTGAAACCACCACAGTCAGGACAGCTGAAACCATCACAGTCAGGACAGCTGAAACCATCACAGTCAGAACAGCTGAAACCATCAGTCAGAACAGCTGAAACCATCACAGTCAGGACAGCTGAAACCATCACAGTCAGGACAGCTGAAACCACCACAGTCAGGACAGCTGAAACCACCACAGTCAGGACAGCTGAAACCACCACAGTCAGGACAGAAGAAACCACCACAGTCAGGACAGAAGAAACCATCACAGTCAGGACAGAAGAAACCACCACAGTCAGGACAGAAGAAACCATCACAGTCAGGACAGCTGAAACCACCACAGTCAGGACAGAAGAAACCATCACAGTCAGGACAGCTGAAACCACCACAGTCAGGACAGCTGAAACCATCACAGTCAGGACAGACAGCTGAAACCAGCACAGTCAGGACAGCTGAAACCAGCACAGGCAGGACAGACAGCTGAAACCATCACAGGCAGGACAGCTGAAACCATCACAGTCAGGACAGCTGAAACCATCACAGTCAGGACAGCTGAAACCATCACAGTCAGGACAGCTGAAACCATCACAGTCAGGACAGCTGAAACCATCACAGTCAGGACAGCAGCTGAAACCACCACAGTCAGGACAGCTGAAGCCATCACAGTTAGGAAAGACAGCTGAAACCATCACAGTCAGGACAGACAGCTGAAACCATCACAGTCAGAACAGCTGAAACCATCACAGTCAGGAAAGACAGCTGAAACCATCACAGTCAGGACAGCTGAAACCATCACAGTCAGAACAGCTGAAACCATCACAGTCAGGACAGCTGAAACCGTCACAGTCAGAACAGCTGAAACCACCACAGTCAGGACAGCTGAAACCATCACAGTCAGGACAGCTGAAACCATCACAGTCAGAACAGCTGAAACCATCAGTCAGAACAGCTGAAACCATCACAGTCAGGACAGCTGAAACCATCACAGTCAGGACAGCTGAAACCACCACAGTCAGGACAGCTGAAACCACCACAGTCAGGACAGCTGAAACCACCACAGTCAGGACAGAAGAAACCACCACAGTCAGGACAGAAGAAACCATCACAGTCAGGACAGAAGAAACCATCACAGTCAGGACAGCTGAAACCACCACAGTCAGGACAGAAGAAACCATCACAGTCAGGACAGCTGAAACCACCACAGTCAGGACAGCTGAAACCATCACAGTCAGGACAGACAGCTGAAACCAGCACAGTCAGGACAGCTGAAACCAGCACAGGCAGGACAGACAGCTGAAACCATCACAGGCAGGACAGCTGAAACCATCACAGTCAGGACAGCTGAAACCATCACAGTCAGGACAGCTGAAACCATCACAGTCAGGACAGCTGAAACCATCACAGTCAGGACAGCTGAAACCATCACAGTCAGGACAGCAGCTGAAACCACCACAGTCAGGACAGCTGAAACCATCACAGTCAGGACAGCAGCTGAAACCATCACAGTCAGGACAGCTGAAACCATCACAGTCAGGACAGAAGAAACCATCACAGTCAGGACAGACAGCTGAAACCACCACAGTCAGGACAGCTGAAACCATCACAGTCAGAACAGCTGAAACCATCAGTCAGAACAGCTGAAACCATCACAGTCAGGACAGCTGAAACCATCACAGTCAGGACATCTGAAACCACCACAGTCAGGACAGCTGAAACCACCACAGTCAGGACAGCTGAAACCACCACAGTCAGGACAGAAGAAACCACCACAGTCAGGACAGAAGAAACCATCACAGTCAGGACAGAAGAAACCACCACAGTCAGGACAGAAGAAACCATCACAATCAGGACAGCTGAAACCACCACAGTCAGGACAGAAGAAACCATCACAGTCAGGACAGCTGAAACCATCACAGTCAGGACACTGGACAGCTGAAACCATCACAGTCAGGACAGAAGAAACCATCACAGTCAGGACAGACAGCTGAAACCACCACAGTCAGGACAGCTGAAACCATCACAGTCAGAACAGCTGAAACCATCAGTCAGAACAGCTGAAACCAACACAGTCAGGACAGCTGAAACCATCACAGTCAGAACAGCTGAAACCACCACAGTCAGGACAGCTGAAACCACCACAGTCAGGACAGAAGAAACCACCACAGTCAGGACAGAAGAAACCATCACAGTCAGAACAGCTGAAACCATCACAGTCAGGACAGCTGAAACCACCACAGTCAGGACAGCTGAAACCACCACAGTCAGGACAGAAGAAACCACCACAGTCAGGACAGAAGAAACCATCACAGTCAGGACAGAAGAAACCACCACAGTCAGGACAGAAGAAACCATCACAGTCAGGACAGCTGAAACCACCACAGTCAGGACAGAAGAAACCATCACAGTCAGGACAGCTGAAACCACCACAGTCAGGACAGCTGAAGCCATCACAGTCAGGACAGACAGCTGAAACCAGCACAGTCAGGACAGCTGAAACCAGCACAGGCAGGACAGACAGCTGAAACCATCACAGGCAGGACAGCTGAAACCATCACAGTCAGGACAGCTGAAACCATCACAGTCAGGACAGCTGAAACCATCACAGTCAGGACAGCTGAAACCATCACAGTCAGGACAGCTGAAACCATCACAGTCAGGACAGCAGCTGAAACCACCACAGTCAGGACAGCTGAAACCATCACAGTCAGGACAGCAGCTGAAACCATCACAGTCAGGACAGCTGAAACCATCACAGTCAGGACAGAAGAAACCATCACAGTCAGGACAGACAGCTGAAACCACCACAGTCAGGACAGCTGAAACCATCACAGTCAGAACAGCTGAAACCATCAGTCAGAACAGCTGAAACCATCACAGTCAGGACAGCTGAAACCATCACAGTCAGGACATCTGAAACCACCACAGTCAGGACAGCTGAAACCACCACAGTCAGGACAGCTGAAACCACCACAGTCAGGACAGAAGAAACCACCACAGTCAGGACAGAAGAAACCATCACAGTCAGGACAGAAGAAACCACCACAGTCAGGACAGAAGAAACCATCACAATCAGGACAGCTGAAACCACCACAGTCAGGACAGAAGAAACCATCACAGTCAGGACAGCTGAAACCATCACAGTCAGGACACTGGACAGCTGAAACCATCACAGTCAGGCCAGAAGAAACCATCACAGTCAGGACAGCTGAAACCATCACAGTCAGAACAGCTGAAACCACCACAGTCAGGACAGCTGAAACCATCACAGTCAGGACAGCTGAAACCATCACAGTCAGGACACTGGACAGCTGAAACCATCACAGTCAGGCCAGAAGAAACCATCACAGTCAGGACAGCTGAAACCATCACAGTCAGAACAGCTGAAACCACCACAGTCAGGACAGCTGAAACCATCACAGTCAGGACAGCTGAAACCATCACAGTCAGGACAGCTGAAACCATCACAGTCAGGACAGACAGCTGAAACCATCACAGTCAGAACAGCTGAAACCATCACAGTCAGAACAGCTGAAACCATCACAGTCAGGACAGCTGAAACCATCACAGTCAGGACAGAAGAAACCATCACAGTCAGGACAGATGAAACCATCACAGTCAGGACAGACAGCTGAAACCATCACAGGCAGGACAGCTGAAACCATCACAGTCAGAACAGCTGAAACCATCACAGTCAGGACAGCTGAAACCATCACAGTCAGGAAAGACAGCTGAAACCATCACAGTCAGGACAGAAGAAACCACCACAGTCAGGACAGCTGAAACCATCACAGTCAGGCCAGAAGAAACCATCACAGTCAGGACAGCTGAAACCATCACAGTCAGAACAGCTGAAACCACCACAGTCAGGACAGCTGAAACCATCACAGTCAGGACAGCTGAAACCATCACAGTCAGGACAGCTGAAACCATCACAGTCAGGACAGCTGAAACCACCACAGTCAAGACAGAAGAAACCATCACAGTCAGGACAGACAGCTGAAACCACCACAGTCAGGACAGCTGAAACCATCACAGTCAGAACAGCTGAAACCACCACAGTCAGGACAGCTGAAACCATCACAGTCAGGACAGCTGAAACCATCACAGTCAGGACAGCTGAAACCATCACAGTCAGGAAAGACAGCTGAAACCATCACAGTCAGGACAGACAGCTGAAACCATCACAGTCAGGACAGCTGAAACCATCACAGTCAGGACAGCTGAAACCATCACAGTCAGGACAGCTGAAACCATCACAGTCAGGACAGACAGCTGAAACCATCACAGTCAGGACACTGGACAGCTGAAACCATCACAGTCAGAACAGCTGAAACCACCACAGTCAGGACAGCTGAAACCATCACAGTCAGGACAGCTGAAACCATCACAGTCAGGACAGCTGAAACCATCACAGTCAGGACAGCTGAAACCATCACAGTCAGGACAGCTGAAACCATCACAGTCAGGCCAGAAGAAACCATCACAGTCAGGACAGCTGAAACCATCACAGTCAGAACAGCTGAAACCACCACATTCAGGACAGCTGAAACCATCACAGTCAGGACAGCTGAAACCATCACAGTCAGGACAGCTGAAACCATCACAGTCAGGAAAGACAGCTGAAACCATCACAGTCAGGACAGACAGCTGAAACCATCACAGTCAGAACAGCTGAAACCATCACAGTCAGAACAGCTGAAACCATCACAGTCAGGAAAGACAGCTGAAACCATCACAGTCAGGACAGCTGAAACCATCACAGTCAGAACAGCTGAAACCATCACAGTCAGGACAGCTGAAACCATCACAGTCAGAACAGCTGAAACCACCACAGTCAGGACAGCTGAAACCATCACAGTCAGGACAGCTGAAACCATCACAGTCAGAACAGCTGAAACCATCAGTCAGAACAGCTGAAACCATCACAGTCAGGACAGCTGAAACCATCACAGTCAGGACAGCTGAAACCACCACAGTCAGGACAGCTGAA
Source organism: Notolepis coatsorum (assembly GCF_963971535.1). NCBI lineage: Eukaryota > Metazoa > Chordata > Actinopteri > Aulopiformes > Paralepididae > Notolepis > Notolepis coatsorum. The sequence continues at coordinate 109,409,954 of NC_140178.1, read as the reverse complement.
ACCACCACAGTCAGGACAGCTGAAACCACCACAGTCAGGACAGAAGAAACCACCACAGTCAGGACAGAAGAAACCACCACAGTCAGGACAGAAGAAACCACCACAGTCAGGACAGAAGAAACCATCACAGTCAGGACAGCTGAAACCACCACAGTCAGGACAGAAGAAACCATAACAGTCAGGACATCTGAAACCACCACAGTCAGGACAGCTGAAACCATCACAGTCAGGACAGACAGCTGAAACCAGCACAGTCAGGACAGCTGAAACCAGCACAGGCAGGACAGACAGCTGAAACCATCACAGGCAGGACAGCTGAAACCATCACAGTCAGGACAGCTGAAACCATCACAGTCAGGACAGCTGAAACCATCACAGTCAGGACAGCTGAAACCATCACAGTCAGGACAGCTGAAACCATCACAGTCAGGACAGCAGCTGAAACCACCACAGTCAGGACAGCTGAAACCATCACAGTCAGGACAGCAGCTGAAACCATCACAGTCAGGACAGCTGAAACCATCACAGTCAGGACAGAAGAAACCATCACAGTCAGGACAGACAGCTGAAACCACCACAGTCAGGACAGCTGAAACCATCACAGTCAGAACAGCTGAAACCATCAGTCAGAACAGCTGAAACCATCACAGTCAGGACAGCTGAAACCATCACAGTCAGGACATCTGAAACCACCACAGTCAGGACAGCTGAAACCACCACAGTCAGGACAGCTGAAACCACCACAGTCAGGACAGAAGAAACCACCACAGTCAGGACAGAAGAAACCATCACAGTCAGGACAGAAGAAACCACCACAGTCAGGACAGAAGAAACCATCACAATCAGGACAGCTGAAACCACCACAGTCAGGACAGAAGAAACCATCACAGTCAGGACAGCTGAAACCATCACAGTCAGGACACTGGACAGCTGAAACCATCACAGTCAGGACAGAAGAAACCATCACAGTCAGGACAGACAGCTGAAACCACCACAGTCAGGACAGCTGAAACCATCACAGTCAGAACAGCTGAAACCATCAGTCAGAACAGCTGAAACCATCACAGTCAGGACAGCTGAAACCATCACAGTCAGAACAGCTGAAACCACCACAGTCAGGACAGCTGAAACCACCACAGTCAGGACAGAAGAAACCACCACAGTCAGGACAGAAGAAACCATCACAGTCAGAACAGCTGAAACCATCACAGTCAGGACAGCTGAAACCACCACAGTCAGGACAGCTGAAACCACCACAGTCAGGACAGAAGAAACCACCACAGTCAGGACAGAAGAAACCATCACAGTCAGGACAGAAGAAACCACCACAGTCAGGACAGAAGAAACCATCACAGTCAGGACAGCTGAAACCACCACAGTCAGGACAGAAGAAACCATCACAGTCAGGACAGCTGAAACCACCACAGTCAGGACAGCTGAAGCCATCACAGTCATGACAGACAGCTGAAACCAGCACAGTCAGGACAGCTGAAACCAGCACAGGCAGGACAGACAGCTGAAACCATCACAGGCAGGACAGCTGAAACCATCACAGTCAGGACAGCTGAAACCATCACAGTCAGGACAGCTGAAACCATCACAGTCAGGACAGCTGAAACCATCACAGTCAGGACAGCAGCTGAAACCACCACAGTCAGGACAGCTGAAACCATCACAGTCAGGACAGCAGCTGAAACCATCACAGTCAGGACAGCTGAAACCATCACAGTCAGGACAGAAGAAACCATCACAGTCAGGACAGACAGCTGAAACCACCACAGTCAGGACAGCTGAAACCATCACAGTCAGAACAGCTGAAACCATCAGTCAGAACAGCTGAAACCATCACAGTCAGGACAGCTGAAACCATCACAGTCAGGACATCTGAAACCACCACAGTCAGGACAGCTGAAACCACCACAGTCAGGACAGCTGAAACCACCACAGTCAGGACAGAAGAAACCACCACAGTCAGGACAGAAGAAACCATCACAGTCAGGACAGAAGAAACCACCACAGTCAGGACAGAAGAAACCATCACAATCAGGACAGCTGAAACCACCACAGTCAGGACAGAAGAAACCATCACAGTCAGGACAGCTGAAACCATCACAGTCAGGACACTGGACAGCTGAAACCATCACAGTCAGGCCAGAAGAAACCATCACAGTCAGGACAGCTGAAACCATCACAGTCAGAACAGCTGAAACCACCACAGTCAGGACAGCTGAAACCATCACAGTCAGGACAGCTGAAACCATCACAGTCAGGACACTGGACAGCTGAAACCATCACAGTCAGGCCAGAAGAAACCATCACAGTCAGGACAGCTGAAACCATCACAGTCAGAACAGCTGAAACCACCACAGTCAGGACAGCTGAAACCATCACAGTCAGGACAGCTGAAACCATCACAGTCAGGACAGCTGAAACCATCACAGTCAGGACAGACAGCTGAAACCATCACAGTCAGAACAGCTGAAACCATCACAGTCAGAACAGCTGAAACCATCACAGTCAGGACAGCTGAAACCATCACAGTCAGGACAGAAGAAACCATCACAGTCAGGACAGATGAAACCATCACAGTCAGGACAGACAGCTGAAACCATCACAGGCAGGACAGCTGAAACCATCACAGTCAGAACAGCTGAAACCATCACAGTCAGGACAGCTGAAACCATCACAGTCAGGAAAGACAGCTGAAACCATCACAGTCAGGACAGAAGAAACCACCACAGTCAGGACAGCTGAAACCATCACAGTCAGGCCAGAAGAAACCATCACAGTCAGGACAGCTGAAACCATCACAGTCAGAACAGCTGAAACCACCACAGTCAGGACAGCTGAAACCATCACAGTCAGGACAGCTGAAACCATCACAGTCAGGACAGCTGAAACCATCACAGTCAGGACAGCTGAAACCACCACAGTCAAGACAGAAGAAACCATCACAGTCAGGACAGACAGCTGAAACCACCACAGTCAGGACAGCTGAAACCATCACAGTCAGAACAGCTGAAACCACCACAGTCAGGACAGCTGAAACCATCACAGTCAGGACAGCTGAAACCATCACAGTCAGGACAGCTGAAACCATCACAGTCAGGAAAGACAGCTGAAACCATCACAGTCAGGACAGACAGCTGAAACCATCACAGTCAGGACAGCTGAAACCATCACAGTCAGGACAGCTGAAACCATCACAGTCAGGACAGCTGAAACCATCACAGTCAGGACAGACAGCGGAAACCATCACAGTCAGGACACTGGACAGCTGAAACCATCACAGTCAGAACAGCTGAAACCACCACAGTCAGGACAGCTGAAACCATCACAGTCAGGACAGCTGAAACCATCACAGTCAGGACAGCTGAAACCATCACAGTCAGGACAGCTGAAACCATCACAGTCAGGACAGCTGAAACCATCACAGTCAGGCCAGAAGAAACCATCACAGTCAGGACAGCTGAAACCATCACAGTCAGAACAGCTGAAACCACCACAGTCAGGACAGCTGAAACCATCACAGTCAGGACAGCTGAAACCATCACAGTCAGGACAGCTGAAACCATCACAGTCAGGAAAGACAGCTGAAACCATCACAGTCAGGACAGACAGCTGAAACCATCACAGTCAGAACAGCTGAAACCATCACAGTCAGAACAGCTGAAACCATCACAGTCAGGAAAGACAGCTGAAACCATCACAGTCAGGACAGCTGAAACCATCACAGTCAGAACAGCTGAAACCATCACAGTCAGGACAGCTGAAACCATCACAGTCAGAACAGCTGAAACCACCACAGTCAGGACAGCTGAAACCATCACAGTCAGGACAGCTGAAACCATCACAGTCAGAACAGCTGAAACCATCAGTCAGAACAGCTGAAACCATCACAGTCAGGACAGCTGAAACCATCACAGTCAGGACAGCTGAAACCACCACAGTCAGGACAGCTGAAACCACCACAGTCAGGACAGAAGAAACCACCACAGTCAGGACAGAAGAAACCACCACAGTCAGGACAGAAGAAACCACCACAGTCAGGACAGAAGAAACCATCACAGTCAGGACAGCTGAAACCACCACAGTCAGGACAGAAGAAACCATAACAGTCAGGACAGCTGAAACCACCACAGTCAGGACAGCTGAAACCATCACAGTCAGGACAGACAGCTGAAACCAGCACAGTCAGGATAGCTGAAACCAGCACAGGCAGGACAGACAGCTGAAACCATCACAGGCAGGACAGCTGAAACCATCACAGTCAGGACAGCTGAAACCATCACAGTCAGGACAGCTGAAACCATCACAGTCAGGACAGCTGAAACCATCACAGTCAGGACAGCTGAAACCATCACAGTCAGGACAGCAGCTGAAACCACCACAGTCAGGACAGCTGAAACCATCACAGTCAGGACAGCAGCTGAAACCATCACAGTCAGGACAGCTGAAACCATCACAGTCAGGACAGAAGAAACGATCACAGTCAGGACAGACAGCTGAAACCACCACAGTCAGGACAGCTGAAACCATCACAGTCAGAACAGCTGAAACCATCAGTCAGAACAGCTGAAACCATCACAGTCAGGACAGCTGAAACCATCACAGTCAGGACAGCTGAAACCACCACAGTCAGGACAGCTGAAACCACCACAGTCAGGACAGCTGAAACCACCACAGTCAGGACAGAAGAAACCACCACAGTCAGGACAGAAGAAACCATCACAGTCAGGACAGAAGAAACCACCACAGTCAGGACAGAAGAAACCATCACAATCAGGACAGCTGAAACCACCACAGTCAGGACAGAAGAAACCATCACAGTCAGGACAGCTGAAACCATCACAGTCAGGACACTGGACAGCTGAAACCATCACAGTCAGAACAGCTGAAACCATCACAGTCAGAACAGCTGAAACCATCACAGTCAGGAAAGACAGCTGAAACCATCACAGTCAGGACAGCTGAAACCATCACAGTCAGAACAGCTGAAACCATCACAGTCAGGACAGCTGAAACCATCACAGTCAGGACAGCTGAAACCATCACAGTCAGGACACTGGACAGCTGAAACCATCACAGTCAGAACAGCTGAAACCACCACAGTCAGGACAGCTGAAACCATCACAGTCAGGACAGCTGAAACCATCACAGTCAGAACAGCTGAAACCATCAGTCAGAACAGCTGCAACCATCACAGTCAGGACAGCTGAAACCATCACAGTCAGGACAGCTGAAACCACCACAGTCAGGACAGCTGAAACCACCACAGTCAGGACAGCTGAAACCACCACAGTCAGGACAGAAGAAACCACCACAGTCAGGACAGAAGAAACCATCACAGTCAGGACAGAAGAAACCACCACAGTCAGGACAGAAGAAACCATCACAGTCAGGACAGCTGAAACCACCACAGTCAGGACAGAAGAAACCATCACAGTCAGGACAGCTGAAACCACCACAGTCAGGACAGCTGAAACCATCACAGTCAGGACAGACAGCTGAAACCAGCACAGTCAGGACAGCTGAAACCAGCACAGGCAGGACAGACAGCTGAAACCATCACAGGCAGGACAGCTGAAACCATCACAGTCAGGACAGCTGAAACCATCACAGTCAGGACAGCAGCTGAAACCACCACAGTCAGGACAGCTGAAACCATCACAGTCAGGACAGCAGCTGAAACCATCACAGTCAGGACAGCTGAAACCATCACAGTCAGGACAGAAGAAACCATAACAGTCAGGACAGACAGCTGAAACCACCACAGTCAGGACAGCTGAAACCATCACAGTCAGAACAGCTGAAACCATCAGTCAGAACAGCTGAAACCATCACAGTCAGGACAGCTGAAACCATCACAGTCAGGACATCTGAAACCACCACAGTCAGGACAGCTGAAACCACCACAGTCAGGACAGCTGAAACCACCACAGTCAGGACAGAAGAAACCACCACAGTCAGGACAGAAGAAACCATCACAGTCAGGACAGAAGAAACCACCACAGTCAGGACAGAAGAAACCATCACAATCAGGACAGCTGAAACCACCACAGTCAGGACAGAAGAAACCATCACAGTCAGGACAGCTGAAACCATCACAGTCAGGACACTGGACAGCTGAAACCACCACAGTCAGGCCAGAAGAAACCATCACAGTCAGGACAGCTGAAACCATCACAGTCAGGACAGCTGAAACCACCACAGTCAGGACAGCTGAAACCATCACAGTCAGGACAGCTGAAACCATCACAGTCAGGACAGCTGAAACCATCACAGTCAGGACAGCTGAAACCACCACAGTCAAGACAGAAGAAACCATCACAGTCAGGACAGACAGCTGAAACCACCACAGTCAGGACAGCTGAAACCATCACAGTCAGAACAGCTGAAACCACCACAGTCAGGACAGCTGAAACCATCACAGTCAGGACAGCTGAAACCATCACAGTCAGGACAGCTGAAACCATCACAGTCAGGAAAGACAGCTGAAACCATCACAGTCAGGACAGACAGCTGAAACCATCACAGTCAGGACAGCTGAAACCATCACAGTCAGGACAGCTGAAACCATCACAGTCAGGACAGCTGAAACCATCACAGTCAGGACAGACAGCGGAAACCATCACAGTCAGGACACTGGACAGCTGAAACCATCACAGTCAGAACAGCTGAAACCACCACAGTCAGGACAGCTGAAACCATCACAGTCAGGACAGCTGAAACCATCACAGTCAGGACAGCTGAAACCATCACAGTCAGGACAGCTGAAACCATCACAGTCAGGACAGCTGAAACCATCACAGTCAGGCCAGAAGAAACCATCACAGTCAGGACAGCTGAAACCATCACAGTCAGAACAGCTGAAACCACCACAGTCAGGACAGCTGAAACCATCACAGTCAGGACAGCTGAAACCATCACAGTCAGGACAGCTGAAACCATCACAGTCAGGAAAGACAGCTGAAACCATCACAGTCAGGACAGACAGCTGAAACCATCACAGTCAGAACAGCTGAAACCATCACAGTCAGAACAGCTGAAACCATCACAGTCAGGAAAGACAGCTGAAACCATCACAGTCAGGACAGCTGAAACCATCACAGTCAGAACAGCTGAAACCATCACAGTCAGGACAGCTGAAACCATCACAGTCAGAACAGCTGAAACCACCACAGTCAGGACAGCTGAAACCATCACAGTCAGGACAGCTGAAACCATCACAGTCAGAACAGCTGAAACCATCAGTCAGAACAGCTGAAACCATCACAGTCAGGACAGCTGAAACCATCACAGTCAGGACAGCTGAAACCACCACAGTCAGGACAGCTGAAACCACCACAGTCAGGACAGAAGAAACCACCACAGTCAGGACAGAAGAAACCACCACAGTCAGGACAGAAGAAACCACCACAGTCAGGACAGAAGAAACCATCACAGTCAGGACAGCTGAAACCACCACAGTCAGGACAGAAGAAACCATAACAGTCAGGACAGCTGAAACCACCACAGTCAGGACAGCTGAAACCATCACAGTCAGGACAGACAGCTGAAACCAGCACAGTCAGGATAGCTGAAACCAGCACAGGCAGGACAGACAGCTGAAACCATCACAGGCAGGACAGCTGAAACCATCACAGTCAGGACAGCTGAAACCATCACAGTCAGGACAGCTGAAACCATCACAGTCAGGACAGCTGAAACCATCACAGTCAGGACAGCTGAAACCATCACAGTCAGGACAGCAGCTGAAACCACCACAGTCAGGACAGCTGAAACCATCACAGTCAGGACAGCAGCTGAAACCATCACAGTCAGGACAGCTGAAACCATCACAGTCAGGACAGAAGAAACGATCACAGTCAGGACAGACAGCTGAAACCACCACAGTCAGGACAGCTGAAACCATCACAGTCAGAACAGCTGAAACCATCAGTCAGAACAGCTGAAACCATCACAGTCAGGACAGCTGAAACCATCACAGTCAGGACAGCTGAAACCACCACAGTCAGGACAGCTGAAACCACCACAGTCAGGACAGCTGAAACCACCACAGTCAGGACAGAAGAAACCACCACAGTCAGGACAGAAGAAACCATCACAGTCAGGACAGAAGAAACCACCACAGTCAGGACAGAAGAAACCATCACAATCAGGACAGCTGAAACCACCACAGTCAGGACAGAAGAAACCATCACAGTCAGGACAGCTGAAACCATCACAGTCAGGACACTGGACAGCTGAAACCATCACAGTCAGAACAGCTGAAACCATCACAGTCAGAACAGCTGAAACCATCACAGTCAGGAAAGACAGCTGAAACCATCACAGTCAGGACAGCTGAAACCATCACAGTCAGAACAGCTGAAACCATCACAGTCAGGACAGCTGAAACCATCACAGTCAGGACAGCTGAAACCATCACAGTCAGGACACTGGACAGCTGAAACCATCACAGTCAGAACAGCTGAAACCACCACAGTCAGGACAGCTGAAACCATCACAGTCAGGACAGCTGAAACCATCACAGTCAGAACAGCTGAAACCATCAGTCAGAACAGCTGCAACCATCACAGTCAGGACAGCTGAAACCATCACAGTCAGGACAGCTGAAACCACCACAGTCAGGACAGCTGAAACCACCACAGTCAGGACAGCTGAAACCACCACAGTCAGGACAGAAGAAACCACCACAGTCAGGACAGAAGAAACCATCACAGTCAGGACAGAAGAAACCACCACAGTCAGGACAGAAGAAACCATCACAGTCAGGACAGCTGAAACCACCACAGTCAGGACAGAAGAAACCATCACAGTCAGGACAGCTGAAACCACCACAGTCAGGACAGCTGAAACCATCACAGTCAGGACAGACAGCTGAAACCAGCACAGTCAGGACAGCTGAAACCAGCACAGGCAGGACAGACAGCTGAAACCATCACAGGCAGGACAGCTGAAACCATCACAGTCAGGACAGCTGAAACCATCACAGTCAGGACAGCAGCTGAAACCACCACAGTCAGGACAGCTGAAACCATCACAGTCAGGACAGCAGCTGAAACCATCACAGTCAGGACAGCTGAAACCATCACAGTCAGGACAGAAGAAACCATAACAGTCAGGACAGACAGCTGAAACCACCACAGTCAGGACAGCTGAAACCATCACAGTCAGAACAGCTGAAACCATCAGTCAGAACAGCTGAAACCATCACAGTCAGGACAGCTGAAACCATCACAGTCAGGACATCTGAAACCACCACAGTCAGGACAGCTGAAACCACCACAGTCAGGACAGCTGAAACCACCACAGTCAGGACAGAAGAAACCACCACAGTCAGGACAGAAGAAACCATCACAGTCAGGACAGAAGAAACCACCACAGTCAGGACAGAAGAAACCATCACAATCAGGACAGCTGAAACCACCACAGTCAGGACAGAAGAAACCATCACAGTCAGGACAGCTGAAACCATCACAGTCAGGACACTGGACAGCTGAAACCACCACAGTCAGGCCAGAAGAAACCATCACAGTCAGGACAGCTGAAACCATCACAGTCAGGACAGCTGAAACCACCACAGTCAGGACAGCTGAAACCATCACAGTCAGGACAGCTGAAACCATCACAGTCAGGACACTGGACAGCTGAAACCATCACAGTCAGGCCAGAAGAAACCATCACAGTCAGGACAGCTGAAACCATCACAGTCAGAACAGCTGAAACCACCACAGTCAGGACAGCTGAAACCATCACAGTCAGGACAGCTGAAACCATCACAGTCAGGACAGCTGAAACCATCACAGTCAGGACAGACAGCTGAAACCATCACAGTCAGAACAGCTGAAACCATCACAGTCAGAACAGCTGAAACCATCACAGTCAGGACAGCTGAAACCATCACAGTCAGGACAGAAGAAACCATCACAGTCAGGACAGATGAAACCATCACAGTCAGGACAGACAGCTGAAACCATCACAGGCAGGACAGCTGAAACCATCACAGTCAGAACAGCTGAAACCATCACAGTCAGGACAGCTGAAACCATCACAGTCAGGAAAGACAGCTGAAACCATCACAGTCAGGACAGAAGAAACCACCACAGTCAGGACAGCTGAAACCATCACAGTCAGGCCAGAAGAAACCATCACAGTCAGGACAGCTGAAACCATCACAGTCAGAACAGCTGAAACCACCACAGTCAGGACAGCTGAAACCATCACATTCAGGACAGCTGAAACCATCACAGTCAGGACAGCTGAAACCATCACAGTCAGGACAGCTGAAACCACCACAGTCAGGACAGAAGAAACCATCACAGTCAGGACAGACAGCTGAAACAACCACAGTCAGGACAGCTGAAACCATCACAGTCAGAACAGCTGAAACCACCACAGTCAGGACAGCTGAAACCATCACAGTCAGGACAGCTGAAACCATCACAGTCAGGACAGCTGAACCCATCACAGTCAGGAAAGACAGCTGAAACCATCACAGTCAGGACAGACAGCTGAAACCATCACAGTCAGGACAGCTGAAACCATCACAGTCAGGACAGCTGAAACCATCACAGTCAGGACAGACAGCTGAAACCATCACAGTCAGGACACTGGACAGCTGAAACCATCACAGTCAGAACAGCTGAAACCACCACAGTCAGGACAGCTGAAACCATCACAGTCAGGACAGCTGAAACCATCACAGTCAGGCCAGAAGAAACCATCACAGTCAGGACAGCTGAAACCATCACAGTCAGAACAGCTGAAACAACCACAGTCAGGACAGCTGAAACCATCACAGTCAGGACAGCTGAAACCATCACAGTCAGGACAGCTGAAACCATCACAGTCAGGAAAGACAGCTGAAACCATCACAGTCAGGACAGACAGCTGAAACCATCACAGTCAGAACAGCTGAAACCATCACAGTCAGGACAGCTGAAACCACCACAGTCAGGACAGCTGAAACCACCACAGTCAGGACAGCTGAAACCACCACAATCAGGACAGCTGAAACCACCACAGTCAGGACAGAAGAAACCATCACAGTCAGGACAGCTGAAACCATCACAGTCAGGACACTGGACAGCTGAAACCATCACAGTCAGAACAGCTGAAACCATCACAGTCAGAACAGCTGAAACCATCACAGTCAGGAAAGACAGCTGAAACCATCACAGTCAGGACAGCTGAAACCATCACAGTCAGAACAGCTGAAACCATCACAGTCAGGACAGCTGAAACCATCACAGTCAGAACAGCTGAAACCACCACAGTCAGGACAGCTGAAACCATCACAGTCAGAACAGCTGAAACCATCACAGTCAGAACAGCTGAAACCATCAGTCAGAACAGCTGCAACCATCACAGTCAGGACAGCTGAAACCATCACAGTCAGGACAGCTGAAACCACCACAGTCAGGACAGCTGAAACCACCACAGTCAGGACAGCTGAAACCACCACAGTCAGGACAGAAGAAACCACCACAGTCAGGACAGAAGAAACCATCACAGTCAGGACAGAAGAAACCACCACAGTCAGGACAGAAGAAACCATCACAGTCAGGACAGCTGAAACCACCACAGTCAGGACAGCTGAAACCATCACAGTCAGGACAGCTGAAACCATCACAGTCAGGACAGCTGAAACCATCACAGTCAGGACAGACAGCTGAAACCATCACAGTCAGAACAGCTGAAACCATCACAGTCAGAACAGCTGAAACCATCACAGTCAGGACAGCTGAAACCATCACAGTCAGGACAGAAGAAACCATCACAGTCAGGACAGATGAAACCATCACAGTCAGGACAGACAGCTGAAACCATCACAGGCAGGACAGCTGAAACCATCACAGTCAGAACAGCTGAAACCATCACAGTCAGGACAGCTGAAACCATCACAGTCAGGAAAGACAGCTGAAACCATCACAGTCAGGACAGAAGAAACCACCACAGTCAGGACAGCTGAAACCATCACAGTCAGGCCAGAAGAAACCATCACAGTCAGGACAGCTGAAACCATCACAGTCAGAACAGCTGAAACCACCACAGTCAGGACAGCTGAAACCATCACATTCAGGACAGCTGAAACCATCACAGTCAGGACAGCTGAAACCATCACAGTCAGGACAGCTGAAACCACCACAGTCAGGACAGAAGAAACCATCACAGTCAGGACAGACAGCTGAAACAACCACAGTCAGGACAGCTGAAACCATCACAGTCAGAACAGCTGAAACCACCACAGTCAGGACAGCTGAAACCATCACAGTCAGGACAGCTGAAACCATCACAGTCAGGACAGCTGAACCCATCACAGTCAGGAAAGACAGCTGAAACCATCACAGTCAGGACAGACAGCTGAAACCATCACAGTCAGGACAGCTGAAACCATCACAGTCAGGACAGCTGAAACCATCACAGTCAGGACAGACAGCTGAAACCATCACAGTCAGGACACTGGACAGCTGAAACCATCACAGTCAGAACAGCTGAAACCACCACAGTCAGGACAGCTGAAACCATCACAGTCAGGACAGCTGAAACCATCACAGTCAGGCCAGAAGAAACCATCACAGTCAGGACAGCTGAAACCATCACAGTCAGAACAGCTGAAACAACCACAGTCAGGACAGCTGAAACCATCACAGTCAGGACAGCTGAAACCATCACAGTCAGGACAGCTGAAACCATCACAGTCAGGAAAGACAGCTGAAACCATCACAGTCAGGACAGACAGCTGAAACCATCACAGTCAGAACAGCTGAAACCATCACAGTCAGGACAGCTGAAACCACCACAGTCAGGACAGCTGAAACCACCACAGTCAGGACAGCTGAAACCACCACAATCAGGACAGCTGAAACCACCACAGTCAGGACAGAAGAAACCATCACAGTCAGGACAGCTGAAACCATCACAGTCAGGACACTGGACAGCTGAAACCATCACAGTCAGAACAGCTGAAACCATCACAGTCAGAACAGCTGAAACCATCACAGTCAGGAAAGACAGCTGAAACCATCACAGTCAGGACAGCTGAAACCATCACAGTCAGAACAGCTGAAACCATCACAGTCAGGACAGCTGAAACCATCACAGTCAGAACAGCTGAAACCACCACAGTCAGGACAGCTGAAACCATCACAGTCAGAACAGCTGAAACCATCACAGTCAGAACAGCTGAAACCATCAGTCAGAACAGCTGCAACCATCACAGTCAGGACAGCTGAAACCATCACAGTCAGGACAGCTGAAACCACCACAGTCAGGACAGCTGAAACCACCACAGTCAGGACAGCTGAAACCACCACAGTCAGGACAGAAGAAACCACCACAGTCAGGACAGAAGAAACCATCACAGTCAGGACAGAAGAAACCACCACAGTCAGGACAGAAGAAACCATCACAGTCAGGACAGCTGAAACCACCACAGTCAGGACAGAAGAAACCATCACAGTCAGGACAGCTGAAACCACCACAGTCAGGACAGCTGAAACCATCACAGTCAGGACAGACAGCTGAAACCAGCACAGTCAGGACAGCTGAAACCAGCACAGGCAGGACAGACAGCTGAAACCATCACAGGCAGGACAGCTGAAACCATCACAGTCAGGACAGCTGAAACCATCACAGTCAGGACAGCTGAAACCATCACAGTCAGGACAGCTGAAACCATCACAGTCAGGACAGCTGAAACCATCACAGTCAGGACAGCAGCTGAAACCACCACAGTCAGGACAGCTGAAACCATCACAGTCAGGACAGCTGAAACCATCACAGTCAGGACAGAAGAAACCATAACAGTCAGGACAGACAGCTGAAACCACCACAGTCAGGACAGCTGAAACCATCACAGTCAGAACAGCTGAAACCATCAGTCAGAACAGCTGAAACCATCACAGTCAGGACAGCTGAAACCATCACAGTCAGGACATCTGAAACCACCACAGTCAGGACAGCTGAAACCACCACAGTCAGGACAGCTGAAACCACCACAGTCAGGACAGAAGAAACCACCACAGTCAGGACAGAAGAAACCATCACAGTCATGACAGAAGAAACCACCACAGTCAGGACAGAAGAAACCCTCACAATCAGGACAGCTGAAACCACCACAGTCAGGACAGAAGAAACCATCACAGTCAGGACAGCTGAAACCATCACAGTCAGGACACTGGACAGCTGAAACCACCACAGTCAGGCCAGAAGAAACCATCACAGTCAGGACAGCTGAAACCATCACAGTCAGAACAGCTGAAACCACCACAGTCAGGACAGCTGAAACCATCACAGTCAGGACAGCTGAAACCATCACAGTCAGGACACTGGACAGCTGAAACCATCACAGTCAGGCCAGAAGAAACCATCACAGTCAGGACAGCTGAAACCATCACAGTCAGAACAGCTGAAACCACCACAGTCAGGACAGCTGAAACCATCACAGTCAGGACAGCTGAAACCATCACAGTCAGGACAGCTGAAACCATCACAGTCAGGACAGACAGCTGAAACCATCACAGTCAGAACAGCTGAAACCATCACAGTCAGAACAGCTGAAACCATCACAGTCAGGACAGCTGAAACCATCACAGTCAGGACAGAAGAAACCATCACAGTCAGGACAGATGAAACCATCACAGTCAGGACAGACAGCTGAAACCATCACAGGCAGGACAGCTGAAACCATCACAGTCAGAACAGCTGAAACCATCACAGTCAGGACAGCTGAAACCATCACAGTCAGGAAAGACAGCTGAAACCATCACAGTCAGGACAGAAGAAACCACCACAGTCAGGACAGCTGAAACCATCACAGTCAGGCCAGAAGAAACCATCACAGTCAGGACAGCTGAAACCATCACAGTCAGAACAGCTGAAACCACCACAGTCAGGACAGCTGAAACCATCACAGTCAGGACAGCTGAAAATGTAGTATCCGAAACTTGTTGATGCCGTAAGCTTCAGACGCTCTCAGTCTTTGAATCCTCCCGTTCCATATCCACGCACAAGAAAAGCACCGACCACGAAGTAGTATCAACTATTTAATGTCCAACTCGGGTTTACACGTTCTTGTTTCCTAATTATATATAGAGCAGCGAGATTAACAAAGTTTATCCAGAGAGAGAGGTCTAAAAACTGTCTGGCTCCACTCTCTCATCACTTGGCCTGAACACCGGTAAAATCTCCGTTGTTTTCTTTCTAAACCAAAAGCTGTCACCTTGCCGCAGCTGACAGTAATCAATGACATCACCGTTATCCTGTCAAACTAAAAGTCCCTCGGCCTATCAGCCAAATATCCTGTAAGAAACAAACTAACAACAAAGAAAACATTTTAACTTCTATAATAATAATATCCATCTATTTATCCTATGAAATACAAGGCCAAAATGCTTTTCTATTAACTGCTATTAACTGAAATTACTCTTAATTACCAGACTAGGCATTTAGGCACCTACATTACCGGCCCCTAATTGTTATCAACAGCCTTGAAACAATTACCCAAAAATATAAACTTAAGGCGTCTAAATGTCATTTAACTTAAATATCACAATCTAAAGTCTCAAAATTAAACTAGACTGAAGAAGTGAAGATCTTGATCTTCGCTCTGCCCATGACAGAGACTTGACTTCGGTTCATCATCTTTTTCTCCCCACCCGAGGTGAGGCTTTGCCTTCGGAATAAAGTTCATCAAAAGTCCTCAGACTCGTGAAGAAGGACGCCGCCGAAGTAATCAACGCCGACTCTTGTAAAGGGGGGGTCGTCTGGCAGGACCCTGCAGGTAGGTAGGTCTGCCATGAGTTGTTGTCCAGTTGTTCCATGTAGCCGTTTGCAGGTGACGCACTTGTCTGATGGCTCCATTTGCTCCAGGTATCCAGAACCTTTGACGCAGCTGAGCCAACATGTGATTTCTTCCTGCGTGAGCTGTGTTGTCGTGAATGTGTCTCAGCACAAGCCTTGTGATGTGCGAGTCTTTGGGCAAGATTACTTGCTGCTTGGCTTCGTCAGGCATTGCCGCTCGGCTCAGCCTTCCTCCTACTTTCAGGATTCCATCCTCCAGTATTGGATTCAACTTGAAGAGTGAGCTACTTTTCTTCACCCTTCCTTGTTCCAGTAGCATTGTCAAATCTTCTTTGAAGGTTCGTTTCTGGGTGTGCTTGACAATTTCTTTTTCTGCCACAGCTAGATCTTTGCAGGTGAGGCCTGTTCCTTGGAAAGACTTTTTGAACCGGCTCACTTTGCTTTTTCCATCTGGTGCCTTTCTCTCTTTCAGCTCTTTAAGCAGGACCTTCAGCTTCAGAAACCAGGCAACAGCGCGTTTAAGCCTTGTCCAGGATGAGAAATGGTTCATCAACTGTCCTGTTGCGTCTTTCGGCTCTTCCGCCTGAATGACATGCACTTGAGCTACTCCTTTGATCTCCAGATCATCGACGTCCAGCATCTGGGTTCTTGGGCCACTGGTCTTGTGAACAGTGCAGGAAACTTGGTCCTGACAGCCAGCTTTGTTCTTTCAGGAATGCGTCGACAGTCTGTCCTCTTGAGACGAGATCTGCGGGGTTCACAGTGGTATTGACATACCTCCACTGTGAGGTCTGAGAATGCTCCAGGATAGCTATGACTCTATTAGTCACAAATGTCTTGAATCTTGTGCTTTCGCTGTTCAAGTACTTCAGCACAGCTGTGCTGTCGGTCCAAAAGATAGAATCTTGCAGCTCGAGTTCGAGCTCTTTCTTGAGAAACTTGTCCATCTTGACGGCAGCTACGGCCGCGGTCAACTCCATCCTTGGTATGGTTGGAGACTTTAAGGGTGCGACCCTCGCCTTTGCCATCATCAGGGCAGTTTGAACTATGCCAGTCGCGTTGCGCAGTAGCAGGTAGCTTGTTGTTCCATAAGCCTCTAGACTTGCGTCGGCGAAGTGGTGGAGCTGTGCGGAGACTGGAGCTCCAAACTGCTTCGTCTTGACGCATCTGTCCACTCCGAAGTTCTCAAGCCTTTGCAGTCCTGAGATCCATTTTTCCCATGTCTGGATGACGTTATCTGGTAGCTCCTCGTCCCAGCCATACTTCTGCCTGCAGATATCCTGTAGGAGTATCTTGGCGGGCAGCACCACTGGAGCGAGAAACCCCAAAGGGTCGAAGATAGAGCTGACGAGGGAAAGCAGGCCTCTCCTAGTGTGCGGGCGATCTTTGAGGTTAATCTTGAACCTGAACTGGTCTGATTCGGCGCACCACTGGATCCCCAATGCTCTCTCCACCGGCAGGTTGTCTTCGTCTAAGTCCAGGTCTTGAAACCCTTGGGCTCTTTCTTCTTCGGGGATCGAGTTGAGCAACATTCGGCTATTGCTCGACCATTTCGTCAAGCGAAATCCACCTTTTGCCAACATCTTTCGTAAGCCAGCACAAAGAGTGATGGCTGTCTCTTCGTCGGCGGTCGACTTGAGACAGTCGTCGACGTAAAAGTTCTTCTTGACTGTTTTGGCTGCTTCAGGGCCAAACTCTTCCTCGTGATCCGTTGCACATTTCTGCAGTGCAAACGTTGCAACACTTGGCGATGATGTTGCACCAAAGATGTGGACTAACATCTTGTGTTCGACAAGTTTCTTTTCGTAATTCCCTTCAGACCACCAGAGGAATCTGAAGAGGTCAGTGTCTTCATCGCTGACTCTGACCTGGTGGAACATAGCTTCCACGTCGGCCATGACCGCCACGGTCTCTTGTCTGAACCTTGTCAGGACCCCTATTAGGGAGCTTGTCAGGTCCGGTCCCTGCAGAAGCTGCTGGTTCAGTGATGTTCCTTGAAAGCTTGCTCCGCAGTCGAAGACGACACGTAGATTCTTTTTAACTGGATGTCTGACTCCGTGGTGAGGCAGATACCACTTTCTTCCTTTTGCTGACTCCTGATCAGCGTTGTCGAGTCTCACAGCGTAGCCCTTCTTGAGGATATTATCCATGTACGCCACGTACTCTGTGCAAAACTTGTCGTCTTTCGAGAATCTTTTTCGTAGGTTCAGCGCACGTTGTTCGGCAACTGATCTGCTGTTGGGCAAGCACAGTGTTTTGTTCTTGACTGGCAGGCAAACACTGTAATGTCCATCCACAAGTTTTGAGGATCGTGACACCATATTCATGAACTGGTGATCGTCCTTTGACATCTCGATGTCTTCATCTTGTCCGGCGTCCGGAAAGTCTACTTTGAACTGCTGCTGCCAAAGCTCGTCTAGCCTGGCGACTGAGATCCGATTTGCGGTCACTGCTGTCCGCTTGCTCTTCTGGCTTGCGTCACTTCCGCCTTTGAGCGGTCCATTAACTGTCCAGCCTAGGATCGTTCTGACGGCATATGGTCCTTTGTGCACGCTGCTCACCACTTGGAGCGGCTCCATTGCCTTCGGGACGTTTGCTCCTATGAGCAATCCAACCTGAGCTTGGATAGTGGGAAGCTTCACCTCCTTTAGGTGAGGCCATCGGCTGACATCCTCTTGCCGGGGAATGTTCTCCTTGGAGACGGGAATGGTTTTCCGAGAAAACACCTCTGGAAGCTCGATGAATTGTTTTCCATCCAGGCTGCTTATTTCCAGTCCATTCACAATATTTGTGTCCACAACAGATTCTGATCCCATTGTTCGCAGCAAGATGCTTGCTTTGCGTCCATCCATGTTCAGTTGTGAGATCAGCGACTCTGAGGCAAAAGTAGCTGAGCTACCCGGGTCCAGAAACGCGTACGTCGTTACTTCCTTGGTTCCCTTCTGTGCCTTGACGCGCACTGGAATAATCGAGAGAGCGCAATCTTCCTTTCCGGCCCCAGTGACACCGAAGGCCTCCATCATTTGTACAAGAGCACTTGTCACTTCTTGTTCCGTTGACTTCGCTTCCTCTTGAGAGTCTTTAGAGCGATCCTTAAAGTTGTAGTGAAGCAGTGTGGGGTGTTGTCGAGAGCATTCTTGACACTGCACTTTGTCTGTGCAGCTGTTACTCATGTGACCATGTTTCAAACACGCAAAACATAGACCTTTGCCTTTTAGAAAGTCTATCTTCTCTTTGTGTGGTTTGCTCTTGAGTTTTCTACAAACTGTAAGGGTATGCTGCTCTCCGTTGCAATAGCCACAGGGCTTGCTGTTTGCGTCCACTGCAGCGGTTGGAGTCTTTGGTGTTGCACGTTCGTCGCTCTCCTTCATGCCTCTAGTCATTTCAGCCTTGGGGGAGTCAACTGCTGTAGCGTACACCTTTTGTGACTTGTGTGTCCTTGTCTTGTATTCTTTTGTTCTCTGTTGACTTGGTTCTTTTGTGGCTGTAGTGTTGTCCTTTATGTTTCCGTAGAGCGGGTGTAGAGCATATCTAACTTGCCTGTTGACGAAGTCTACGAAATCCTTGAACCTTGCCCTTTTGTTGGTTCTTTCTTGTAAGTCGCAGGCGTGTCTTCTCCAAGATTTTCTGAGTCTGTACGGTAGCTTATTAGCCAGCGCTCTTATGTTGGATGCGTTTTCCAAGTCCTCCATGTAGCTTATATCCGTCATTGTGTTGGAGCAGCCTGTGAGGTACAATGCAAATGACTGCAATGCTGCACCGTCTTCAGGCTTGATTGTCTGCCACTCCAGAGCCTCTTTGATGTAGGCTTCCGCTATCTTGAAGTCGTCGCCGAAGAACTGTTTCAGCATTTGTTTAGCTTTGGTATAGCCTGCAGTAGGCTCCATGTGAATGCAGCTTTTGACCAGCTCATGTGGTTGTCCACTTGTGTACTGCAACAGAAACTGTAGACGGTCACGATTGTCACTGGTGCGGTCTTCAACTCCATGTTCCATAGATCTGATGAATGTCTTGTATTCTAGAGGGTCACCAGTGAATGTTGGAATGGTGAGCTCAGGAAGTAATGAAGCTTTGTGATTCTTCACGAGGTATTCTGTGACATTCGCCTGTTGGGAGATAGCCTTGCTTAGGCTATGAAGCTCCCATCCTTCATTGAATTCCCTTTTTGTTGCTTTTAATATGCTGGTCGTTAGTGGTGCTGCTGGAAGCTGCACGTCCTCTGGTTTACTGGGGGGAGGTGGTGAGGCACGCTGATATAGCGGTTGGAAGTTCCTCTCTTCTCTTTCATCTGTCTTTTCAATGCGATTTGATGTAGTACACTCATAATTGTCCAGAACTCCCATTTTCGCATCTGACTCAGCGAGAGCCGTCTTCATAGCATGTACTTCTAGCTTTCTTTTTTGTTCTGCTTCAAACCTCACTTCCTCAGCTTGTAGTTGAGCCTCCTTGCATCGTTTTTGTGCTAACCAGTCTGCTTCTTCCTGCTCAAGAGCTAACCTTTCATTTAAAGCGGTGGCCTTTACTTGTAGAGCCGCTCGCTCCATCTGTGCAGTCAGTCTGATTGTATTTGTTGAGCGAGAGCCTGATGAGCATCTACTTGTTACTGTTCCAGACTTAGATTTGGTATCCATAGGTTTTTCCTGATTGTTACCATCTTCAGCCGGTTCAGAACGTTTTGTGACCTCTTTCATCCATTCCTCACATTTCCAGAAGAATAAATTCAGTGATTCAATTTTAGGCTCAAAATTCTTCTGATCAGCTTCATATTCTTCCTCTGACACAAAACGACCCAGTTCAGTGTTGACTTGTATTAGCTCTTGTTGCAAATTACTGAAATCAACACGCATTTTGTTATTGACAATGCTGACGTTTGCATCATCTTCCTTTAATATCACTATTTCTTTCATCATGTTATTTAGCGTTGATAATTTGTGTTTGCGTGCCTTTTCACGTTTAGCAGCTTGCTCCTGCATGGCTTTCTCCGTCAATTTTACTATCCTTTTGCCACCGACTTCAATTCCTTCCATATTGATACTGTTATTGAATCACCGGTCGGCAATCGCTTTCCACATTAGTAAAATGTCAGTCACCTGCGGAGAGCGCGCAAGCCAGACGCGCGTTTAATTACTTTTACTTTCAATCCAGACCGCAAGCTGTTAGTGTTATGCTTTTTTCCATTGATCATATTCTGTAACGTTAGTTATAGCTCCAATGGGATACGCCACTTTCGGGCAAATTATACAAGATACAGCATAGTACAGCTTACTGTTTGATGTCTTCTTTCAGGCAAATCATACAAGATACATCTTACTTGTTGATGACTTCTTTTTTCTTTCCTTCCGCGAAAAGTTCCTTTTTCCAGTCAGGCCTGTCCAAATCCAGGTTCCGTTTTTAATGAGCAAGTTTTTAGACAAAATGTAGTATCCGAAACTTGTTGATGCCGTAAGCTTCAGACGCTCTCAGTCTTTGAATCCTCCCGTTCCATATCCACGCACAAGAAAAGCACCGACCACGAAGTAGTATCAACTATTTAATGTCCAACTCGGGTTTACACGTTCTTGTTTCCTAATTATATATAGAGCAGCGAGATTAACAAAGTTTATCCAGAGAGAGAGGTCTAAAAACTGTCTGGCTCCACTCTCTCATCACTTGGCCTGAACACCGGTAAAATCTCCGTTGTTTTCTTTCTAAACCAAAAGCTGTCACCTTGCCGCAGCTGACAGTAATCAATGACATCACCGTTATCCTGTCAAACTAAAAGTCCCTCGGCCTATCAGCCAAATATCCTGTAAGAAACAAACTAACAACAAAGAAAACATTTTAACTTCTATAATAATAATATCCATCTATTTATCCTATGAAATACAAGGCCAAAATGCTTTTCTATTAACTGCTATTAACTGAAATTACTCTTAATTACCAGACTAGGCATTTAGGCACCTACAGAAACCATCACAGTCAGGACAGCTGAAACCATCACAGTCAGGACAGCTGAAACCACCACAGTCAGGACAGAAGAAACCATCACAGTCAGGACAGACAGCTGAAACAACCACAGTCAGGACAGCTGAAACCATCACAGTCAGAACAGCTGAAACCACCACAGTCAGGACAGCTGAAACCATCACAGTCAGGACAGCTGAAACCATCACAGTCAGGACAGCTGAACCCATCACAGTCAGGAAAGACAGCTGAAACCATCACAGTCAGGACAGACAGCTGAAACCATCACAGTCAGGACAGCTGAAACCATCACAGTCAGGACAGCTGAAACCATCACAGTCAGGACAGACAGCTGAAACCATCACAGTCAGGACACTGGACAGCTGAAACCATCACAGTCAGAACAGCTGAAACCACCACAGTCAGGACAGCTGAAACCATCACAGTCAGGACAGCTGAAACCATCACAGTCAGGCCAGAAGAAACCATCACAGTCAGGACAGCTGAAACCATCACAGTCAGAACAGCTGAAACCACCACAGTCAGGACAGCTGAAACCATCACAGTCAGGACAGCTGAAACCATCACAGTCAGGACAGCTGAAACCATCACAGTCAGGAAAGACAGCTGAAACCATCACAGTCAGGACAGACAGCTGAAACCATCACAGTCAGAACAGCTGAAACCATCACAGTCAGGACAGCTGAAACCACCACAGTCAGGACAGCTGAAACCACCACAGTCAGGACAGCTGAAACCACCACAGTCAGGACAGAAGAAACCACCACAGTCAGGACAGAAGAAACCATCACAGTCAGGACAGAAGAAACCACCACAGTCAGGACAGAAGAAACCATCACAATCAGGACAGCTGAAACCACCACAGTCAGGACAGAAGAAACCATCACAGTCAGGACAGCTGAAACCATCACAGTCAGGACACTGGACAGCTGAAACCATCACAGTCAGGCCAGAAGAAACCATCACAGTCAGGACAGCTGAAACCATCACAGTCAGAACAGCTGAAACCACCACAGTCAGGACAGCTGAAACCATCACAGTCAGGACAGCTGAAACCATCACAGTCAGGACACTGGACAGCTGAAACCATCACAGTCAGGCCAGAAGAAACCATCACAGTCAGGACAGCTGAAACCATCACAGTCAGAACAGCTGGAACCACCACAGTCAGGACAGCTGAAACCATCACAGTCAGGACAGCTGAAACCATCACAGTCAGGACAGCTGAAACCATCACAGTCAGGACAGACAGCTGAAACCATCACAGTCAGAACAGCTGAAACCATCACAGTCAGAACAGCTGAAACCATCACAGTCAGGACAGCTGAAACCATAACAGTCAGGAAAGACAGCTGAAACCATCACAGTCAGGACAGCTGAAACCATCACAGTCAGAACAGCTGAAACCATCACAGTCAGGACAGCTGAAACCATCACAGTCAGAACAGCTGAAACCACCACAGTCAGGACAGCTGAAACCATCACAGTCAGGACAGCTGAAACCATCACAGTCAGAACAGCTGAAACCATCAGTCAGAACAGCTGAAACCATCACAGTCAGGACAGCTGAAACCATCACAGTCAGGACAGCTGAAACCACCACAGTCAGGACAGCTGAAACCACCACAGTCAGGACAGCTGAAACCACCACAGTCAGGACAGAAGAAACCACCACAGTCAGGACAGAAGAAACCATCACAGTCAGGACAGAATAAACCACCACAGTCAGGACAGAAGAAACCATCACAGTCAGGACAGCTGAAACCACCACAGTCAGGACAGAAGAAACCATCACAGTCAGGACAGCTGAAACCACCACAGTCAGGACAGCTGAAACCATCACAGTCAGGACAGACAGCTGAAACCAGCACAGTCAGGACAGCTGAAACCAGCACAGGCAGGACAGACAGCTGAAACCATCACAGGCAGGACAGCTGAAACCATCACAGTCAGGACAGCTGAAACCATCACAGTCAGGACAGCTGAAACCATCACAGTCAGGACAGCTGAAACCATCACAGTCAGGACAGCAGCTGAAACCACCACAGTCAGGACAGCTGAAACCATCACAGTCAGGACAGCAGCTGAAACCATCACAGTCAGGACAGCTGAAACCATCACAGTCAGGACAGAAGAAACCATCACAGTCAGGACAGACAGCTGAAACCACCACAGTCAGGACAGCTGAAACCATCACAGTCAGAACAGCTGAAACCATCAGTCAGAACAGCTGAAACCATCACAGTCAGGACAGCTGAAACCATCACAGTCAGGACAGCTGAAACCACCACAGTCAGGACAGCTGAAACCACCACAGTCAGGACAGCTGAAACCACCACAGTCAGGACAGAAGAAACCACCACAGTCAGGACAGAAGAAACCATCACAGTCAGGACAGAAGAAACCATCACAGTCAGGACAGAAGAAACCACCACAGTCAGGACAGAAGAAACCATCACAATCAGGACAGCTGAAACCACCACAGTCAGGACAGAAGAAACCATCACAGTCAGGACAGCTGAAACCATCACAGTCAGGACACTGGACAGCTGAAACCATCACAGTCAGGCCAGAAGAAACCATCACAGTCAGGACAGCTGAAACCATCACAGTCAGAACAGCTGAAACCACCACAGTCAGGACAGCTGAAACCATCACAGTCAGGACAGCTGAAACCATCACAGTCAGGACACTGGACATTTGAAACCATCACAGTCAGGCCAGAAGAAACCATCACAGTCAGGACAGCTGAAACCATCACAGTCAGAACAGCTGAAACCACCACAGTCAGGACAGCTGAAACCATCACAGTCAGGACAGCTGAAACCATCACAGTCAGGACAGCTGAAACCATCACAGTCAGGACAGACAGCTGAAACCATCACAGTCAGAACAGCTGAAACCATCACAGTCAGAACAGCTGAAACCATCACAGTCAGGACAGCTGAAACCATCACAGTCAGGACAGAAGAAACCATCACAGTCAGGACAGATGAAACCATCACAGTCAGGACAGACAGCTAAAACCATCACAGGCAGGACAGCTGAAACCATCACAGTCAGAACAGCTGAAACCATCACAGTCAGAAAAAAACTGAAACCATCACAGTCAGGAAAGACAGCTGAAACCATCACAGTCAGGACAGAAGAAACCACCACAGTCAGGACAGCTGAAACCATCACAGTCAGGACAGATGAAACCATCACAGTCAGGACAGCTGAAACCACCACAGTCAGGACAGCTGAAACCATCACAGTCAGGACAGCTGAAACCAGCACAGTCAGGACAGCTGAAACCAGCACAGGCAGGACAGACAGCTGAAACCATCACAGGCAGGACAGCTGAAACCATCACAGTCAGGACAGCTGAAACCATCACAGTCAGGACAGCTGAAACCATCACAGTCAGGACAGCTGAAACCATCACAGTCAGGACAGCTGAAACCATCACAGTCAGGACAGCTGAAACCACCACAGTCAGGACAGAAGAAACCATCACAGTCAGGACAGACAGCTGAAACCACCACAGTCAGGACAGCTGAAACCATCACAGTCAGAACAGCTGAAACCACCACAGTCAGGACAGCTGAAACCATCACAGTCAGGACAGCTGAAACCATCACAGTCAGGACAGCTGAAACCATCACAGTCAGGAAAGACAGCTGAAACCATCACAGTCAGGACAGACAGCTGAAACCATCACAGTCATGACAGCTGAAACCATCACAGTCAGGACAGCTGAAACCATCACAGTCAGGACAGACAGCTGAAACCATCACAGTCAGGACACTGGACAGCTGAAACCATCACAGTCAGAACAGCTGAAACCACCACAGTCAGGACAGCTGAAACCATCACAGTCAGGACAGCTGAAACCATCACAGTAAGGACAGCTGAAACCATCACAGTCAGGACAGCTGAAACCATCACAGTCAGGACAGCTGAAACCATCACAGTCAGGCCAGAAGAAACCATCACAGTCAGGACAGCTGAAACCATCACAGTCAGAACAGCTGAAACCACCACAGTCAGGACAGCTGAAACCATCACAGTCAGGACAGCTGAAACCATCACAGTCAGGACAGCTGAAACCATCACAGTCAGGAAAGACAGCTGAAACCATCACAGTCAGGACAGACAGCTGAAACCATCACAGTCAGAACAGCTGAAACCATCACAGTCAGAACAGATGAAACCATCACAGTCAGGAAAGACAGCTGAAACCATCACAGTCAGGACAGCTGAAACCATCACAGTCAGAACAGCTGAAACCATCACAGTCAGGACAGCTGAAACCATCACAGTCAGAACAGCTGAAACCACCACAGTCAGGACAGCTGAAACCATCACAGTCAGGACAGCTGAAACCATCACAGTCAGAACAGCTGAAACCATCAGTCAGAACAGCTGAAACCATCACAGTCAGGACAGCTGAAACCATCACAGTCAGGACAGCTGAAACCACCACAGTCAGGACAGCTGAAACCACCACAGTCAGGACAGCTGAAACCACCACAGTCAGGACAGAAGAAACCACCACAGTCAGGACAGAAGAAACCATCACAGTCAGGACAGAAGAAACCACCACAGTCAGGACAGAAGAAACCATCACAGTCAGGACAGCTGAAACCACCACAGTCAGGACAGAAGAAACCATCACAGTCAGGACAGCTGAAACCACCACAGTCAGGACAGCTGAAACCATCACAGTCAGGACAGACAGCTGAAACCAGCACAGTCAGGACAGCTGAAACCAGCACAGGCAGGACAGACAGCTGAAACCATCACAGGCAGGACAGCTGAAACCATCACAGTCAGGACAGCTGAAACCATCACAGTCAGGACAGCTGAAACCATCACAGTCAGGACAGCAGCTGAAACCACCACAGTCAGGACAGCTGAAACCACCACAGTCAGGACAGCTGAAACCACCACAGTCAGGACAGAAGAAACCACCACAGTCAGGACAGAAGAAACCATCACAGTCAGGACAGAAGAAACCACCACAGTCAGGACAGAAGAAACCATCACAGTCAGGACAGCTGAAACCACCACAGTCAGGACAGAAGAAACCATCACAGTCAGGACAGCTGAAACCACCACAGTCAGGACAGCTGAAACCATCACAGTCAGGACAGACAGCTGAAACCAGCACAGTCAGGACAGCTGAAACCAGCACAGGCAGGACAGCTGAAACCATCACAGTCAGGACAGCAGCTGAAACCACCACAGTCAGGACAGCTGAAACCATCACAGTCAGGACAGCAGCTGAAACCATCACAGTCAGGACAGCTGAAACCATCACAGTCAGGACAGAAGAAACCATCACAGTCAAGACAGACAGCTGAAACCACCACAGTCAGGACAGCTGAAACCATGACAGTCAGAACAGCTGAAACCATCACAGTCAGAACAGCTGAAACCATCACAGTCAGGAAAGACAGCTGAAACCATCACAGTCAGGACAGCTGAAACCATCACAGTCAGAACAGCTGAAACCATCACAGTCAGGACAGCTGAAACCATCACAGTCAGAACAGCTGAAACCACCACAGTCAGGACAGCTGAAACCATCACAGTCAGGACAGCTGAAACCATCACAGTCAGAACAGCTGAAACCATCAGTCAGAACAGCTGAAACCATCACAGTCAGGACAGCTGAAACCATCACAGTCAGGACAGCTGAAACCACCACAGTCAGGACAGCTGAAACCACCACAGTCAGGACAGCTGAAACCACCACAGTCAGGACAGAAGAAACCACCACAGTCAGGACAGAAGAAACCATCACAGTCAGGACAGAAGAAACCACCACAGTCAGGACAGAAGAAACCATCACAGACAGGACAGCTGAAACCACCACAGTCAGGACAGAAGAAACCATCACAGTCAGGACAGCTGAAACCACCACAGTCAGGACAGCTGAAACCATCACAGTCAGGACAGACAGCTGAAACCAGCACAGTCAGGACAGCTGAAACCAGCACAGGCAGGACAGACAGCTGAAACCATCACAGGCAGGACAGCTGAAACCATCACAGTCAGGACAGCTGAAACCATCACAGTCAGGACAGCTGAAACCATCACAGTCAGGACAGCAGCTGAAACCACCACAGTCAGGACAGCTGAAACCATCACAGTCAGGACAGCAGCTGAAACCATCACAGTCAGGACAGCTGAAACCAGCACAGGCAGGACAGACAGCTGAAACCATCACAGTCAGGACAGCTGAAACCATCACAGTCAGGACAGAAGAAACCATCACAGTCAGGACAGACAGCTGAAACCACCACAGTCAGGACAGCTGAAACCATGACAGTGAAAAAACAGCTGAAACCTGTAACTAGAATGGCGCTGCTCCGACCGGCTGCCTTTCTGTTCGCTCCGTCGAGACTGTGCTTACTTTTGTTAATATTTATAGTTTTAAGAGTTTTGTCTGTACCAACAGTAGGTGCGTGTATGACCGTCAGTCACTTATAGACATCGGATTACGGGAAACTTACCGATTGGATTACTCACTGGACCAGCTTTCCGAACCGCAACAATGGCCTGAGGAGATTCTCAGGAAAATGGGACCAGATCCTCCCAGGAACAAAGGAACCAGACGGCGTGGGAAGAGAGCTGGGATCCGTAACAGGCTGAGATCCAGACGCCACCGAACGCCATTACCCAGTATATTGCTAGCCAATGTACAATCAATTGACAATAAACTGGACGATATCCGAGCAAGGATTCAATACCAAAGAGACGTTAGGGACTGCAACGTTCTCTGCTTCACCGAAACGTGGCTCACGCCGGACGTACCAGACCACGCAATCCAACCGGCCGAACACTTCTTTATCCACCGCAAGGATCGTACAGCAGAGTCCGGTAAACAGCGGGGAGGTGGAATAGCCTTCATGTTTAACAACAATTGGAGCGATCCAACTAACGTGAAGGAATTATCCAACCACTGCTGCCCAGACCTGGAATATATAACCATCAAGTGTCGTCCTTTCTTCCTCCCGAGGGAGTTAACGGCGATCGTCCTGATCGGAGTGTATATTCCACCGCAAGCCAGTAACAACGTTGCGCTCTCCAGACTCCACGACGAGGTAAATAGAATACAAGCGGCGAACGTTAACGCCGCCATTTTAGTGCTGGGTGATTTCAATAGCGCCAATCTGAGAAAGGTATTACCTGACTTCTATCAGCATGTGACTTGCAACACCAGAGGCGGTAACATCCTAGATCACTGTTACACGCAATTTAAAGGTGGCTACAAGGCTCATTCTGATAGTGGCTTTGGTAAATCAGATCACGCGTCCATTTTTCTTTCACCAAAGTACAAACAGAAAATCAAAAGTACTCCTGTAGTCTCGCGAGAGGTGCAGAAATGGGATTTGACGTCAGAGGAGACGCTCCAGGCTGCGTTTGACTGCACAAACTGGAACGTGTTCCGCGACACAGATAACATTAATGTCTACACGGAGACAGTGCTGGACTATGTTTGTACTTTGGTGGAAGAAACAATCCCCACTACCAAAATGAGAGTTTACCCAAATCAAAAACCCTGGGTAGACAAATCCGTCCGTGAAGCTCTGAGAGAGCGCACCAAAGCATACAACGACGGCCTAGTGGCAGGCAACATGAATGACCACAAGGTGGCGCGATACAACGTAAGGAGGACAGTGACAGAGGCCAAACAGCGCTACAGGGATAAAATTGAACTCCAGTTTGAACAAGCTGACTCTAGAGCTATGTGGCAGGGGCTCAAAACGATGACAGACTACAAAGGCGCCTCCCTCAAACTGAACAGTGACATCTCCTTAGCAAATTACCTCAATACCTTCTATGCGAGGTTTGATGCTGGTAATAACAACACCAGCCCACAAGCCACGGCAATGGGGGGGGGGGGGGTCGGCTGCTGATGGAGACGCAGTGTTCAGGGTAACAGAGCATGAGGTGAGGCGGACCTTTAAAAAAGTGAATATCAGGAAGGCAGCAGGTCCGGACGGCATCCCCGGCCGTGTCCTAAAAGTCTGTGCCGACCAACTGGCCCCAGTATTCACTGACATATTTAACCTGTCCTTAGAACAGGCTGTCATCCCCACCTGCCTGAAGAAGTCCACTATTATCCCTGTACCCAAAAAATCCAAGCCTGCTTGCCTCAACGACTACCGCCCTGTAGCTCTCACCTCCATAGCCATGAAGTGCTTTGAGAAGCTAGTAAAGGGCTACATCTGCTCCTCCCTCCCCATCAACATGGACCCCCTGCAATTTGCATACCGCCCCAACAGGTCCACGGAGGACGCCATAGCCCATGTGCTGCACACAACAGCATCACACCTGGACAAGAGGCAGGGGAACTATGTGAGAATGCTATTCATCGACTACAGCTCGGCATTCAATACCATAGTCCCCTCCATACTCATAGCCAAGCTCAGGGACCTGGGCTTGAACTATGACCTCTGCCAGTGGGTCTTGGACTTCCTGACTGGCAGACCCCAGGTGGTGAGAGCAGGCAACTGCACCTCCTCATCCATCACCCTCAACATAGGGGCCCCCCAGGGCTGTGTTCTGAGTCCCCTCCTCTACTCCCTGTACACACACGACTGTGTGGCTCAGCGGAGTAGCAATACAATCATCAAATTTGCTGACGACACAGTGGTGGTGGGCCTGATCTCTGCCAACGACGAGAGGGCCTACCTGGAAGAGGTCAAGGTCCTGGCGGGATGGTGCCAGGAAAACAGCCTCTCCCTGAACGTCAGCAAAACAAAGGAGATGATTGTGGACTTCAGGAGGTCGGGGGTCAAGGACTACAGCCCCCTCAGCATCGACGGGGGACCGGTTGAGAGAGTCAACAGCTTTAAGTACCTCGGAGCCTACATATCCGAGGACTTGACATGGACCACACACATTGACAGTGTTGTGAAGAAGGCACGACAACGCCTCTACTTCCTCAGGCGCCTAAGGAAGTTCCAAGTCAGTCAGAAGATCCTTAAGAACTTCTACTCATATACAATAGAGAGCATCTTGACTGGCAACATCACCTCCTGGTTTGGGAATAGCACTGCACAAGACCGAAGCAGACTACAAAGAGTGACACGTTCAGCCGAACGCACAATTGGAGGGGGGCTCCCCACCCTCCAGAACATTTACAACAAGCGTTGCAAGGGCAAGGCTAAGAGAATCATTAAAGACTCCAGTCACCCGAACAACTGCCTCTTTGAACTGCTGCGGTCAGGCAAGCGATACCGGAATCTCAAGGCGAGCACAGAAAGACTCAGAAGAAGCTTCTATCCCCAGGCCATCAGGCTGCTAAACAAACAATGAACACTACACAACAACAACCACCAAACGCACATAGCACACACATCCACACGCACACACTCACTTTAAACAAACACACTGTAGCACCCACTCCACACACTTTATAGCACACACCCACTTTAAACAAACACACTGTAGCACCCACTCCCCACACTTTATATTTATTGATGAAGGATTGCACTACAACTCGTACACCTTACTGTAAATTGTACCTAAATTGTACCTCATCCCATTTCTGCTTTGCACTATATAGTACTGTACATTAGTACACTGCATAGTATTGTATATTATATGGTAACTCAGAACATTGTACATATGTCTATACCGAACACTGTGACCTCATTTTCTTCTTCTAAATTACATGCTATACTATGTTGTTTGATACTATCTTGTCTAGCACAGTCTCTGGAGCGTAACAGTAAGAAGCATTTTGTATGAAAGTATTCTGTACTTCTGTATGACAACTATTAAAGAAACTTGAAACTTGAAACTTGAAACCACCACAGTCAGGACAGCTGAAACCACCACAGTCAGGACAGCTGAAACCACCACAGTCAGGACAGCTGAAACCACCACAGTCAGGAAAGACAGCTGAAACCATCACAGTCAGGACAGCTGAAACCATCACAGTCAGGACAGATGAAACCATCACAGTCGGGACAGTTGAAACCATCACAGTCAGGACAGCTGAAACCATCACAGTCAGGACAGATGAAACCATCACAGTCAGGACAGCTGAAACCATCACATTCAGGACAGCTAAAAGTAAAACCATCACAGTCAGGACAGATGAAACCACCACAGTCAGGACACTAGACAGCTGAAACCATCACAGTCAGGACAGAATAAACCACCACAGTCAGGACAGCTGAAACCACCACAGTCAGGACATCTGAAACCACCACAGTCAGGACATCTGAAACCATCACAGTCAGGACAGCTGAAACCATCACAGTCAGGACAGCTGAAACCATCACAGTCAGGACAGAATAAACCACCACAGTCAGGACAGATGAAACCACCACAGTCAGGACAGAAGAAACCATCACAGTCAGGACAGAAGAAACCATCACAGTCAGGACAGAAGAAACCATCACAGTCAGGACAGATGAAACCACCACAGTCAGGACAGAAGAAACCATCAGTCAGGACAGAATAAACCACCACAGTCAGGACAGCTGAAACCACCACAGTCAGGACAGCTGAAACCATCACAGTAAGGACAGAATAAACCACCACAGTCAGGACAGATGAAACCACCACAGTCAGGACAGAATAAACCACCACAGTCAGGACAGATGAAACCACCACAGTCAGGACAGAATAAACCACCACAGTCAGGACAGATGAAACCACCACAGTCAGGACAGAAGAAACCATCACAGTCAGGACAGAAGAAACCATCACAGTCAGGACAGATGAAACCATCACAGTCAGGAAAGACAGCTGAAACCATCACAGTCAGGACAGACAGAAGAAACCATCACAGTCAGGAAAGACAGCTGAAACCATCACAGTCAGGACAGACAGAAGAAACCATCACAGTCAGGAAAGACAGCTGAAACCATCACAGTCAGGACAGACAGAAGAAACC
Source organism: Notolepis coatsorum (assembly GCF_963971535.1). Classification (NCBI taxonomy): domain Eukaryota; kingdom Metazoa; phylum Chordata; class Actinopteri; order Aulopiformes; family Paralepididae; genus Notolepis; species Notolepis coatsorum. The sequence continues at coordinate 109,377,274 of NC_140178.1, read as the reverse complement.
ATCACAGTCAGGACAGCTGAAACCATCACAGTCAGGACAGACAGAAGAAACCATCACAGTCAGGACAGCTGAAACCCGCTCAATTTTCTGGCATCAACTAAAAACACACGTCTTCAATCAATATCTGGAATTGAAAAAAACTAAAATACTGTCTTACTATTATGTACCTTACCACTATGTACTATGTTACTATTCTTATACTACTACCTATCATGCTAATATGTCTATACTGGCCACAAGACCTGGTATTATATTGTAGCCACCCTGGGATTTGGGTGGTTGGTCAGTCGAGCTGCCACTCTGCACTGGGGCTGGCAGCACTGCACCAACCTGGGGCTGGCAGGCGACTCTATTGGCCGCGCGGGCCCCAGATTGGTAGAGGGGAGGGGGCAGGCGCTGACCTGGGAAGGCTATAAGAGGGTGTGGCACCCAGGGTGCATACTCTTGGGGCATGGGAAGTTGTAGAAATGAGTGTTATACTGCAACCTGCAATTGGATGATAGAATAAAGACCTAAGTGAGAACTATAACAACCTGCCTCGAGAGTTGTGAATAACGTGGTGCTAAATCCTAGCAACGTTACAATATATAAGTCTATATAAGGCAGCATGGTAGTGTACTGGTTAACTGCAGTGCTGCAGAGATACATTTCATCGGCGACTCAGTGCATGTGTGTGTGTGTGTGTGTGTGTTCCTGTGTGTCGCCCATCTCGCATGTGTGTATGTTAATCTGCATGACAATTAAAGACTTCTTCTATACTACTATGCGCTCAGAGTGTAACACCCAAGTTCAACACTGTTTGACGAACATTGTTACTTTTAGCTGCCAGAGTTGTACCCTTACTGCTGACCCATGTTGTACAGAACTTGTAAGTCGCTTTGGACAAAAATGACTAGATGTAAAGACGTAATGGCTTAATCCCTGGGTCCAGTTGTAATGCCATTGTGTGTCACTGTCAACCCAAGGTCCTGTTGTTTTTTTTTTGTTTTTATTGCCATCTCATCATTTCTGGCCTGATCTGGTCAAATCTTCCACGCCGCGTTGAGCAACAGCAGCAGGACGACTCATCAGTCACACTTCCTCTCTGATCTAACGGACGAGGTCACGGCGGGATGGAGAGAGGGAGATAAAAGCGGCACAGCGGAACAGAGAACCAGCAGCAGCCTTATTCTCACCGGAGGGAATTCAAGAGACCAGATCTTACGACCAACTGGTAAGATTGTAAAAACAATATTTTTTTTGCATGCATTTTGTCTTGATAACACTGTGTACTAAATTTGACAATCAACCTTTTCAACCAATCAACCGTTTAACCACCTGTACATTGTATATTGATGTTGCACTTAACTGCTACATTTGCACTCTGGTCTGGTTGGATGCCAAACTTATTTTTCGTTGTACTGTACTTGTGCTGTATGATGACAATACATTTGAATCTAATCTAATCTAATCTAATCTTTTCAGTTTGATTGCAGAGATGGAAGCCATGAAGAAGAGTACGTGGGACGACGAGACCCCTGGCAGGTATAAGAATTCAGAATTGGATTTGATTTGATTTGATTGATTAAGGATTCCCATTAGCTGGTGCCATAGCAACCAGTAGTCTTCCTGGGGTCCACACAAAAAAAACATACAAAAACAATTATTATTGCAAAACAAAATTATTAAAAGTCAGTACTCAACACACAATGCATAATGAAACTAACAATTAAAATGGCTAAAATTACATGCAATCAAAGAAACAGAAAACAAAACAAAATACTTTACAGTGTTAAATACAATTTAAGATTGTTTTTAAAAGTGAATCTTTTTAAGAATTGCTTTCAGAATGTTCATCAATGTTACTAAAACGTGTGTAGCTCGTGCAGAATGCTCATCAATGTTACTAAAACATGTGTAGCTCGTGCAGAATGCTCATCAATGTTACTAAAACACGTGTAGCTCGTGCAGAATGCTCATCAATGTTACTAAAACATGTGTAGCTCGTGCAGAATGCTCATCAATGTTACTAAAACACGTGTAGCTCGTGCAGAATGCTCATCAATGTTACTAAAACATGTGTAGCTCGTGCAGAATGCTCATCAATGTTACTAAAACACACGTAGCTCGTGCAGAATGCTCATCAATGTTACTAAAACATGTGTAGCTCGTGCAGAATGCTCATCAATGTTACTAAAACACACGTAGCTCGTGCAGAATGCTCATCAATGTTACTAAAACACACGTAGCTCGTGCAGAATGCTCATCAATGTTACTAAAACATGTGTAGCTCGTGCAGAATGCTCATCAATGTTACTAAAACACGTGTAGCTCGTGCAGAATGCTCATCAATGTTACTAAAACATGTGTAGCTCGTGCAGAATGCTCATCAATGTTACTAAAACATGTGTAGCTCGTGCAGAATGCTCATCAATGTTACTAAAACACGTGTAGCTCGTGCAGAATGCTCATCAATGTTACTAAAACATGTGTAGCTCGTGCAGAATGCTCATGTGGGATCGTTAGACCTGTAGGTAGTGATGTGTTTTCACATTTACATTTCCTGTAGTTTTCATAATTGCTGCAGACATGATACACAGACAGACAGACACACACACAGACAGATACACACACAGACAGACACACACACACAGACAGATACACACAGACAGACACACACACAGACAGACACACACACACAGACAGACACACACACAGACAGATACACAGACAGACAGACACACACACAGACAGATACACACACAGACAGACACACACACAGACAGATACACACAGACAGACACACACACAGACAGACACACACACACAGACAGACACACACACACAGACAGATACACACACAGACAGACACACACAGACAGACACACACACACAGACAGACACACACACAGACAGATACACACACAGACAGACACACACAGACAGACACACACACACAGACAGACACACACACAGACAGATACACACACAGACAGACACACACACACACACACACAGACAGACACACACAGACAGACACACAGACAGACACACACACACACAGACACACACAGAGACAGACACACACAGACAGATACACACACAGACAGACACACACACACACACACAGACAGACACACACACACACACACACAGACAGACACACACACACAGACACACACACACACACAGACACACATAGACAGACACACACACAGACAGACACACACACACAGACAGACACACACACAGACAGACACACACACAGACAGATACACACACACACAGACAGACACACACACAGACAGATACACACACAGACAGACACACACACACACACAGACAGACACACACAGACAGACACACACACACAGACACACACACAGACAGACACACACAGACAGACACACAGACAGACACACACACACAGACAGACACACACACACAGACAGATACACACACACACACAGACAGACACACACACACAGACAGACACACACACAGACAGATACACACACACACAGACAGACAGACACACACACACACACACACACAGACAGACACACACACACAGACACACACACACACACACACACACACACACACACACACACACACACAGACACACACAGACAGACACACACACAGACAGACACACACACACACACACACACACAGACAGACACACACACAGACAGACACACACACAGACAGATACACACACAGACAGACACACACACACACACACACACAGACAGACACACACACAGACAGACACACACAGACAGATACACACACACAGACAGATACACACACAGACAGACACACACACACAGACAGACACACACAGACAGATACACACACAGACAGACACACACACACAGACAGACACACACAGACAGATACACACACACAGACAGATACACACACAGACAGACACACACACACACAGACACACACACACAGACACACACAGACAGACACACACACAGACAGATACACACACAGACAGACACACAGACAGACACACACACAGACAGATACACACACAGACAGACACACACACACAGACAGACACACACACAGACAGACACACACACACACACACAGACAGACACACACACAGACAGACACACACACAGACAGACACACACACAGACAGACACACACACACAGACAGACACACACAGACAGATACACACACAGACAGATACACACACAGACAGACACACACACACAGACAGACACACACAGACACACACAGACAGACACACACACACACACAGACACACACAGACAGACACACACACAGACAGACACACACACAGACAGACACACACACACACACAGACAGACACACACACAGACAGACACACACACAGACAGACACACACACACACACACAGACAGACACACACACAGACAGACACACACACAGACAGACACACACACACACACAGACAGATACACACACAGACAGATACACACACACAGACAGACACACACACAGACAGACAGACACACACAGACAGACACACACACACAGACACACACACAGACAGATACACACACACAGACAGACACACACACAGACAGATACACACACACAGACAGACACACACACAGACAGACACACACACACAGACAGACACACACAGACAGACACACACACAGACAGACACACACACAGACAGACACACACACACAGACAGACACACACACAGACAGATACACACACAGACAGACACACACACACAGACAGACACACACAGACAGACACACACACAGACAGATACACACACACACAGACAGACACACACAGACAGACACACACACAGACAGATACACACACAGACAGACACACACACAGACAGATACACACACACAGACAGACACACACAGACAGATACACACACAGACAGATACACACCGATTGGACCGATTACATGATGTCCCCCAGGCCTGGTAGAGATAATAAAGCCTGGCACAGTCATCTTTATACAAAGCATGAGAGAGTTATTCATAAACACCACAACATGGGAGGTGGATCAATGAAAACTGAACGAGACAAACCCTACAGCTGTCTGTTGATCAACTTGATCAACAACAGGGTTTTACGCCCGCTTCCATATTCAATTCAATTCAAACCTTTATTTATTCTCGAAAGGACAATTGAGGTCAATGTCAATGTCGTCGAGACTTAGACATTTCAATGCATACATTTTTTACAATATAATAATAATAAATATGAATAACTATCTATCTATCTAACAAGAGTACAGGGGCATCATGACTTATGACTATAGGGTTGAAAAGGGGTGGACACTTTTCCATGAGATATTAAGCTTGGGAATAAAAGTCTTAACAATAGAAATCTTAGTTTATTATAGTGAACTTATTTTTTTAAATTCTATTAAGTCAATACTAGGTCGTGTGGCATGTTTTGGTTAAAATATCCCCATTTCATATTCTGTTGAATTGCAATCCTGCTTGACATAGCAGTGGCAAAGTACATTTGTTATTTGACAAAGCATTTTAGGCTGACTAACAAAGGTTAATGAAACATTTACTTACATAGATACGTACATTTCATCTGTGTTATTTATTTTAACTTGTCTGTTCACTGTGCATCATTGTAATTCAGAGTAACCTCAATGGCCTTTCGAGTTTTCAATAATAGGTTTGAAAGAATTTTAATTAATTGAATGATCGTCGCTTTTAGGGAGACATTTTAAACTCATAGAGGCCTCTGGAAAACTGTTGTTGTTGTTGTTGTTGTACATGAAAAATACAATAAACAATACAATATACAATAAGTGCAAACATAATAAAGTGTGAACAATCAAATAGAACAATTATAGATTATAGTGGAATCTGGAATGATTGGTGATTATGGATTTAAGGGGAGACCACCCACCTAAAATACCATTTTCCTGATTTTGGGGCAATTTTGAGATTTTTGTATAATGTTGTCCCTTTACATGTCTTCTTTCAAACTAGTGACAAGAAAACTTAAAAAAAACACATTTAGTTGCTTATTTTGCTTCATTTTGCATGATTACATCCATTAATGTGCACATATTGAATGGGGAAGTGCCTCATTTGCATATATAAACATAAAATTCAGAAAACTTGCAATATATTTTTTCTTAGTTTATATGTACATAACAAACTGGGAAAGTTTCATAGTGATATCTATTCAAATATTTTTTTTTGCCTATTAGGGGGTACAGTAATTGGTTGTGTTGTTTGTTACTACACCGTTACTACTACTACATCATTATTATTATGTTATTCAGTTATCAGGCATGTGTTTAGGTTGTCTATTACTAATGGTTTGATTGGGTGTTGTGTTTGTAAATAGCGGTTTCAAAACAAAAATTATGGCATTTTATAATACAGAACTTTGAAGGTGTTTTCCCAAAGGGTAGACATGTACCAATTCCCTAGCATCTACACACACCAAACTTTCCACATGTATTCATATCTATATCCTGCTTCTTTGTGCCAAAGGGTTTAAAGGCGTTTTTCTCAAAACAAGATTTTATGAGTTTGTATTACACATAAAACAAAAATTCTCAATTTCTCTAATACCTCCACACACCAAACTGGCCACGTTTCCTCCTATCCATATACCACACCTTTTTGCTAGAGGATTTTTTGATATATCACTCATCCAGATTTTTTGAACATTTTATACAAAAGATTGATGCAAAAAATAGATTTTTTTATGACTTTTATAAAAGGTCATACATTCCTGTTCGGGTGGCATATCAAAAGATCCTCTAGCAAAAAGTTTGGTATTTAATGTAGTAACATGAAAAACCATGAGAAAATATCTATATATTATCAATTTTTTTTAAATTTTGTTTGGGGTAACATGCAAAAAGGGGCCAGTTTGAATAGACCACGCCCCTTTTTGGGTAATATTTTTTTTGACTATTCTAAACAATTAAGATGTTTGCAAATTATTTGGGATCCCTATGTTCCCCGGGTCCTATGTTTCCCGGGTCCTATGTTCCCCGCTTGATTGATTAATATTTTATTAATTATTAATGTCCGCCTTGTTTCGAACTGGTTAAGCTTAGGCCCTCTTTCGAAGTTGGTTAAGGTTAGAGTTTGGAATCAGGGCTGGTGGTCTAACATTTTCAATCAATCAATCAATCAAAGCGAGGAACATAGAACCCGGGGAACATAAGACCCGGGGAACATAGGACCCGGGGAACATAGGACCCGGGGAACATAGAACCCGGGGAACATAGAACCCGGGGAACATAGAACCCGGGGAACATAGAACCCGGGGAACATAGGACCCGGGGAACATAGGACCCGGGGAACATAGACATGCTCCCAATGATTTCATCCTTTATTATTTTTCCCCCCTATCTAGGTGGGTGGTCTCCCCTTAAACTGACCAAATGAGACCAAAGTATTGAGTTTTAGAGTTTGTTGTATGATGTTCCACGTGTCAGGAGCACATAAGCTAAACATATATTTTCAGAACAAACTCTATGTGCTTTAAGTGTGAGAAAATCTTTGGAACGAGTACCAAAGACGTCCACCCCGTCAGAGTAATAAGACAAAACGAGCAATCTCTTTCTCTGGTCTGCATCCCCTTAACAATTGTGTGTATTGCGCCGTACTGTATTGTACCCATTCTGCAATCACCGCCTCGCGTCGCCCGCTGGCTCTTCCGCTTCACAGCGCGGCAGCAGGCGATAAGGGGGGCGTGCTAGCGCGCGGTCACGTGGGCTTAGTGGCCAATCAGAGGAACCCGGAAACCGAACTGCGTTGTATTTGGCATAGACGCGTCCCGTAACCGCCTTTGTTGTTCATCTCATAGATATATATAACTAGATGGTGCATGGCGAAGTCTCCAGCGTAGTTCACCGGCGGCCATCTTGTCACAGGCAACACGCCCACTCATAACATGAATGTCTATGGTATTGGTGCATGTACTATTGAAATAACCATAGCTTACTCAATTTTCAACCGATTTACAATCGGTTTGGTTTATTACAAATGTTATTAACGTGGCTATGATTCATGCTTAGACATGTTGAAATAATAGGCGGCTACGTGGCGTAGTGGGCAAGGCGCTCGCCACGAAATCTGGAGACGCTGGGCTCGCCTGTTCGAGCCCAGCGCTCCACATTTGCTTTCAGTTTAGCTGGTCGTCCGTACTAATACACATTGGCCGTATTAGGGGGTGGGAAACTGATGGGTGGGGATCGGGCGTTGTGGACAGCGACTCCTACAGGTCGGTTGGTGCGCCT